>NC_048576.1:101914301-102251801 GCF_013265735.2 Oncorhynchus mykiss
CAACCCTAACCATAACCCAACCCTAACCCAACCCAACCCAACCCTAACCCTAACCCTAACCCAACCCTAACCAAACCCTAACCCTAACCCAACCCTTACCCTAACCCTAACCCAACCCTAACCCAACCCTAACCATATCCTTAACCCTAACCCAACCCTAACTCTAACCCTAACCCAACCCCAACTCTCTTCCTAACCCTAACCCAACCCTAACACCAACCCAACTCTAATCCAACACTAACCCTAACCCAACCCCAACCCCAACCCTACCCCAACCCCAACCCTAATCCTAACCCAACCCTAACCCAACCCTAACCCTAACCCTAACCCAACCCTAACCCAACCCAACCCAACCCTAACCCTAACCCAACCTTAACCCGAACCCAAGCTTCAACCCAACCCTATTCACAACCCTAACCCTATCCTTAACCCTAACCCAACCCTAACCCAACCCTAACCCTAACCCAACCCAACCCAACCCAACCCTAACTCAAGCTTCAACCCAACCCTATTCACAACCCTAACCCAACCCTAACCCTAACCCAACCCTAACCCTAACCCTAACCCTATCCCTATCCCTAACCCAACCCTAACCCAACCCTAACCCTAACCCAACCCTAACCAAACCCTAACCCAACCCTAACCATATCCTTAACCCTAACCCAACCCTAACCCAACCCTAACCCATCCCTAACCCAAACCAAACCCTAACCCTAACCCAACCCTAACCCAACTCTAACCCTAACCAAAACCTAACCTGAACACCAACCCAACCCAACCCTAACACAACCCACCCCTAACCCTAACCCGTCTCCCTATCTTATTGTTGTGTGAGGGACTCTCCCTATCTTATTGTTGTGTGAGGGTCTCGCCCTATCTTATTGTTGTGTGAGGGACTCTCCCTATCTTATTGTTGTGTGAGGGACTCTCCCTATCTTATTGTTGTGTGAGGGTCTCTCCCTATCTTATTGTTGTGTGAGGGTCTCTCCCTATCTTATTGTTGTGTGAGGGTCTCTCCCTATCTTATTGTTGTGTGAGGGTCTCTCCCTATCTTATTGTTGTGTCTCCGTCCCTGTGACTCCGCCTTTTCTTTCTAATCTGCTTTTTAATCTTCAGTCCTTCATTCAGGGGAGAAAAAGAATAGCACTCTCTCCCCCTCTCTCTCTCCCTCTCTCATGGATTTAGCCTCAGATATGAAAGACAGGGAACGGTAACACTTTACAATAAGGGTACATTAGTGAATGCATTAGTTAACCTGAATAAATAAATCATTCATTGAATATCTACTAAGTATTTATTAATTGTATGCATAATTACTAAACCATAAAAAATGCATTAATAAATGATTTTAAAAAGCTGATAATTCATGTTAATAGTTCTATAACTGGAATTTCCTGCATCTAAACCATTCAGAAACAAATGGTCTTAGGAAGAGAGTTAACCATTATTAACAGTATGATAAGGTTTTAGCATGTATCAATTATTTTTTGTGATGCAGGTTCATGTTATTGAGAGATTGTCTTTATTCTAGTCTATAATATCTTACCATTGACTAACTGATGTGCCATGACAACTAGTTAAGAAATAGGAAATGAAGAAAAACTATTCAGTCATTTATCTTTAATTTCAAAAGCAGGATAAGCAACATCACACAGTTTCATCACAAGTTTAGGTAATGGTGAGCTGCAGTGAGTGACAGATCTTGGTTTGAGTATTGAAGTGTAGTTGTCACCAAGCCACAAGGACAAAGTACAAAAAACATGTTGACACTGATTCTATATCATATTGGCAAATGTATCCTAATCCTTTTGGCAAATATACACTGTGTACAAAACATTAAGGTCACCTGCTCTTTCCATGACCTAGACTGACCAGGTGAATCCACTTTAATCAGTGTAGATAAAGGGGAGGAGACAGGCTAAAAAAATATTTTGGAGCCTTGAGACAACTGAGAGATGAATTGTGTGCCATTCAGAGGGTGAAGACAATAGATTTAAGTGCCTTTAAACGGGGTATGATAGTAGGTGCCAGATGCACCTGTTCATGTCAAGAACTGCAACGCTGCTGGGTTTTCACGCTCAACAGTGTGTACAAAACAATAACAACACCTTCCTAATATTGAGTTGCAGCTCCCCCCACCGAATACGAAGAATCAACATGATTGTCTAGGCAATAACAAAATCCCATAATTAAAATTGCTCAAACATACAAGTATTTCACACCATTTTAAAGATAAACTTGTTGTTAATCCAACCAGTGTCCAATTTCAGATAGGCTTTACAGCGAAAGCACAACAAACGATTATGTTTGGTCACCGTCAAGTCACAGAAAAACACAGCCATTTTTCCAGCCAAAGAGAGGAGTCACAAAATTCAGAAATAGAGAGAATTAATCACTAACCTTTGATGATCTTCATCAGATGACACTCATAGGACTTCATGTTACACAATACATGTATGTTTTGTTTGATAAAGTTCATATTTACATAAAAAAATCTCAGTATACATTGGCACGTAATGTTCAGTAGTTCCAAAAACATCCAGTGATTTTGCAGAGAGCCATATCAATTTACAGAAATACTCATAATAAACGTTGATCAAAGATACAAGTGTTATGCATGGAATTTTAGATCCAGTTCTCCTTAATGCAACCGCTGTGTCAGATTTCAAAAAAGCTTTACGGAAAACGCAAACCATGCAATAATCTGAGTATGGCGCTCAGAGACCAAACAAGCCAAAAAGATATCTGCCATATTGTGCAGTCAACAGAAGTCAGAAATAACATTATAAATATTCACTTACCTTCATCAGAATGCACTCCCTGTCACGCCCTGGCCATAGAGGCTTTTATTCTCTATTTTGGTTAGGCCAAGGTGTGACTAGGGTGGGCATTCTATGTTCTTTTTTCTATGTTTTTGTATTTCTTTGTTTTTGGTAGGGTATGGTTCTCAATCAGGGACAGCTGTCTATCGTTGTCTCTGATTGGGAACCATACATAGGTAGCTCTTGCCCACGGGTTTTGTGGGTAGTTAATTTCTGTTTAGTGTTTTTCACCTTTCAGGACTGTTTTGGTTCCCTTTGTTATTTTTGTATTTAGTGTTCAGTGACAATAAACAAATATGACGTACAACGCTGCATCTTGGTCCTCACCTTCTTCCACAGAAAGCCGTTACACTCCCAGGAATCCCAGTTCCACATTAAATGTTTGTTTTGTTCGATAATGTCCATCATTTAAGTCCAAATAGCTTCTTGTGTTAGCGCATTTGGTAAACAAATCCAAACTCACGAAGCGCATTCACCAGTTGCAGACAAAGTCCAAAAGTTACGTTACAGTCCATAGAAACATGTCAAACGAAGTGTAGAATCAATCTTTAGGATGTTTTTATCATAAATCTTCAATAATGTTCCAACCGGAGAATTCCTTTGTCTGTAGAAATGCAATGGAAACCAGGTCGCTCTCACATGAACGAGCGGGGCAAAAAAAAGAAGCAATGGAACGCAGCTACAACACATGTGAAATGACCAGCTCGTGGCTCTCTGCCAGACACCTGACTCATTCCCCTCTCATTCGGCCCCACTTCACAGTAGAAGCATCAAACAAGGTTCTAAAGACTGTTGATATCTAGTGGAAGCCTTAGGAAGTGCAACATGATCAATATCCCACTGTATCTTCAATAGGGAATTATTTGAAAAACGACCAACCTCGGATTTCCCACTTCCTGGTTGGATTTTTTTCTCTGCCAAATGAGTTCTGTTATACTCACAGACATCATTCAAACAGTTTTAGAAAGTTCCGAGTGTGCATATATTAGCAACTGGGACTGAGTAGCAGGCAGTTTACTCTGGGCACCTTATTCATCCAAGCTACTCAATACTGCCCCCAGCAAAACAATTCCTGACATTTAATCCTAGTAAAATTCCCTGTCTTAGGTCAGTTAGGATCACCACTTTTTTTTAAAGAATGTGAAATGTCAGAATAATAGTAGAGAGAATTAATTATTTCAGCTTTTGTTTCTTTAATCAGAAAAAAAACTAATTGTAAGTGTCTATTTAACTAGGCAAGTCAGTTATGAACAAATAATTATTTACATTGACGGCCTACCCCGGCAACGGGGTATGTGCATCATGGGACTCAGGGCCAGATGTGATGCAGCCTGGATTTGAACCAGGGACTGTAGTGGTGCCTCTTGCACTGAAATGCAGTGCCTTAGACCACTGCACAACTCAGGAGCCGTGTGTGTGTGTGTGTGTGTGTGTGTGTGTGTGTGTGTGTGTGTGTGTGTGTGTGTGTGTGTGTGTGTGTGTGTGTGTGTGTGTGTGTGTGTGTGTGTGTGTGTGTGTGTGTGTGTGTGTGCACCACTTAAGGGAAGGGTGAGCAGTGTGGTTAGGTTAGGATTAAAATCAAATTGTATTACTTTGTGCCTGTTCCAGTTAGTGACCACTATGCTGAACTGCCTCCAGGGCAAGATTCATGACAATAAATGCCAACCTGCCTCCCAGTCATCCCCTCCTTATCTTTACAAGGCTGCAGAACATACAAGCTAGTGATGTGGGGGTTCTCTCATAACCCTCAGTCCCCAGGTGGGTAGATGGCAGGTTGAATAAAGAGAAGCTAGTGATGTGGGGGTTCTCTCATAACCCTCAGTCCCAAGGTGGGTAGATGGCAGGTTGTATAAAGAGAAGCTAGTGATGTGGGGTTTCTCTCATAACCCTCAGTCCCCAGGTGGGTAGATGGCAGGTTGAATAAAGAGAAGCTAGTGATGTGGGGGTTCTCTCATAACCCTCAGTCCCCAGGTGGGTAGATGGCAGGTTGAATAAAGAGAAGCTAGTGATGTGGGGGTTCTCTCATAACCCTCAGTCCCCAGGTGGGTAGATGGCAGGTTGAATAAAGAGAAAACAATAGGATACATAAAACAGTACATATATGTACAGTTGATATTGGAAGTGTATACATACTTCAAATACATTTAAAGTCAGTGTTTCACAATTCCTGACATTTAATTCTAGTAAACATTCCCTGTTTTAGGTCAGGTAGGATCACTTTATTTTAAGAATGTGAAATGTCAGAATAATAGTAGAGAAAATTATTTATTTCAGCTTTTATTTCTTTCATCACATTCCCAGTGGGTCAGAAGTTTACATAAACTCAATTAGTATTTAGTAGCATTGCCTTTAAATTGTTTAAACTTGGGACATACGTTTTGGGTAGCCTTCCACAAGCTTCCCATAATAAGTTGGGTGAATTTTGGCCCATTCCTCCTGACAGAGCTGGTGTAACTGAGTCAGGTTTGTAGGCCTCCTTGCTCGCACACAATTTTTCAGTTCTGCCCACATATTTTCTATAGAATTGAGGTCAGGGCTTTGTGATGGGCACTCCAATACTTGACTTTGTTGCCCTTAAGCCATTTTGCTTGGGGTCATTGTCTATTTGGAAGACCCATTTGCACCAAGCTTTATCTTCCTGACTGATGTCTTGAGATGTTGCTTCAATATACCCACATACTTTTCTTCCTCATGAAGACATCTATTTTGTGAAGTGCACCAGTCCCTCCTACAGCAAAGAACCCCCACAACATGATGCTGCCACCCCCGTGCTTCATGGTTGGTATGGTGTTCTTCAGCTTGCAAGCCTCCCCCTTTTTCTTCCAAACATAACAATGGTCATTATGGCCAAAGAGTTCTATTTTTGTTTCATCAGACCAGAGGACATTTCTCCAAAATGTACGATATTTGTCCTCATGTGCAGATGCAAACCGTAGTCTGGCTTTTCTATGGTGGTTTTGGAGCAGTGGCTTCTTCCTTGCTGAGTGGCCTTTCAGGTTATGCCAATATAGGATCCGTTTTACTGCGGATATAGATACTTTTGTACCTGTTTCCTCCAGCATCTTCACAAGGTCCTTTGCTGTTGTTCTAGGATGGATTTGCACTTTTCACACCAAAGTACGTTCCTCTCTAGGAGACAGAACGCGTCTCTTTCCTGAGCGATATGACGGCTTCGCGGCTGCGTGGTCCCATGGTGTTGCGTACTATTGTTTGCACAGATGACCGTGGCATCTTCAGGCATTTGGAAATTGCTCCCAAGGATGAACCAGACTTCTGGAGGTCAAAACAAAATTCTGACGTCTTGGCTGATTTCTTTTGATTTTCCCATGATGTCAAGCAACTAGCTGACTTTGAAGGTAGGCCTTGAAATACATCCACAGGTACACCTCCAATTGACTCAAATTATGTTAATTAGCCTATCAGAAGCTTCTAAATCCATTACATAATTTTCTGGAATTTTCCAAGCTGTTTAAAGGCACACTCGAATAAGTGAATGTACACTTCTGGCCCACTGGAATTGTGATACAGTAAATTAGAAGTGAAATAATCTGTCATTAACAATTGTTGGAAAAATGCACAAAGTAGATGTCCTAACCGACTTGCCAAAACTATAGATTGATAACATGAAATTTGTGGCGTAGTTGAAAAATGAGTTTAACTGACTCCAACCAAGTGTATGTAAACTTCCGACTTCAACTGTATAAGCCTACTCACAATCCATACGTACATGGACTTGATGTACACCTAGAACTAAATATGTAATTTAATTATAGGTTGGCCTTTTTCTCTTATTCCAGGCTTCATCAAACAAATTGGCAAACTTGAATATAGAATGGACAAAACAACTTTCAGGTTTTCCTCTTCGATCAGCCAAATAATGCCAGGGTTCTCCCAGGCCCTCCCACCTAGTGGGCTGTCTGGAATAGAAACACCTGTATATAGAATAATGCCAGGGTTCTCACAGGCCCTCCCACCTAGTGGGCTGTCTGGAATAGAAACACCTGTATATAGAATAATGCCAGGGTTCTCACAGGCCCTCCCACCTAGTGGGCTGTCTGGAATAGAAACACCTGTATATAGAATAATACCAGGGTTCTCCCAGGCCCTCCCACCTAGTGGGCTGTCTGGAATAGAAACACCTGTATATAGAATAATGCCAGGGTTCTCCCAGGCCCTCCCACCTAGTGGGCTGTCTGGAATAGAAACACTTGTATATAGAATAATGCCAGGGTTCTCCCAGGCCCTCCCACCTAGTGGGCTGTCTGGAATAGAAACACCTGTATATATAATAATGCTAGGGTTCTCCCAGGCCCTCCCACCTAGTGGGCTGTCTGGAATAGAAACACCTGTATATAGAATGATTCCAGGGTTCTCCCAGGCCCTCCCACCTAGTGGGCTGTCTGGAATAGAAACACCTGTATATAGAATAATGCCAGGGTTCTCCCAGGCCCTCCCACCTAGTGGGCTGTCTGGAATAGAAACACCTGTTTATAGAATAATGCCAGGGTTCTCCCAGGCCCTCCCACCTAGTGGGCTGTCTGGAATAGAAACACCTGTATATAGAATAATGCCAGGGTTCTCCCAGGCCCTCCCACCTAGTAGGCTGTCTGGAATAGAAACACCTGTATATAGAATAATGCCAGGGTTCTCCCAGGCCCTCCCACCTAGTGGGCTGTCTGGAATAGAAACACCTGTATATAGAATAATGCCAGGGTTCTCCCAGGCCCTCCCACCTAGTGGGCTGTCTGGAATAGAAACACCTGTATATAGAATAATGCCAGGGTTCTCCCAGGCCCTCCCACCTAGTGGGCTGTCTGGAATAGAAACACCTGTATATAGAATAATGCCAGGGTTCTCCCAGGCCCTCCCACCTAGTGGGCTGTCTGGAATAGAAACACCTGTTTATAGAATAATGCCAGGGTTCTCCCAGGCCCTCCCACCTAGTGGGCTGTCTGGAATAGAAACGCCTGTATATAGAATAATGCCAGGGTTCTCCCAGGCCCTCCCACCTAGTGGGCTGTCTGGAATAGAAACACCTGTATATAGAATAATGCCAGGGTTCTCCCAGGCCCTCCCACCTAGTGGGCTGTCTGGAATAGAAACACCTGTTTATAGAATAATGCCAGGGTTCTCCCAGGCCCTCCCACCTAGTGGGCTGTCTGGAATAGAAACACCTGTATATAGAATAATGCCAGGGTTCTCCCAGGCCCTCCCACCTAGTGGGCTGTCTGGAATAGAAACACCTGTATATAGAATAATGCCAGGGTTCTCCCAGGCCCTCCCACCTAGTGGGCTGTCTGGAATAGAAACACCTGTATATAGAATAATGCAAGGGTTCTCCCAGGCCCTCCCACCTAGTGGGCTGTCTGGAATAGAAACACCTGTATATAGAATAATGCCAGGGTTCTCCCAGGCCCTCCCACCTAGTGGGCTGTCTGGAATAGAAACACCTGTATATAGAATAATGCCAGGGTTCTCCCAGGCCCTCCCACCTAGTGGGCTGTCTGGAATAGAAACACCTGTATATAGAATAATGCCAGGGTTCTCCCAAGCCCTCCCACCTAGTGGGCTGTCTGGAATAGAAACACCTGTATATAGAATAATGCCAGGGTTCTCCCAAGCCCTGCCACCTAGTGGGCTTTCTGGAATAGAAACACCTGTATATATAATAATGCCAGGGTTCTCCCAAGCCCTGCCACCTAGTGGGCTTTCTGGAATAGAAACACCTGTTTATATACTAATGCCAGGGTTCTCCCAGGCCCTCCCACCTAGTGGGCTGTCTGGAATAGAAACACCTGTATATCGTCTTTTAAAGGCCAATAGAGTATTGAGTGAATTTCATTCTCTACCTCTTCTTGGTCACGGTAGTTACAAAGTCTCTCCTCTACTATTCTAATACTGTTGACACATGTAGGGGCAATATCCCTGTCCTTACCTGTATACATAGTGATCTCTAATAGCGGCCTGTTGACACACTGAGGGGCAATATCCCTGTCCTTACCTGTGTACATAGTGATCTCTAATAGCGGCCTGTTGACACACTGAGGGGCAATATCCCTGTCCTTACCTGTGTACATAGTGATCTCTAATAGCGGCCTGTTGACACACTGAGGGGCAATATCCCTGTTCTTACCTGTGTACATAGTGATCTCTAATAGCGGCCTGTTGACACACTGAGGGGCAATATCCCTGTCCTTACCTGTGTACATAGTGATCTCTAATAGCGGCCTGTTGACACACTGAGGGGCAATATCCCTGTTCTTACCTGTGTACATAGTGATCTCTAATAGCGGCCTGTTGACACACTGAGGGGCAATATCCCTGTTCTTACCTGTGTACATAGTGATCTCTAATAGCGGCCTGTTGACACACTGAGGGGCAATATCCCTGTCCTTACCTGTGTACATAGTGATCTCTAATAGCGGCCTGTTGACACACTGAGGGGCAATATCCCTGTTCTTACCTGTATACATAGTGATCTCTAATAGCGGCCTGTTGACACACTGAGGGGCAATATCCCTGTTCTTACCTGTGTACATAGTGATCTCTAATAGCGGCCTGTTGACACACTGAGGGGCAATATCCCTGTCCTTACCTGTGTACATAGTGATCTCTAATAGCGGCCTGTTGACACACTGAGGGGCAATATCCCTGTTCTTACCTGTGTACATAGTGATCTCTAATAGCGGCCTGTTGACACACTGAGGGGCAATATCCCTGTTCTTACCTGTGTACATAGTGATCTCTAATAGCGGCCTGTTGACACACTGAGGGGCAATATCCCTGTCCTTACCTGTGTACATAGTGATCTCTAATAGCGGCCTGTTGACACACTGAGGGGCAATATCCCTGTTCTTACCTGTGTACATAGTGATCTCTAATAGCGGCCTGTTGACACACTGAGGGGCAATATCCCTGTTCTTACCTGTGTACATAGTGATCTCTAATAGCGGCCTGTTGACACACTGAGGGGCAATATCCCTGTCCTTACCTGTGTACATAGTGATCTCCGGCTGTACGGTGGACATAACCTTTAACCGCAGGGTAAATGTTCCTGTGTGTGAGGGGGGGGGGGGGGGGGGAGTGCAGGGTAAATGCTCCTGTGTGTGAGGGGGGGGGGGGGGGGGGTGCAGGGTAAATGTTCCTGTGTGTGAGGGGAGGGGGGGGGGGAGTGCAGGGTAAATGTTCCTGTGTGTGTGTGTGGGGGGGGGGTAAATGTTCCTGTGTGTGTGTGTGGGGGGGGGGGGTAAATGTTCCTGTGTGTGTGTGTGTGGGGTAAATGTTCCTGTGTGTGAGGGGGGTGGGGGTGCAGGGTAAATGTTCCTGTGTGTGTGTGGGGGGGGGGGGGGGGGGGGGGGGGCAGGGTAAATGTTCCTGTGTGTGATGGGGGGGGGGGGGGGGGGGTGCAGGGTAAATGTTCCTGTGTGTGTGTGTGTGTGTGGGGGGTGAGGGGGGGGGGGGGTAAATGTTCCTGTGTGTGTGTGTGTGTGGGGGGGTAAATGTTCCTGTGTGTGAGGGGGGGGGGGAGGGGTGCAGGGTAAATGTTCCTGTGTGTAAAGGGGGGGGGGGGGGGGGCAGGGTAAATGTTCCTGTGTGTGGGGGGGTGCAGGGTAAATGTTCCTGTATGAGGGGGGTCTTGCAGACACTCTGAGTCCTTATCCATAGACTGCTTTCAAGGTAAGGAAACAAATAGCTAAATATTTAAAATGGCTGAACTGTCACTTTAATGTCATGGTATAAACTGTAACCTTTCTGTTGTACATTTGAACGTTCTAATTAAAAAAGTCAAATAAAATAAAATATTTTGGAAGTTTGAAAGTCACGCCCCAACCCTCCCTGTGAGTTCCACTGAATCTTGTCAACGGTCAATAAGAGTATTAAGTTAATAAGTTAGACCAGGAAGTCTGGTAAGACAGACTGAGTGGGTGAGAAGCTCACCTTGACTAGAGGTTCTTTGAAAACTCCTGTGTGATGCAACATGGACGCAGTGTTGCAATGAGATGAGGTCAATTTGCTGATCCACAAACAAGTCAAACATTGACATTGAACGCAAAGGGTGGCAGGTAACCTAGTGGTTAAGAGTGGTCTGAATCTCCTGCCGGTGCGCCCTTAATCAAGGCACTTAACCCTAATTGCTCCTGTAAGTCACTCTGAATAAGAGCGTCTGCTAAATGACTAAAATCATTACAAAAATAAACATCCAATCCTGTCAGACACTGAGTGGACAGAACATTATGAACACCTACTTCCATGACAGACTGACCAGGTGGAAGCTTTGACCCCTTATTGGTGTCACTTTCTAAATACACTTCAATCAGTGTAGATGAAGGAGAGGAGACGGGTTAAATAATGATTTTGGAGCCTTGAGACAATTGAGACATGGATTGTGTATGTGTTGCCATTCAGTGGGTGAGAGAGCAGGACAAAAGATTTCAGTGATTTGAACGGGGTATGGTAGTCTACCAGGCACATCGGTTTGTGTCAAGAACTGCAACGCTGCTGGGTTTTTCACACTCAACTGTTTCCTGTGTGTATCAAGAATGGTCCACCACCCAAAGGACATCTAGCCAACTGGACACAACGCAGTTGAGCCGTTGTTGCTCCTAGACGTTTCCAACTTCACAATAACAGCACTTACAGTTGACCAGGGCAACTCTAGAAGGGCAGTAGTTTGACAAACTGACTGAGCTCTTCAGTACGGCCATTCTACTGCCAATGTTTGTCTATGGAGATTGCATGGCTGTGATCAGTTTTATAGACCTGTCAGCAACGGGTGTCTGAAATTGCCGAATCCACTAATTTGAAGGGGTGTCCACATACTTTTGTATATATAGTGTATTTTAAGTTCCTTTGAACGGGGTATGGTAGTAGGTGCCAGGCGCACTGGTGTGTGTCAAGAACTCCAACGCTGCTGGTTTTTCACGCTTAACTGTTTCCTGTGTGTATCAAGAATGGTCCACCACCCAATGGACATCCAGACAACTGGACACAACTGTGGAAAGCATTAAAGTCAACATGGGCCAGCATCCCTGTGAACCCTTTCAACACCTTGTAGAATCAACATGGGCCAGCATCCCTGTGGAACGCTTTCAACACCTTGTAGAGTCAACATGGGCCAGCATCTCTGTGAACCCTTTCAGCACCTTGTAGAGTCAACATGGGCCAGCATCCCTGTGGAACGCTTTCAACACCTTGTAGAGTCAACATGGGCCAGCATCCCTGTGGAACGCTTTCAACACCTTGTAGAGTCAACATGGGCCAGCATCTCTGTGAACCCTTTCAGCACCTTGTAGAGTCAACATGGGCCAGCATCCCTGTGGAACGCTTTCAACACCTTGTAGAGTCAACATGGGCCAGCATCCCTGTGAACCCTTTCAACACCTTGTAGAGTCAACATGGGCCAGCATCCCTGTGGAACCCTTTCAACACCTTGTAGAGTCAACATGGGCCAGCATCCCTGTGGAACCCTTTCAACACCTTGTAGAGTCAACATGGACCAGCATCCCTGTGGAACCCTTTAGACACCTTGTGGAGTCAACATGGGCCAGCATCCCTATGGAACCCTTTCAACACCTTGTAGAGTCAACATGGGCCAGCATCCCTGTGGAACCCTTTCAACACCTTGTAGAGTCAACATGGGCCAGCATCCCTGTGGAACCCTTTCAACACCTTGTAGAGTCAACATGGACCAGCATCCCTGTGGAACCCTTTAGACACCTTGTGGAGTCAACATGGGCCAGCATCCCTATGGAACCCTTTCAACACCTTGTAGAGTCAACATGGGCCAGCATCCCTGTGGAACCCTGTCAACACCTTGTAGAGTCAACATGGACCAGCATCCCTGTGGAACCCTTTAGACACCTTGTGGAGTCAGCATGGGCCAGCATCCCTGTGGAACGCTTTCCACACCTTATAGAGTCAACATGGGCCAGCATCCCTGTGGAACACTTTCAACACCTTGTAGAGTCCATCCCCCAACGAATTGAGACTGTTCTGAGTGCAAAAGGGGGGGGGGGGGGGGCAACTCAATATTAGGAAGGTGTTGTTTTTTGTACACTCAGTAGAAACATAATTAGTATAATACAGTCAGGAAGACAGAGTGGTGATCTAGTTACTACAGTCAGGAAGACAGAGAGGTGATCTAGTTACTACAGTCAGGAAGACAGAGTGGTGATCTAGTTACTACAGTCAGGAAGACAGAGAGGGGATCTAGTTACTACAGTCAGGAAGACAGAGAGGGGATCTAGTTACTACAGTCAGGAAGACAGAGTGGTGATCTAGTTACTACAGTCAGGAAGACAGAGAGGGGATCTAGTTACTACAGTCAGGAAGACAGAGAGGGGATCTAGTTACTACAGTCAGGAAGACAGAGAGGGGATCTAGTTACTACAGTCAGGAAGACAGAGAGGGGATCTAGTTACTACAGTCAGGAAGACAGAGAGGGGATCTAGGTACTCAGTAGAAACATAATTAGTATAATGCAGTCAGGAAGACAGAGAGGTGATCTAGTTACTACAGTCAGGAAGACAGAGAGGTGATCTAGTTACTACAGTCAGGAAGACAGAGTGGTGATCTAGTTACTACAGTCAGGAAGACAGAGAGGGGATCTAGTTACTACAGTCAGGAAGACAGAGAGGGGATCTAGTTACTACAGTCAGGAAGACAGAGAGGGGATCTAGGTACTCAGTAGAAACATAATTAGTATAATACAGTCAGGAAGACAGAGAGGTGATCTAGTTACTACAGTCAGGAAGACAGAGAGGTGATCTAGTTACTACAGTCAGGAAGACAGAGTGGTGATCTAGTTACTACAGTCAGGAAGACAGAGTGGTGATCTAGTTACTACAGTCAGGAAGACAGAGAGGGGATCTAGTTACTACAGTCAGGAAGACAGAGTGGTGATCTAGTTACTACAGTCAGGAAGACAGAGTGGTGATCTAGTTACTACAGTCAGGAAGACAGAGAGGTGATCTAGTTACTACAGTCAGGAAGACAGAGAGGTGATCTAGTTACTACAGTCAGGAAGACAGAGAGGGGATCTAGTTACTACAGTCAGGAAGACAGAGAGGTGATCTAGTTACTACAGTCAGGAAGACAGAGAGGGGATCTAGTTACTACAGTCAGGAAGACAGAGAGGGGATCTAGTTACTACAGTCAGGAAGACAGAGAGGTGATCTAGTTACTACAGTCAGGAAGACAGAGAGGGGATCTAGTTACTACAGTCAGGAAGACAGAGAGGGGATCTAGTTACTACAGTCAGGAAGACAGAGATGGGATCTAGTTACTACAGTCAGGAAGACAGAGAGGGGATCTAGTTACTACAGTCAGGAAGACAGAGAGGGGATCTAGTTACTACAGTCAGGAAGACAGAGAGGTGATCTAGTTACTACAGTCAGGAAGACAGAGAGGGGATCTAGTTACTACAGTCAGGAAGACAGAGAGGGGATCTAGTTACTACAGTCAGGAAGACAGAGAGGGGATCTAGTTACTACAGTCAGGAAGACAGAGAGGGGATCTAGTTACTACAGTCAGGAAGACAGAGAGGGGATCTAGTTACTCAGTAGAAACATAATTAGTATAATACAGTCAGGAAGACTGAGAGGTGATCTAGTTACTACAGTCAGGAAGACAGAGTGGTGATCTAGTTACTACAGTCAGGAAGACAGAGAGGGGATCTAGTTACTACAGTCAGGAAGACAGAGAGGTGATCTAGTTACTACAGTCAGGAAGACAGAGAGGTGATCTAGTTACTACAGTCAGGAAGACAGAGAGGGGATCTAGTTACTCAGTAGAAACATAATTAGTATAATACAGTCAGGAAGACTGAGAGGTGATCTAGTTACTACAGTCAGGAAGACAGAGAGGGGATCTAGTTACTACAGTCAGGAAGACAGAGTGGTGATCTAGTTACTACAGTCAGGAAGACAGAGAGGGGATCCAGTTACTACAGTCAGGAAGACTGAGAGGTGATCCAGTTACTACAGTCAGGAAGACAGAGTGGTGATCTAGTTACTACAGTCAGGAAGACAGAGTGGTGATCTAGTTACTACAGTCAGGAAGACAGAGAGGTGATCTAGTTACTACAGTCAGGAAGACAGAGTGGTGATCTAGTTACTACAGTCAGGAAGACAGAGTGGTGATCTAGTTACTACAGTCAGGAAGACAGAGTGGTGATCTAGTTACTCAGTAGAAACATAATTAGTATAATACAGTCAGGAAGACTGAGAGGTGATCTAGTTACTACAGTCAGGAAGACAGAGAGGTGATCTAGTTACTACAGTCAGGAAGACAGAGAGGGGATCTAGTTACTACAGTCAGGAAGACAGAGAGGTGATCTAGTTACTACAGTCAGGAAGACAGAGTGGTGATCTAGTTACTACAGTCAGGAAGACAGAGTGGTGATCTAGTTACTACAGTCAGGAAGACAGAGTGGTGATCTAGTTACTACAGTCAGGAAGACAGAGTGGTGATCTAGTTACTACAGTCAGGAAGACAGAGAGGTGATCTAGTTACTACAGTCAGGCTGACAGAGGGGTGTTCTAGTTAATACAGTCAGGAAGACAGAGGGGTGATCTAGTTACTCAGTCAGGAAGACAGAGAGGGGTGATCTAGTTAATACAGCTATATGTTGTGGTAGAGCCTGGCAGACCCACTGGCTCCCTAATGAACTGGGGTCCCAGCTGTATGTTATGGTAGAGCCTGGCAGACCCACTGGCTCCCTAATGAACTGGGGTCCCAGCTGTATGTTGTGGTAGAACCTGGCAGACCCACTGGCTCCCTAATGAACTGGGGTCCCAGCTATATGTTGTGGTAGAGCCTGGCAGACCCACTGGCTCCCTAATGAACTGGGGTCCCAGCTGTATGTTGTGGTAGAGCCTGGCAGACCCACTGGCTCCCTAATGAACTGGGGTCCCAGCTATATGTTGTGGTAGAGCCTGGCAGACCCACTGGCTCCCTAATGAACTGGGGTCCCAGCTGTATGTTGTGGTAGAGCCTGGCAGACCCACTGGCTCCCTAATGAACTGGGGTCCCAGTTGTATGTTGTGGTAGAGCCTGGCAGACCCACTGGCTCCCTAATGAACTGGGGTCCCAGCTGTATGTTGTGGTAGAGCCTGGCAGACCCACTGGCTCCCTAATGAACTGGGGTCCCAGCTATATGTTGTGGTAGAGCCTGGCAGACCCACTGGCTCCCTAATGAACTGGGGTCCCAGCTGTATGTCGTGGTAGAGCCTGGCAGACCCACTGGCTCCCTAATGAACTGGGGTCCCTGCTGTATGTTGTGGTAGAGCCTGGCAGACCCACTGGCTCCCTAATGAACTGGGGTCCCAGCTGTATGTTGTGGTAGAGCCTGGCAGACCCACTGGCTCCCTAATGAACTGGGGTCCCAGCTGTATGTTGTGGTAGAGCCTGGCAGACCCACTGGCTCCCTAATGAACTGGGGTCCCAGCTGTATGTTGTGGTAGAGCCTGGCAGACCCACTGGCTCCCTAATGAACTGGGGTCCCTGCTGTATGTTGTGGTAGAGCCTGGCAGACCCACTGGCTCCCTAATGAACTGGGGTCCCAGCTGTATGTCGTGGTAGAGCCTGGCAGACCCACTGGACGGCGCTGTCAGCCTGTGGAGGCTGCATGGAGAACCAAAAGGAGGAGGAGGAGGAGGAGGAGGAGGAAGAGAACTAATCATCTAATGTTTTTTTCATCTAGTAATCTTTTCTTTGTACATGACGCTGGATTACTTGTGGTTTGTGGGTAGAGCAGGACAGATCCCAGGTGCGCAAGAGGGAATGTGTGGAGAGTAACGTTGTTGTCTGCTGATGTGTGTGTAATTCCAGTGTTAGAGGAGGAGGGTATTTTTCCTCTTTGTCCATACACCGTCACATCCCCCCACCCCAACTTGCTCAACTTCTACATTTTTCATTACGAGATGAACAGGTGAGCAGTGTGTCTGTGAAATGAGAGCATGAATGGTGTGAGGAACTTTAAAGGTTAAAGGGCACATTGACACAATGTCAGCACAGGCTAACACTGCATCTGTAGCAGCTGGTACAGCTCTGAGGCAACACACCAACCCTCTCACCACACTGTCAAGTCTCTTAGAGTAGTATGCAATGTGCCGCTGCTTCCCAATGTGATCCTGTATGAGGACAGATTTTATTTTGTTCTTGGGCACACAACAATGCAATCTCCATAGACAAACCTTGGCAGTAGAATGGCCTTACTGAAGACCTCAGTGACTTTCAACTTGGCACCATCATAATAGACAATGCTTTCCAGCAAGTCAGTTTGTGAAGTTTCTGCCCTGTTAGAGCGGCCCCGGTCAACTGTAAGTGCTGTTCTTGTGAAGTGGAAACGTCTAGGAGCAACAACGGGTCAGTCGTGAAGTGGGAGGCCACACAGGCTCACAGAACAGGTCAGTTGTGAAGTGGGAGGCCAAACAGGCTCACAGAACGGGTCAGTCGTGAAGTGGGAGGCCACACAGGCTCACAGAACAGGTCAGTCGTGAAGTGGGAGGCCACACAAGCTCACAGAACGGGTCAGTCGTGAAGTGGGAGGCCACACAGGCTCACTTAACGGGTCAGTCAGTGATAGGCCACACAGGCTCACAGAACGGGTCAGTCGTGAAGTGGGAGGCCACACAGGCTCACAGAACAGGTCAGTCGTGAAGTGGGAGGCCACACAGACTCACAGAACAGGTCAGTCGTGAAGTGGGAGGCCACACAGGCTCACAGAACGGGTCAGTCGTGAAGTGGGAGGCCACACAGGCTCACAGAACAGGTCAGTCAGTGATAGGCCACACAGGCTCACAGAACAGGTCAGTCGAGAAGTGGGAGGCCACACAGGCTCACAGAACAGGTCAGTCGTGAAGGGGGAGGCCACACAGACTCACAGAACAGGTCAGTCGTGAAGTGATAGGCCACACAGACTCACAGAACGGGTCAGTCGTGAAGTGATAGGCCACACAGACTCACAGAACGGGTCAGTCGTGAAGTGGGAGGCCACACAGGCTCACAGAACAGGTCAGTCGTGAAGTGGGAGGCCACACAGGCTCACAGAACAGGTCAGTCGTGAAGTGGGAGGCCACACAGGCTCACAGAACGGGTCAGTCGTGAAGTGGGAGGCCACACAGGCTCACAGAACGGGTCAGTCGTGAAGTGGGAGGCCACACAGGCTCACAGAACGGGTCAGTCGTGAAGTGGGAGGCCACACAGGCTCACAGAACGGGTCAGTCGTGAAGTGGGAGGCCACACAGGCTCACAGAACGGGTCAGTCGTGAAGTGGGAGGCCACACAAGCTCACAGAACGGGTCAGTCGTGAAGTGGGAGGCCACACAGGCTCACAGAACGGGTCAGTCGTGAAGTGGGAGGCCACACAGGCTCACAGAACGGGTCAGTCGTGAAGTGGGAGGCCACACAGGCTCACTTAACGGGTCAGTCAGTGATAGGCCACACAGGCTCACAGAACGGGTCAGTCGTGAAGTGGGAGGCCACACAGGCTCACAGAACAGGTCAGTCGTGAAGTGGGAGGCCACACAGACTCACAGAACAGGTCAGTCGTGAAGTGGGAGGCCACACAGGCTCACAGAACGGGTCAGTCGTGAAGTGGGAGGCCACACAGGCTCACAGAACAGGTCAGTCAGTGATAGGCCACACAGGCTCACAGAACAGGTCAGTCGAGAAGTGGGAGGCCACACAGACTCACAGAACGGGTCAGTCGTGAAGTGGGAGGCCACACAGGCTCACAGAACGGGTCAGTCGTGAAGTGGGAGGCCACACAGGCTCACAGAACGGGTCAGTCGTGAAGTGGGAGGCCACACAGGCTCACAGAACAGGTCAGTCAGTGATAGGCCACACAGGCTCACAGAACAGGTCAGTCGAGAAGTGGGAGGCCACACAGACTCACAGAACGGGTCAGTCGTGAAGTGGGAGGCCACACAGGCTCACAGAACGGGTCAGTCGTGAAGTGGGAGGCCACACAGGCTCACAGAACAGGTCAGTCAGTGATAGGCCACACAGGCTCACAGAACAGGTCAGTCGAGAAGTGGGAGGCCACACAGACTCACAGAACGGGTCAGTCGTGAAGTGGGAGGCCACACAGGCTCACAGAACAGGTCAGTCGTGAAGTGGGAGGCCACACAGGCTCACAGAACAGGTCAGTCGTGAAGTGGGAGGCCACACAGGCTCACAGAACGGGTCAGTCGTGAAGTGGGAGGCCACACAGGCTCACAGAACGGGTCAGTCGTGAAGTGGGAGGCCACACAGGCTCACAGAACGGGTCAGTCGTGAAGTGGGAGGCCACACAGGCTCACAGAACGGGTCAGTCGTGAAGTGGGAGGCCACACAGGCTCACAGAACGGGTCAGTCGTGAAGTGGGAGGCCACACAAGCTCACAGAACGGGTCAGTCGTGAAGTGGGAGGCCACACAGGCTCACAGAACGGGTCAGTCGTGAAGTGGGAGGCCACACAGGCTCACAGAACGGGTCAGTCGTGAAGTGGGAGGCCACACAGGCTCACTTAACGGGTCAGTCAGTGATAGGCCACACAGGCTCACAGAACGGGTCAGTCGTGAAGTGGGAGGCCACACAGGCTCACAGAACAGGTCAGTCGTGAAGTGGGAGGCCACACAGACTCACAGAACAGGTCAGTCGTGAAGTGGGAGGCCACACAGGCTCACAGAACGGGTCAGTCGTGAAGTGGGAGGCCACACAGGCTCACAGAACAGGTCAGTCAGTGATAGGCCACACAGGCTCACAGAACAGGTCAGTCGAGAAGTGGGAGGCCACACAGGCTCACAGAACAGGTCAGTCGTGAAGGGGGAGGCCACACAGACTCACAGAACGGGTCAGTCGTGAAGTGATAGGCCACACAGACTCACAGAACGGGTCAGTCGTGAAGTGGGAGGCCACACAGGCTCACAGAACAGGTCAGTCGTGAAGTGGGAGGCCACACAGGCTCACAGAACGGGTCAGTCGTGAAGTGGGAGGCCACACAGGCTCACAGAACGGGTCAGTCGTGAAGTGGGAGGCCACACAGGCTCACAGAACGGGTCAGTCGTGAAGTGGGAGGCCACACAGGCTCACAGAACGGGTCAGTCGTGAAGTGGGAGGCCACACAGGCTCACAGAACGGGTCAGTCGTGAAGTGGGAGGCCACACAGGCTCACAGAACGGGTCAGTCGTAAAGTGGGAGGCCACACAGGCTCACAGAACGGGTCAGTCGTGAAGTGGGAGGCCACACAAGCTCACAGAACAGGTCAGTCGTGAAGTGGGAGGCCACACAGGCTCACAGAACGGGTCAGTCGTGAAGTGGGAGGCAACACAGGCTCACAGAACGGGTCAGTCGTGAAGTGGGAGGCCACACAGGCTCACAGAACAGGTCAGTCGTGAAGTGATGGGCCACACAGGCTCACAGAATGGGTCAGTCGTGAAGTGGGAGGCCACACAGGCTCACAGAACGGGTCAGTCGTGAAGTGGGAGGCCACACAGGCTCACAGAACAGGTCAGTCGTGAAGTGATAGGCCGCACAGGCTCACAGAACAGGTCAGTCGTGAAGTGGGAGGCCACACAGGCTCACAGAACAGGTCAGTCGTGAAGTGGGAGGCCACACAGGCTCACAGATCGGGTCAGTCGTGAAGTGGGAGGCCACACAGGCTCACAGAACAGGTCAGTCGTGAAGTGATAGGCCACACAGGCTCACAGAACGGGTCAGTCGTGAAGTGGGAGGCCACACAGGCTCACAGAACGGGTCAGTCGTGAAGTGGGAGGCCACACAAGCTCACAGAACGGGTCAGTCGTGAAGTGGGAGGCCACACAGGCTCACAGAACGGGTCAGTCGTGAAGTGGGAGGCCACACAAGCTCACAGAACGGGTCAGTCGTGAAGTGGGAGGCCACACAGGCTCACAGAACGGGTCAGTCGTGAAGTGGGAGGCCACACAGGCTCACAGAACGGGTCAGTCGTGAAGTGGGAGGCCACACAGGCTCACAGAACAGGTCAGTCGTGAAGTGGGAGGCCACACAAGCTCACAGAACGGGTCAGTCGTGAAGTGGGAGGCCACACAGGCTCACTTAACGGGTCAGTCAGTGATAGGCCACACAGGCTCACAGAACGGGTCAGTCGTGAAGTGGGAGGCCACACAGACTCACAGAACAGGTCAGTCGTGAAGTGGGAGGCCACACAGGCTCACAGAACGGGTCAGTCGTGAAGTGGGAGGCCACACAGGCTCACAGAACAGGTCAGTCAGTGATAGGCCACACAGGCTCACAGAACAGGTCAGTCGAGAAGTGGGAGGCCACACAGGCTCACAGAACAGGTCAGTCGTGAAGGGGGAGGCCACACAGACTCACAGAACAGGTCAGTCGTGAAGTGATAGGCCACACAGACTCACAGAACGGGTCAGTCGTGAAGTGATAGGCCACACAGACTCACAGAACGGGTCAGTCGTGAAGTGGGAGGCCACACAGGCTCACAGAACAGGTCAGTCGTGAAGTGGGAGGCCACACAGGCTCACAGAACAGGTCAGTCGTGAAGTGGGAGGCCACACAGGCTCACAGAACGGGTCAGTCGTGAAGTGGGAGGCCACACAGGCTCACAGAACGGGTCAGTCGTGAAGTGGGAGGCCACACAGGCTCACAGAACGGGTCAGTCGTGAAGTGGGAGGCCACACAGGCTCACAGAACGGGTCAGTCGTGAAGTGGGAGGCCACACAGGCTCACAGAACGGGTCAGTCGTGAAGTGGGAGGCCACACAAGCTCACAGAACGGGTCAGTCGTGAAGTGGGAGGCCACACAGGCTCACAGAACGGGTCAGTCGTGAAGTGGGAGGCCACACAGGCTCACAGAACGGGTCAGTCGTGAAGTGGGAGGCCACACAGGCTCACAGAACAGGTCAGTCGTGAAGTGATGGGCCACATAGGCTCACAGAATGGGTCAGTCGTGAAGTGGGAGGCCACACAGGCTCACAGAACGGGTCAGTCGTGAAGTGGGAGGCCACACAGGCTCACAGAACAGGTCAGTCGTGAAGTGATAGGCCGCACAGGCTCACAGAACAGGTCAGTCGTGAAGTGATAGGCCACACAGGCTCACAGAACAGGTCAGTCGTGAAGTGGGAGGCCACACAGGCTCACAGAACAGGTCAGTCGTGAAGTGGGAGGCCACACAGGCTCACAGAACGGGTCAGTCGTGAAGTGGGAGGCCACACAGGCTCACAGAACGGGTCAGTCGTGAAGTGATAGACCACACAAGATCACAGAACGGGTCAGTCGTGAAGTGATAGGCCACACAAGATCACAGAACGCGTCAGTCGTGAAGTGGGAGGCCACACAGGCTCACAGATCGGGTCAGTCGTGAAGTGGGAGGCCACACAGGCTCACAGAACAGGTCAGTCGTGAAGTGATAGGCCACACAGGCTCACAGAACGGGTCAGTCGTGAAGTGGGAGGCCACACAGGCTCACAGAACGGGTCAGTCGTGAAGTGGGAGGCCACACAGGCTCACAGAACGGGGCCGCTAAGTGCTGAAGTGTGTAGCGCGTAAAATTCCAGCACAGACCAAAGCATATCAAGGATGAGGAAAGTTTCTTCATAGAGGAATGGTCTGAAATCCATCCCAACGTTTTCTTACAATCTCATAAAACATTACAGAAAAAGGCTGAGTGCCCTTTTCTCACAAGGAGAGGGAGCACAAAGTATTGAAGACAAGGGTGTCAATAATATTGTTTTTATTATTTGTTCAACAAAGTATTTTTCTCAGAGCAGTTGTATTAGTATGAGATAATATTCTTTCCAATGTGTTGGAGCCTCCAGTAGAGGAGCTCAGTATTTGTAAGACGTAAGATTTTGTTGGGCGTCTTTGTCAAGGGTGACAATCCAATGTTACTGTAAGTCTCCACATTTAGCATGTGTTGCATTTCAAATCCTCTCCAAAATACTTTTAAACCAATTCATTGAGTAACAGATTATATTCAAGAGATGTGCTGTCACACTGTTGTTAATTAACTATGCTAACAGTATCTTCTCGTGTTGTTGCAGGTTACTCTGTATATCGGGGAGAATGCCCAAGGGACTTGTCTGACGGGGGTCCCAGAGCTGTGTACTGAACCAAAGTACTCTCACACTGCCCAACACTGTGGTACCACCCTTAGCCACCCTGTTCCAATGTGTGTAGGTACCAAGTTTTGCTTGTGTGTGAGTGTGTGTGTGTGTGTGTGTCCAGTGTGTGTGTGTGTCCAGTGTGTTTGTGTCCAGTGCGTGTGTGTGAGGGCAGTGTGTGTGTGTGTCCAGTGTGTGTTTGTGTCTAGTGTGTGTGAGTCCAGTGCGTGTGTGTGTGTGTGTAGTGCGTGTGTGTGCAGTGTGTGCGTGTCAGTGTGTCTGAGTCCAGCGTGTGTGTGAGTCCAGTGTGTGTGTTTGTGTGTATCCAGTGTGTGTGTTTGTGTGTATCCAGTGTGTGTGTTTGTGTGTATCCAGTGTGTGTGTTTGGCGCCACACCAAACTGGAAGTCTTCCGACTTGCTTGGATCAGTATCAAAGATACTCTTCAGTATCGAAGAGCCCTCACTGCTGCTCAATCATCCTATTTTTCCAACTTAATTGAGGAAAATAAGAACAATCCAAAATGTATTTTTGATACTGTCACAAAGCTAACTAAAAATCAGAGAAGATGGATTTCCCTGAATAAATTCATGAACTTCTTTGAGGAAAAGATCATGATTATTAGAAAGCAAATTACGGACTCCTCTTTAAATCTGCGTATTCCTTCAAAGCTCAGTTGTCCTGAGTCTGCACAACTCTCCCAGGACCTAGGATCAAGAGAGACGCTCAAGTGTTTTAGTACTATATCTCTTGACACAATGATGAAAATAATCATGGCCTCTAAACCTTCAAGCTGCATACTGGACCCTATTCCAACTAAACTACTGAAAGAGCTGCTTCCTGTGCTTGGCCCTCCTATGTTGAACATAATAAACGGCTCTCTATCCACCGGATGTGTACCAGTGTGTGTCCAGTGTGTGTGTGTCAGGTTATTATTTACAGGCACACTGAGGATTCATACTGAACCCAAAACCCTGGATAGAGGGGCTCAGTGAATGTACAGGTGAATGTGTTCAGGTGGGTCAGTGTGTCCGAGGAGGCTCTATAGAAGGACAGAGTGCCGGCTGGCCAGTCCAGATACACTCCTACTCTGTGGGAGCTGGTGGAGGAGACGTCTATGGTAGTGAGAATATTATTGTGCCTGGCTCTGTAACTGTTGTCAGAGCAGGTCAGACTCCAGGACTTGTCATTGTATCCAAGACCACAGTCATCACCCCTTCCTCTCCTGCTGATTCCTTTATATGTCACTCCTATATCAGCCCTCCCACTCCTCTCTACCTCCCAGTAACAGCACCCAGTCAGACCCTCTCTACACAGCACCTGTCCCCAGATCTCAAATCTCTCTGGGTGATCAGGATACGGCTGCTCCTCTGTCCTACATGTCACCTTTCTGTTCTCCTCAGACAGAGAGAGGAGTCGGTATACTGTGTTTGGGTCCAGTGTGAGATCACAGACGTCTGATGGATGAAACCAGACACAATATTAGAAATCATCATCATTCACATTAGACATTACACATTAGACTTTCTGTCTAAGGGAGGAGATAACACGTTTCTAAACAATACTAAATTAATCCTGATTATGCCTTGATTAATACAAATAATAAATAAATAATGAATAATAACACTAAGAGTTGGTTTGAACAGATCTGAATCAGGACACTAAGAGTTGGTTTGAACAGATCTGAATCAGGACACTAAGAGTTGGTTTGAACAGATCTGAATCAGGACACTAAGAGTTGGTTTGAACAGATCTGAATCAGGACACTAAGAGTTGGTTTGAACAGATCTGAATCAGGACACTAAGAGTTGGTTTGAACAGATCTGAATCAGGAAACTAAGAGTTGGTTTGAACAGATCTGAATCAGG
This sequence comes from Oncorhynchus mykiss, assembly GCF_013265735.2. Taxonomy (NCBI): domain Eukaryota; kingdom Metazoa; phylum Chordata; class Actinopteri; order Salmoniformes; family Salmonidae; genus Oncorhynchus; species Oncorhynchus mykiss. Next base: position 101,939,070 of record NC_048576.1, read on the forward strand.
AAACTAAGAGTTGGTTTGAACAGATCTGAATCAGGACACTAAGAGTTGGTTTGAACAGATCTGAATCAGGAAACTAAGAGTTGGTTTGAACAGATCTGAATCAGGACACTAAGAGTTGGTTTGAACAGATCTGAATCAGGACACTAAGAGTTGGTTTGAACTGATCTGAATCAGGACACTAAGAGTTGGTTTGAACTGATCTGAATCAGGACACTAAGAGTTGGTTTGAACAGATCTGAATCAGGAAACTAAGAGTTGGTTTAAACAGATCTGAATCAGGAAACTAAGAGTTGGTTTGAACTGATCTGAATCAGGAAACTAAGAGTTGGTTTGAACTGATCTGAATCAGAAAACTAAGAGTTGGTTTGAACAGATCTGAATCAGGAAACTTAGAGTTGGTTTAAACAGATCTGAATCAGGACACTAAGAGTTGGTTTGAACAGATCTGAATCAGGAAACTAAGAGTTGGTTTGAACAGATCTGAATCAGGACACTAAGAGTTGGTTTGAACTGATCTGAATCAGGACACTAAGAGTTGGTTTGAACAGATCTGAATCAGGACACTAAGAGTTGGTTTGAACAGATCTGAATCAGGAAACTAAGAGTTGGTTTGAACAGATCTGAATCAGGAAACTAAGAGTTGGTTTGAACAGATCTGAATCAGGACACTAAGAGTTGGTTTGAACAGATCTGAATCAGGAAACTAAGAGTTGGTTTAAACAGATCTGAATCAGGAAACTAAGAGTTGGTTTGAACTGATCTGAATCAGAAAACTAAGAGTTGGTTTGAACAGATCTGAATCAGGACACTAAGAGTTGGTTTGAACAGATCTGAATCAGGAAACTAAGAGTTGGTTTGAACAGATCTGAATCAGGACACTAAGAGTTGGTTTGAACTGATCTGAATCAGGACACTAAGAGTTGGTTTGAACAGATCTGAATCAGGACACTAAGAGTTGGTTTGAACAGATCTGAATCAGGAAACTAAGAGTTGGTTTGAACAGATCTGAATCAGGAAACTAAGAGTTGGTTTGAACAGATCTGAATCAGGACACTAAGAGTTGGTTTGAACAGATCTGAATCAGGAAACTAAGAGTTGGTTTAAACAGATCTGAATCAGGAAACTAAGAGTTGGTTTGAACTGATCTGAATCAGAAAACTAAGAGTTGGTTTGAACAGATCTGAATCAGGACACTAAGAGTTGGTTTGAACAGATCTGAATCAGGAAACTAAGAGTTGGTTTGAACAGATCTGAATCAGGACACTAAGAGTTGGTTTGAACTGATCTGAATCAGGACACTAAGAGTTGGTTTGAACAGATCTGAATCAGGACACTAAGAGTTGGTTTGAACAGATCTGAATCAGGAAACTAAGAGTTGGTTTGAACAGATCTGAATCAGGAAACTAAGAGTTGGTTTGAACAGATCTGAATCAGGACACTAAGAGTTGGTTTGAACAGATCTGAATCAGGAAACTAAGAGTTGGTTTAAACAGATCTGAATCAGGAAACTAAGAGTTGGTTTGAACTGATCTGAATCAGAAAACTAAGAGTTGGTTTGAACAGATCTGAATCAGGAAACTAAGAGTTGGTTTAAACAGATCTGAATCAGGAAACTAAGAGTTGGTTTGAACAGATCTGAATCAGGACACTAAGAGTTGGTTTCAACAGATCTGAATCAGGACACTAAGAGTTGGTTTAAACAGATCTTAATCAGGAAACTAAGAGTTGGTTTGAACAGATCTGAATCAGGAAACTAAGAGTTGGTTTAAACAGATCTGAATCAGGAAACTAAGAGTTGGTTTGAACTGATCTGAATCAGGAAACTAAGAGTTGGTTTGAACTGATCTGAATCAGAAAACTAAGAGTTGGTTTGAACAGATCTGAATCAGGAAACTTAGAGTTGGTTTAAACAGATCTGAATCAGGACACTAAGAGTTGGTTTGAACAGATCTGAATCAGGAAACTAAGAGTTGGTTTGAACAGATCTGAATCAGGACACTAAGAGTTGGTTTGAACTGATCTGAATCAGGACACTAAGAGTTGGTTTGAACAGATCTGAATCAGGACACTAAGAGTTGGTTTGAACAGATCTGAATCAGGAAACTAAGAGTTGGTTTGAACAGATCTGAATCAGGAAACTAAGAGTTGGTTTGAACAGATCTGAATCAGGACACTAAGAGTTGGTTTGAACAGATCTGAATCAGGAAACTAAGAGTTGGTTTAAACAGATCTGAATCAGGAAACTAAGAGTTGGTTTAAACTGATCTGAATCAGGAAACTAAGAGTTGGTTTGAACTGATCTGAATCAGAAAACTAAGAGTTGGTTTGAACAGATCTGAATCAGGACACTAAGAGTTGGTTTAAACAGATCTGAATCAGGAAACTAAGAGTTGGTTTGAACAGATCTGAATCAGGACACTAAGAGTTGGTTTCAACAGATCTGAATCAGGAAACTAAGAGTTGGTTTAAACAGATCTTAATCAGGAAACTAAGAGTTGGTTTGAACTGATCTGAATCAGGAAACTAAGAGTTGGTTTGAACAGATCTGAATCAGAAAACTAAGAGTTGGTTTGAACAGATCTGAATCAGGACACTAAGAGTTGGTTTGAACAGATCTGAATCAGGACACTAAGAGTTGGTTTGAACAGATCTGAATCAGGACACTAAGAGTTGGTTTGAACTGATCTGAATCAGGACACGAAGAGTTGGTTTGAACAGATCTGAATCAGGAAACTTCTGATATAGACAGATCTGAATTGACCAATTAACTTAAAGTGTATTAAAGCAGTTAAAAGTATTTAGTTGAAAACTTTGTTTCCAGTTTGTTTTATTTTTTTAGTACCTGAATGGTGGAATAAGTTTCTGTCTAAGTGAATAGATAACATGTTTCTAAACACGACGATCCTGACAATGCACCATTACCAATAACAGAGGCTACAACAAAACATACTAACCTCTCACCATTACCAATAACAGAGGATACAACAAAACATGCTAACCTCTCACCATTACCAATAACAGAGACTACAACAAAACATGCTAACCTCTCACCATTACCAATAACAGAGGATATAACAAAACATACTAACCTCTCACCATTACCAATAACAGAGGCTACAACAAAACATACTAACCTCTCACCATTACCAATAACAGAGGATACAACAAAACATGCTAACCTCTCACCATTACCAATAACAGAGGATACAACAAAACATGATAACCTCTCACCATTACCAATAACAGAGGGGGTCTGATCTTTGTGCCTCTGTAACTTTCTCATTCATCATTATCATCGATTCATTCCTGATTATTCATCATCATAGTAGCATCCACATGAATGTAGAAGTGTTCAGAAACATCTTCTATTCTTACTGACAATACAAGTGAAGTGACTCCAAAATGACAGGACATTATTCACCATTCAGTTTCTATTTGGAAAAACATCCAAAACACAACCAAGACAAACTGCAAATTAATTCAACAAGTTAGTAGAATCACAATCTTGATGTAATCACTGCAGGCATGGAATATGGGACCAAATACTAAAGTTATGCCTACTTTAATACAATATAAGTGATTTAGTCCAAATAATATGAATATATATATATATACAGTATATATAATGAAAATATATAATGAAAATGCCCTCAAATAAAAGGTGACATTCTGTTCTGTCGCCTAATATGAACCATTCTATCTCAAATCCAAAATGCTGGAGCACCAAATGTAAAAGTGTAATCTTCACTGTCCAAACACAGATGGTGTGGACTATGTGTGTCTGGTAAACACATGTGGATCTGGTGAACAGTTATCACTTGTTGACCAACTACAGGAATACTGACCTCAGAGTCTCCAGTTTACAGTGGGGATTCCCCAGTCCAGCAGAGAGCAGCTCCACTCCTGAATCCTTCAGGTCATTGTTACTCAGATCCAGTTCTCTCAGGTGTGAGGGGTTTGACTCCAGAGCTGAGACCAGAGAAGCACAGCCTTCCTCTGTGACTCCACAGCCTGACAGCCTGACAAAGAGATCATCATGATTTCACAAACACACTGTTAATTTAACACCAGTAGTGTAGAAGGACAATGGCAGATGCATTTGGTTTATTCTCTCAAACAACATATAGATTCATCTTCCGTCTCCTAGAATTGTATGGTCATATTGTTATACTAATGTGAACATCAATGAATTTATTCAATATTATATTATATACATATTATTATACTTTTTTTCTCTAAACTGAATATTTATTCTAGCTGATTAGTTGTCATTTTATTTACTCACAGAACAACTCTGGAGGCTTTGACCACTGGCAGCAGCCTCAGAAGACCTTCCTCTGATCTGGAGTATTTCTTCAGGTCAAACACATCCAGCTCCTTTTCTGAAGTCAGCAACACAAAGACCAGAGCTGACCACTGTGCAGGTGACAGGTTGGGTTTTGAGAGACTTCTTTGGATCCCCTCGACTAGAGAATGGTCATTCAGTTCATTCAGACAGTGGAACAGATTGATGCTACTCTCTGGAGAGGGATTCTCCCTGATCTTCTCCTTGATGTACTTGACTGTTTCTTCATGGCTCTGTGAGCTGCTTCTTGTCTTTGTCAGTAGACCTCGTAAGTGCTTCTGATTGGACTCCAGTGAGAGGCCCAGAAGGAAGCGGAGGAAAAGGTCCAGGTTTCCTGTCTCACTTTGTAAGGCTTTATCCACAGCACTCTTGTAGAAAGTAACTTCAGACTTGTCGTTTGTTTGCAGTTTGTCCATTAGATTCTGATTGTTGTTGATGAATGAGAGGAACACATATACAGCAGCCAGAAACTCCTGAATGCTCAGATGAACAAAGCAGTACATCTTGTCCTGGTACAGCACACATTCCTCTTTAAAGAGCTGTGTGCACAATCCTGAGTACACCGAGGCTTCATTGACATCAATGCCAGCCTCTTTCAGGTCTTCTTCATAGAAAATCAGATTGCCATTCACAAGCTGTTGAAAAGCCAGTTTTCCCAGTGACAGAATGCTCTCTTTATTCCAGTGTGGACCTGTCTCTTCTTTCCCAAGATACTTTTCATTCTTCTGTTTGGTATGAAACACCACAAGGTGTGTGTACATCTCAGTCAGAGTCTTGGGCATCTCTTCTCTCTTATGTTTCAGCATGTGTTCAAGGACTGTTGCAGAAATCCAACAGAAGACTGGAATGTGGCACATGATGTGGAGGCTCCTTGATGTCTTTATGTGTGAGATGATTCTGCTGGCCAGGTCCTCATCACTGAATCTCTTCCTGAAGAACTCCTCCTTCTGTGGGTCATTGAACCCTCGTACCTCTGTCACCTGGTCAACACACCCTGAAGGGATCTTATTGGCTGCTGCAGGTCGGGTAGTTATCCAGAGGAGAGCAGAGGGAAGCAGATTTCCCCTGATGAGATTTGTCAGCAGAACATCCACTGAGGTTGACTCTGTGACGTCACAACAGATCTTGTTCTTCGGGAAGTCTAGGGGCAGTCGGCACTCATCCAGACCATCAAAGATGAACAGAACTTTGTACTTGTTGTAGATAGAGATTCCTGATTGTTTGGTTTCCATTGAGAAGTGATTAAGAAGTTCAATGAAAGTGTGTTTGTCCTCTTTCATCAAATTCAGCTCCCTAAAAGGGAATGAAAATACAAATTGGACATCCTGATTTGCTTTTCCTTCAGCCCAGTCCAGAATGAACTTCTGCACAGAGACTGTTTTTCCAATGCCAGCGACTCCCTTTGTCAGCACAGTTCTGATAGGTTTGTCTTGTCCAGTTAAGGGTTTGAAGATGTCGTTACATTTGATTGCAGTCTCTGGTCTTTCTTGTTTCCTGGTTGTTGTCTCAATCTGTCTCAGCTCATGTTCATTATTGACCTCTCCTGTTCCACCCTCTGTGATGTAGAGCTCTGTGTAGATCTTATTGAGAAGTGTTGGGTTTCCTTGTTCAGCGATCCCCTCAAATACACATTGAAACTTCTTCTTTAGATTAGATTTGAGTTCACGTTGGCAAATCACAGCAAGCTCATCTGAATCTAAAAAATAACACAGAGGATATTAATACTACGTCTATTTTAATGCCTACAGTATTGTAGGACTGTTATAAAGTTTGAAATTATAATACTTTATTCTCTTAACTGCCTGTATAAATGTGTAAATGTTTTCATAATGCATTACAGACTGGTGTGACTGATTATATTATTATTGGTATTATTGATGGTATTATTAATGTTCTCTCTCTCTCTAAATTAATCACCACAACACATCCCTGCTGCTACTTGATGAGGTCACTAGGTGTTGTGTTAAGGCTGCTACAATATCATTGAGTTACACAGCTACTTTAGCTGTACTTTAGCTACAGCTTTTAAATGTTATAAAACAGCATTCAACATGAGGCAGACAGCTCTTACTTTTCTCCAGTGTGTCAGCAAGCTCCTTCAAGTTCATTTTCCTCAGGATGTGCAGTGTGATCTTCAGAGCCCCCTCTCTGGCACTGCTCTCCTGCTTCTCATCTTCAGCGTCCAACACTTCCTTATCCTGCTTCTGACTCTCAAAGCCTTCTGGGAGTTCTGGACTAAGAATCCTCTTGAACGTCTTCAGTTCGTTCTTCACAAATGTCATAATTTTCTCTTCAAGCAACTGAAATAAATCAAGTAATTAACTTAAGCAAGAGACAAAATGCTTTCTCATTAACACATTAATGAATGATTGACAGATCAACTTTACTTGAGGTAAACAAAAACAAATGTACATAACAGGACCACATACACTGAATATGGAGGCCAGGTCTGTTTGATGACTCTGGGAAGACTGACCACTGAGAATCTCTGACTCTGATCTCTCCTGTTGGTTTCTGTGGACAAAACATGAGATTACATCACCTCATCTAGGGAGTACACACACACACACACACAGATGCACACACACACCGGGAGGGAATGTTGTGTTTGTTTAATATTGTTTTAGGACTATGAAAATGGACAAAAGGATGAGCCTATGGATTATGAAAACAACATCAATAAATGGGAAAATGGGAGAGGAGAAATGACTAGAGACAGTGTTGTTTAACTCACTGACCATGACCCATGAGTTCTTCTTACCTTTGTTCAGTAGAAAAGTCTCCCTCTCTAAACGTTATAGGATGACCCATAGACCAGTCACTCTTCATGGACACACAGTTGGGTACAGGGGAGGCTGGTCTCTCCTGCTTGATTGGGCTTCAACACAACAGAGACAAACATTACATCTCTCATCTACTCTGAGCTCAGATGGGGAAACAGAAGAAGATTTTTATTCATAACGCTATATATCCATTTTCAGAAATGTTGGTAAATGATTAAACCACTACTTTATAAAGGTTTCTAATGTTTCCACTTAACAATGTCAGACTTGATTTGACATGAAGAAAAATGGATCAGCCCCTACAAAACATGTCCCTTAATTATAATCCACATAAAAATGCACATTTGCTGTTATTTTCCTGCTGTGAGAAACTGGGTCAAATTAACATGGCATCTGTAAGTGCATTCATCTTTAGATATCTGAGACAACCACATATCACAGTCAAATATACAGGATACCAACATTCCTGTTAAATAATGGATATATAGATATCTAGGTGAGACAACCTCATATCACAGTCTAATATACAGGATACCAACATTCCATTCCTGTTAAATAATGGATATATAGATATCTAGGTGAGACAACCTCATATCACAGTCTAATATACAGGATACCAACATTCCATTCCTGTTAAATAATGGATATATAGATATCTAGGTGAGACAACCACATATCACAGTCTAATATACAGGATACCAACATTCCTGTTAAATAATGGATATATAGATATCTAGGTGAGACAACCACATATCACAGTCAAATATACAGGATACCAACATTCCTGTTAAATAATGGATATATAGATATCTAGGTGAGACAACCACATATCACAGTCTAATATACAGGATACAAACATTCCATTCCTGCTAAACAATGGATATATAGATATCTAGGTGAGACAACCACATATCACAGTCAGATATACAGGATACCAACATTCCATTACAATGGATATATAGATATCTAGGTGAGACAACCACATATTACAGTCAGATATACAGGATACCAACATTCCATTACAATGGATATATAGATATCTAGGTGAGACAACCACATATCACAGTCAGATATACAGGATACCAACATTCCTGATAAACAATGGATATATAGATATCTAGGTGAGACAACCACATATCACAGTCTAATATACAGGATACCAACATTCCATTACAATGGATATATAGATATCTAGGTGAGACAACCACATATCACAGTCTAATATACAGGATACCAACATTCCATTACAATGGATATATAGATATCTAGGTGAGACAACCACATATCACAGTCTAATATACAGGATACCAACATTCCTGTTAAATAATGGATATATAGATATCTAGGTGAGACAACCACATATCACAGTCTAATATACAGGATACCAACATTCCTGTTAAATAATGGATATATAGATATCTAGGTGAGACAACCACATATCACAGTCTAATATACAGGATACCAACATTCCTGTTAAATAATGGATATATAGATATCTAGGTGAGACAACCACATATCACAGTCTAATATACAGGATACCATCCTTCCATTCCTGATAAACAATGGATATAAAGCATTTATAGCATTTAGCAAAAAAACACATTTTCATACACATCTAAAATAGAGAACAGTTTATACAGTATATAACAGTATATAACAGTATATAACAGTATATAACAGTATATAACAGTATATAACAGTCCTATAGTATATAACAGTATATAACAGTGTATAACAGTATATAACAGTATATAACAGTATATAATATGTTCCCACAATCATTTCAATAGTAAAGAATATTGTCAGCTCACCTCTTAGTTTTGGTGTCATGTTCCCCAGAGAGACTCGTTTTAGAGGCAGGGCCCTCCTCCTCTCTCTCCCCAGAGAGATTGGATGTCAATTGTTCTCTTTTATTCATTATATCTTAGAAAGAAAACAATTAACTAACAGTCACATCCAAACAGTCAGGTGATTCAATGCAATTACTTTTTCTAAAAAAAAATTAAAAGCTTATTTGAACAAGGCAGTAAAGAACAAATTCTTATTTACAATGACGGCCGACCACTGCCAAACCCTAACCCGGACGACACTGGGCCAATAGGACTCCCAATCACGGCCAGTTGTGATACAGCCTGGAATCAAACCAGGGTCTGTAGTGATGCCTCTAGCACCAAGATGCAGTGCCGTAGACCCTTGTGATACAGCCTGGAATCGAACCAGGGTCTGTAGTGATGCCTCTAGCACCATGATGCAGTGCCTTAGACTGCTGTGATACAGCCTGGAATTGAACCAGGGTCTGTAGTGATGCCTCTAGCACCAAGATGCAGTGCCTTAGACCGCTGTGATACAGCCTGGAATCGAACCAGGGTCTGTAGTGATGCCTCTAGCACCAAGATGCAGTGCCTTAGACCGCTGTGATACAGCCTGGAATCAGTGGGTAGTGATCACTATCCTGTCCTGTGAACTGTAGGGTTGAGGGAGGATGAATCTACAGTGGGTAGTAATTACCAGCACCTGATTCAATATAAAATAGCACAAGCAGCAGCAGTAGTAAGGAGGATCATTAGGACAGCTAAGAGGAAGTACTGGCTCTGGTTCTGACATAACAGGGTAGGAGGATCATTAGGACAGCTAGGAGGAAGTACTGGCTCTGGTTCTGACACAACAGGGTGGGAGGATCATTAGGACAGCTAAGAGGAAGTACTGGCTCTGGTTCTGACACAACAGGGTAGGAGGATCATCAGGACAGCTAAGAGGAAGTACTGGCTCTGCTTCTGACACAACAGGGTAGGAGGATCATCAGGACAGCTAAGAGGAAGTACTGGCTCTGGTTCTGGCACAACAGAGTAGGAGGATCATTAGGACAGCTAAGAGGAAGTACTGGCTCTGGTTCTGACACAACAGGGTAGGAGGATCATTAGGACAGCTAAGAGGAAGTACTGGCTATGGTTCTGACACAACAGGGTAGGAGGATCATTAAGACAGCTAAGAGGGACTATTGGCACCGGTTCTGTGTTAACGTAGGCAAGCCCTAAGAATATGTTGTGGAGCACTCAGGACCTCTCTGGTGGCAGCGATGCAGATAGAGCTGGGAGAGATGCAGGTAGAGCTGGGAGAGATGCAGGTAGAGATGGGAGAGATGCTGGTAGAGATGGGAGAGATGCTGGTAGAGCTGGGAGAGATGCTGGGAGAGATGCAGGTAGAGATGGGAGAGATGCAGATAGAGCTGGGAGAGATGCAGGTAGAGCTGGGAGAGATGCAGGTAGAGATGGGAGAGATGCAGGTAGAGATGCAGGTAGAGATGCAGGTAGAGATGGGAGAGATGCAGGTAGAGATGGGAAAGATGCAGGTAGAGCTGGGAGACATGCAGGTAGAGCTGGGAGAGATGCAGGTAGAGCTGGGAGAGATGCAGGTAGAGATGGGAGAGATGCAGGTAGAGATGCAGGTAGAGCTGGGAGAGATGCCGGTAGAGCTGGGAGAGATGCAGGTAGAGCTGGGAGAGATGCTGGTAGAGCTGGGAGAGATGCAGGTAGAGCTGGGAGAGATGCATGTAGAGCTGGGAGAGATGCATGTAGAGTTGGGAGAGATGCAGGTAGAGCTGGGAGAGATGCAGGTAGAGCTGGGAGAGATGCAGGTAGAGCTGGGAGCGATGCAGGTAGAGCTGGGAAAGATGCCGGTAGAGCTGGGAGAGATGCAGGTAGAGATGGGAGAGATGCAGGTAGAGATGCAGGTAGAGATGGGAGAGATGCAGGTAGAGATGCAGGTAGAGCTGGGAGAGATGCAGGTAGAGATGGGAGAGATGCAGGTAGAGATGCAGGTAGAGCTGGGAGAGATGCTGGTAGAGCTGGGAGAGATGCTGGTAGAGCTGGGAGAGATGCAGGTAGAGCTGGGAGAGATGCAGGTAGAGCTGGGAGAGATACAGGTAGAGCTGGGAGAGATGCAGGTAGAGATGGGAGAGATGCTGGTAGAGCTGGGAGAGATGCTGGGAGAGATACAGGTAGAGCTGGGAGAGATGCAGGTAGAGCTGAGAGAGATGCAGGGAGAGATGCAGGTCGAGCTGGGAGATATGCAGGTAGAGCTGGGAGAGATGCAGGTAGAGATGGGAGAGATGCTGGTAGAGCTGGGAGAGATGCAGGTAGAGCTGGGAGAGATGCATGTAGAGATGGGAGAGATGCAGGTAGAGATGGGAGAGATGCAGGTAGAGATGCAGGTAGAGATGGGAGAGATGCAGGTAGAGCTGGGAGAGATGCAGGTAGAGATGGGAGAGATGCTGGTAGAGCTGGGAGAGATGCAGGTAGAGCTGGGAGAGATGCAGGTAGAGCTGGGAGAGATGCAGATAGAGTTGGGAGAGATGCAGGTAGAGCTGGGAGAGATGCAGGTAGAGCTGGGAGAGATGCAGGTAGAGCTGGGAGAGATGCAGGTAGAGCTGGGAGAGATGCAGGTAGAGCTGGGAAAGATGCCGGTAGAGCTGGGAGAGATGCAGGTAGAGATGGGAGAGATGCAGGTAGAGATGCAGGTAGAGATGGGAGAGATGCAGGTAGAGATGCAGGTAGAGCTGGGAGAGATGCAGCTAGAGATGTGAGAGATGCAGGTAGAGCTGGGAGAGATGCTGGTAGAGCTGGGAGAGATGCTGGTAGAGCAGTTAGAGATGCTGGTAGAGCTGGGAGAGATGCAGGTAGAGCTGGGAGAGATACAGGTAGAGCTGGGAGAGATGCAGGTAGAGATGGGAGAGATGCTGGTAGAGCTGGGAGAGATGCAGGTAGAGCTGGGAGAGATGCAGGTAGAGCTGGGAGAGATGCAGATAGAGTTGGGAGAGATGCAGGTAGAGCTGGGAGAGATGCAGGTAGAGCTGGGAGAGATGCAGGTAGAGCTGGGAGAGATGCTGGGAGAGATACAGGTAGAGCTGGGAGAGATGCAGGTAGAGCTGAGAGAGATGCAGGGAGAGATGCAGATAGATATGGGAGAGATACAGTTAGAGCTGGGAGAGATGCAGGTAGAGCTGGGAGAGATGCTGGGAGAGATACAGGTAGAGCTGGGAGAGATGCAGGTAGAGCTGAGAGAGATGCAGGGAGAGATGCAGATAGATATGGGAGAGATACAGGTAGAGCTGGGAGAGATGCAGGTAGAGCTGGGAGAGATGCAGGTAGAGCTGGGAGAGATGCAGGTAGAGCTGGGAGAGATACAGGTAGAGCTGGGAGAGATGCAGGTAGAGCTGGGAGAGATGCAGGTAGAGATGGGAGAGATGCAGGTAGAGCTGGGAAAGATGCCGGTAGAGCTGGGAGAGATGCAGGTAGAGATGGGAGAGATGCAGGTAGAGATGCAGGTAGAGATGGGAGAGATGCAGGTAGAGATGCAGGTAGAGCTGGGAGAGATGCAGGTAGAGATGGGAGAGATGCAGGTAGAGATGCAGGTAGAGCTGGGAGAGATGCTGGTAGAGCTGGTAGAGATACAGGTAGAGCTGGGAGAGATGCAGGTAGAGCTGGGAGAGATGCAAGTAGAGCTGGGAGAGATACAGGTAGAGCTGGGAGAGATGCAGGTAGAGATGGGAGAGATGCTGGTAGAGATGGGAGAGATGCAGGTAGAGCTGGGAGAGATGCAGGTAGAGCTGGGAGAGATGCAGATAGAGTTGGGAGAGATGCAGGTAGAGCTGGGAGAGATGCAGGTAGAGCTGGGAGAGATGCAGGTAGAGCTGGGAGAGATGCAGGTAGAGCTGGGGGAGATACAGATAGAGCTGGGAGAGATGCAGATAGAGCTGGGAGAGATACAGGTTGCGCTGGGAGAGATGCAGTTAGAGCTGGGAGAGATGCAGGTAGAGCTGGGAGAGATGCTGGGAGAGATACAGGTAGAGCTGGGAGAGATGCAGGTAGAGCTGAGAGAGATGCAGGGAGAGATGCAGATAGAGATGGGAGAGATACAGGTAGAGCTGGGAGAGATGCAGGTAGAGCTGGGAGAGATGCAGGTAGAGCTGGGAGAGATGCAGGTAGAGCTGGGAGAGATACAGGTAGAGCTGGGAGAGATGCAGGTAGAGCTGGGAGAGATGCAGGTAGAGATGGGAGAGATGCAGGTAGAGCTGGGAGAGATGCAGTTAAAAATGGAAGAGATGCAGGTAGAGCTGGGAGAGATGCAGGTAGAGCTGGAAGAGATGCAGGTAGAGATGCAGGTAGAGCTGGGAGAGATGCTGGTAGAGCTGGGAGAGATGCTGGTAGAGCTGGGAGAGATGCAGGTAGAGATGCTGGTAGAGCTGGGAGAGATGTTGGTAGAGCTGGGAGAGATGCTGGTAGAGCTGGGAGAGATGCTGGTAGAGCTGGGAGAGATGCTGGTAGAGCTGGGAGAGATTCCGTTAAAGTTAAGAAGACAACAGCTAAATTAATGTCTCAGAACAAACAGGATGTATTGTATAATGTTTAGCAGTGCTTGTGTAGGGTGTCTCAGAACAAACAGGATGTATTGTATGAGGTTTAGCAGTGCTTGTGTAGGGTGAAACAGATGGGGGGGGGGGTGTCTCAGAACAAACAGGATGTATTGTAGGAGGTTCCTCTAGGTACCAGCTCAAGTGGAATTGTCAATCAGTAAATTGTCAATCAGTAAAGCAGAAGCCAAGGGGTTAATAAGAACAGTGGTTAAAAATAAGTGGCAAGAGATGAAGAGGGAAGACACCTGTATAAGAGTTGTGGAACAGGGAGAATAAGGGAAGACACCTGTATAAGATCCAGGAGAAGGTGGGGGCAGGGAGGTCCTCGGGTCGAGAGAGAAGGGAGGTCCTCAGACCGAGAGAGAAGGGAGGTCCTCAGGCCGAGAGAGAAGGGAGGTCCTCAGGCCGAGAGAAGGGAGGACCTCAGGCCGAGAGAGAAGGGAGGTCCTCAGGCCGAGAGAGAAGGGAGGTCCTCAGGCCGAGAGAGAAGGGAGGTCCTCAGGCCGAGAGAGAAGGGAGGGAAGTGTAGTCACACAAGGCTGAGACTGGGACACACAAGGCTGAGACTGGGACACACAAGGCTGAGACTGGGGGAGGTGTGATCAGTGTCAGGAGGAGATGGAGACAGTGGAACATGTTCTATTTCAGTGCCAGAAATATGTGGGAGAAAGGGAGCGATTGTTATTAGATTTGAGGAGTAGTGGGTTAGAAGAGATTAAGTGAACTGCTGGGGACATTATGTAATTAATTTCCTTTGAGACCTTCACTGTCTCTGGTCCACACTCCAGACCAGTTGGTGGTGGTAATGCACCTTAAAGTTTGTTGCCAACCAATAAAGAAGAAGAAGAAGAGATGATTTACAAGTTATATAATTTTTTTATTTTACGCCTTTTTTCATTGTATCCAATTGTTTTTAGTAGCTACTACAACTACAACTACCGAATGGGCTCGGGAGAGACGAAGGTTGAAAGTCATGCGTCCTCCGATACACAACCCAACCAAACCGTACTGGTTCTTAATTAACACAGCGCGCATCCAACCCGGAAGCCAGCCGCACCAATGTGTCGCGGCCGGTTACGACAGAGCATGGGCGATAGAGACTAAAGGACTATGCTGTGTCCCTCACCAACTGTCCACCTGGCCCATAGAGACTAAAGGACTATACACTCTATGCTGTGGCCCTCACCAACTGGCCTATAGAGACTAAAGGACTATGCTGTGGCCCTCACCAACTGGCACCCGGCCCATAGAGACTAAATTACTATACGCTCTACACCGCATCAGCGGGGATGTTGTTTACGCACCTTTTGTTTATAAAACAGAGGTTACTCGACTTTGTAATTGGTTAATTATCGTTTACCCATTTATTATGCATGTTCCCAGCGTAAAGGTTTCGAACACACCGACAGGGTTTTTTCATCATCTGGATATTTGTGCAACAGAAGTTCAACATTCACCTTCTGCTCCCATTTCTGTCAAGCCGTCCACCCCATACAGTTTGATGCATATGTTCGATAAATCCAATTTATGCACCACACAACGCAATGCTGCAAGGCAAATGTAATTCTAGTGTACCAAAATGCATTAACACTATCGGTGTTCGAAGCGTAAATCTAACTTCCATCGTGGAAACCGGGCCCAGGTTGGTCAGCATGATAAAGAATCATATCTCAGGGTTACTCTGTCTGTTGAATGTCTGACTACGACCTAACTTTATAATAGTTAAATGTAGCCAAGACTTACCAGAGTCTGTCCGTCTGTCCTTCAAATCAACACATGTATCCCGCTTCTAATGTTGCCGAGAAATGTGCGCTACGGTTTCAACAGTCATTTTGTAATGGTGCAGACTACATAGTTACTTTCACTTTCAAATGAGGAAATAACAAACCAAATAACACATGTACTTTCTGTTTCAGCTCGTCCTGATCCTAGATCAGCTCATCCTACTCTATATGAATTCTGTCGTCCTCTCCATGTAATCTGATTCATTATGATCTAAAAGTCTAAACTGATCCTAGATCAGCTCATCCTACTCTATATGAATTCTGTCGTCCTCTCCATGTAATCTGATTCATTATGATCTAAAAGTCTAAACTGATCCTAGATCAGCTCATCCTACTCTATATGAATTCTGTCACATGTGTCACTCCTCAAGATGAGGCTCATGATTTATTAGTTATATTCTTTAAGAATCAATTAGTATCATTCATTGAACTGCTTTGCCATGAACAGATCTGTGAGGTCTTAACTTAAAGGTTCTATATAGACCTTGTGGTCATTTTAATGGGGTTGAACATCCATCCCATCAGATTGTGTAAAGGATTTTATGAGTTCAGAAAAATAGTGACTTGGAAGCATCTCTCTGACCTCACCCTGCTGAAACACACTCAAGTAAAGACCACATAGATACAGTTATATGTCTGTCTCTACCAAGCATCTCTCTGACCTCACCCTGCTGAAACACACTCAAGTAAAGACCACATAGATACAGTTATATGTCTGTCTCTACCAAGCATCTCGCTGACCTCACCCTGCTGAAACACACTCAAGTAAAGACCACATAGCTACAGTTACATGCTTGTGTTTTTTTAATAAACTTTTACAGCCAATGTCTGGACTGGTATTCATATGAATCAGTAGAATATACAGACTAGTTAACCACCTCCCAGTAGATGGACCCCACTCAGAACTATATATATACAGACTAGTTAACCATCTCCCAATAGATGGACCCACTCAGAACATTATATATACAGACTAGTTAACCATCTCCCAATAGATGGACCCACTCAGAACTTTATATATACAGACTAGTTAACCACCTCCCAGTAGATGGACCCACACAGAACTTTATATATACAGACTAGTTAACCACCTCCCAGTAGATGGACTGGTATTCATATGAATCAGTAGAATATACAGACTAGTTAACCACCTCCCAGTAGATGGACCCACTCAGAACATTATATATACAGACTAGTTAACCACCTCCCAGTAGATGGACCCACTCTGAACATTATATATACAGACTAGTTAACCACCTCCCAGTAGATGGACCCACACAGAACTTTATATATACAGACTAGTTAACCACCTCCCAGTAGATGGACCCACACATAACTTTATATATACAGACTAGTTAACCACCTCCCAGTAGATGGACCCCACTCAGAACTTTATATATACAGACTAGTTAACCACCTCCCAGTAGATGAACCCACACAGAACTTTATATATACAGACTAGTTAACCACCTCCCAGTAGATGGACCCACACAGAACTTTATATATACAGACTAGTTAACCACCTCCCAGTAGATGGACCCACTCAGAACATTATATATACAGACTAGTTAACCACCTCCCAGTAGATGGACCCACACAGAACTTTATATATACAGACTAGTTAACCACCTCCCAGTAGATGGACCCACACAGAACTTTATATATACAGACTAGTTAAACATCTCCTAATAGATGGGCCCCACTCAGAACTTTATATATACAGATTAGGTTATTTCCAGATCTACTTCCAGATCTACTTCCAGATCTACTTCCAGATCTACTTACAGATCTACTTCCAGATCTACCTACAGATCTACTTCCAGATCTACTTATAGATCTACTTACAGATCTACTTACAGATCTACTTATAGATCTACTTAGTTCCTGAATTAAGTTTTGAGATTATGCTGCAGGATTTAGAGGTAATTTGTGTTTTAGTACATTACCCTGCGTGACTGCTTATTGCATTGCTCCACACCACCACAAGGGGGAGTTAGAGCACTGACTATGCTCTTGGGTTCCAAGGCACTAATTTGTCTAATGTAGCTGACAGTGAATGAATGGGCTGATGTAGCTGACAGTGAATGAATGGGCTGATGTAGCTGACAGTGAATGAATGGACTGATGTAGCTGACAGTGAATGAATGGGCTGATGTAGCTGACAGTGAATGCATGGGCTGATGTAGCTGACAGTGAATGAATGGGCTGGCAGTGAATGAATGGGCTGATGTAGCTGACAGTGAATGAATGGGCTGATGTAGCTGACAGTGAATGAATGGGCTGATGTAGCTGACAGTGAATGAATGGGCTGATGTAGCTGACAGTGAATGAATGGGCTGATGTAGCTGACAGTGAATGAATGGGCTGATGTAGCTGACAGTGAATGAATGGACTGATGTAGCTGACAGTGAATGAATGGGCTGATGTAGCTGACAGTGAATGAATGGGCTGATGTAGCTGACAGTGAATGAATGGGCTGATGTAGCTGACAGTGAATGAATGGGCTGATGTAGCTGACAGTGAATGAATGGGCTGATGTAGCTGACAGTGAATGAATGGGCTGATGTAGCTGACAGTGAATGAATGGGCTGATGTAGCTGACAGGGAATGAAAGGGCTGATGTAGCTGACAGTGAATGAATGGGCTGATGTAGCTGACAGTGAATGAATGGGCTGATGTAGCTGACAGTGAATGAATGGGCTGATGTAGCTGACAGTGAATGAATGGGCTGATGTAGCTGACAGTGAATGAATGGGTTGATGTAGCTGACAGCGAATAAATGGGCTGCATAAACCAAACAGAAACTGATAATTGTGCACAACTTCAAAACTGTATTTCAATGAACTGAATGATGAGGATGAAGAAGGTGATTGAATTTAGAACAAGGTAAGAATTGCTATTCCTCTGTCCTGCACTTGTTTGTTCAGGAGAACTGTACCTGTGGGAAATGACAAACTGTTGTTACACTGAGGTTGTGATTCTAAGAGAAACTAAAATGACCTGGTTGTCATGTATTATAGTCTCTAAAAGGAAACATATTACCACCGTCTCTTATTGTCCTTTCATAATGCATCCTGATTTACAAAGTTATTATTATTATTAGATATTCTCACAGAACAGATTTGCACTAATGAAAAATGCCCCTTAGATATGAATTCGGAGGGCAGAATGTGATATATTAAAGCATTAGACTAAATCACTAAAGGCGTCAGTCATACAGAAGTTGTTTGCAGCCCAGTCCCTACATCTAGACCACAAAATAGGGAAAGAGGTTGACCAGATGCTTTTCAACATCATCTGGGAAAATCACACACATTATATAAGGACATCTGTCGTTCTGAACATTTAGTTGATTTTACTATAAATAATACTAATAATAATTTAAAGATAAATTGGGAAAAACATTTCTTTAAGAATCCAACTTCATTGAGGAATTTCATCCCTCATTATATCTTCTCCCGTTTTGGTGACTTCAATTTTGTGTTACTTTGTAACTATAACACCGATAAGATTCCTACAACAGTATTCTTAGCGTGCTCATTAATATATATACAGTGCCTTGCGAAAGTATTCGGCCCCCTTGAACTTTGCGACCTTGTGCCACATTTCAGGCTTCAAACATAAAGATATAAAACTGTATTTATTTTTTTGTGAAGAATCAACAACAATTGGGACACAATCATGAACTGGAACGACATTTATTGGATATTTCAAACTTTTTTAACAAATCAAAAACTGAAAAATTGGGCGTGGAAAATTATTCAGCCCCTTTACTTTCAGTGCAGCAAACTCTCTCCAGAAGTTCAGTGAGGATCTCTGAATGATCCAATGTTGACCTAAATGACTAATGAGGATAAATACAATCCACCTGTGTGTAATCAAGTCTCCGTATAAATGCACCTGCACTGTGATAGTCTCAGAGGTCCGTTAAAAGCGCAGAGAGCATCATGAAGAACAAGGAACACACCAGGCAGGTCCGAGATACTGTTGTGAAGAAGTTTAAAGCCGGATTTGGATACAAAAAGATTTCCCAAGCTTTAAACATCCCAAGGAGCACTGTGCAAGCGATAATATTGAAATGGAAGGAGTATCAGACCACTGCAAATCTACCAAGACCTGGCCGTCCCTCTAAACTTTCAGCTCATACAAGGAGAAGACTGATCAGAGATGCAGCCAAGAGGCCCATGATCACTCTGGATGAACTGCAGAGATCTACAGCTGACGTGGGAGACTCTGTCCATAGGACAACAATCAGTCGTATATTGCACAAATCTGGCCTTTATGGAAGAGTGGCAAGAAGAAAGCCATTTCTTAAAGATATCCATAAAAAGTGTTGTTTAAAGTTTGCCACAAGCCACCTGGGAGACACACCAAACATGTGGAAGAAGGTGCTCTGGTCAGATGAAACCAAAATTGAACTTTTTGGCAACAATGCAAAACGTTATGTTTGGCGTAAAAGCAACACAGCTGAGCACACCATGCCCACTGTCAAACATGGTGGTGGCAGCATCATGGTTTGGGCCTGCTTTTCTTCAGCAGGGACAGGGAAGATGTTTAAAATTGATGGGAAGATGGATGGAGCCAAATATAGGACCATTCTGGAAGAAAACCTGATGGAGTCTGCAATAGACCTGAGACTGGGACGGAGATTTGTCTTCCAACAAGACAATGAACCAAAACATAAAGCAAAATCTACAATGGAATGGTTCAAAAATAAACATATCCAGGTGTTAGAATGGCCAAGTCAAAGTCCAGACCTGAATCCAATCGAGAATCTTTGGAAAGAACTGAAAACTGCTGTTCACAAATGCTCTCCATCCAACCTCACTGAGCTCGAGCTGTCTTGCAAGGAGGAATGGAAAAAATGTCAATCTCTCGATGTGCAAAACTGATAGAGACATACCCCAAGCGACTTACAGCTGTAATCGCAGCAAAAGGTGGCGCTGCAAAGTATTAACTTAAGGGGGCTGAATAATTTTGCACGCCCAATTTTTCAGTTTATGATTTGTAAAAAAAGTTTGAAATATCCAATAAATGTCGTTCCACTTCATGATTGTGTCCCACTTGTTGTTGATGCTTCACAAATAAATACAGTTTTCTATCTTTATGTTTGAAGCCTGAAATGTGGCAAAAGGTTGCAAAGTTCAAGGGGGCCGAATACTTTCGCAAGGCACTGTATATAAAAAAAATCCCGCATAGGTTTTTCATTTGGAACAATAAGGATATTTTGTATAGAAACAAGTCTTCATTTTTTAAGAACTGGTTTAATAATCATATCCTGCTGGTAAGTCAACTTTTTAACGCAGAAGGATTGTTACTCAATTATGTGGATTTTTTTTATCTTGTTACAATATCCCTGTAACACCTAGAGAGTTCTCCATAGTCTCTGATGCTATTCCATCTGGAACTCTCATGTTATTTAGAGGTGTAACCAGACCTCACCTTGTTGACCTGCCCTCCTAGAGAGTTCTCCATGGTCTCTGATGCTATTCCATCTGTAACTCTCATGTTATTTAGAGGTGTAACCAGACCTCATCTCCTTGACCTACCCTCCTAGAGAGTTCTCCATAGTCTCTGATGCTGTTCCATCTGGAACTCATGTTATTTAGAGGTGTAACCAGACCTCACCTTCTTGACCTATCTTCGCTTAATCCAGTTGACTCTCCAATAGGGAAACTGTTTCTCTCCTTGCTCCCTCAGAACAACAGATCTATCTATACCTGCTTCATTTCAAAGGGAGATTGTATACATTCCTTATGTCACAATTTACTGGAATACATTTGACAATAATATCTGTTGGAAAAAAGTTTGGTTAATACCATTTAAATACCTTCTTGTTAATTTGATTGCTTTTCTGATTTTCGTGACCAACATGAGCTTTGCATAATGCTATGCTAGGCTATCGATAAACGTGCACAAATGCTTGTCTTGCTTTGGCTGTAAAGCATAATTTCAGAATCTGAGATGACAGGGTGATTAACAAAAGGCTAAGCTGTGTTTTAATATATTTCACTTGTGATTTCATGAATATGAATATTTTCTAGTAAGATTTTTTGTCCGTTGCGTTATGCTAATTAGTGTAAGTTGATGACAATTCTCCCGGATCCGGGAGGAGTAGTTCTATTAACAACCCCACCACTAGGAGGTGTCCACATGGTCTGATAAACACTCCTAACAACCCCACCACTAGGAGGTGTCCACATGGTCTGGTAAACACTCCTAACAACCAGACCACTAGGAGGTGTCCACATGGTCTGATAAACACTCCTAACAACCCCACCACTAGGAGGTGTCCACATGGTCTGATAAACACTCCTAACAACCCCACCACTAGAAGGTGTCCACATGGTCTGATAAACACTCCTAACAACCCACCACTAGGAGGTGTCCACATGGTCTGATAAACACTCCTAACAACCAGACCACTAGGAGGTGTCCACATGGTCTGATAAACACTCCTAACAACCCCACCACTAGGAGGTGTCCACATGGTCTGATAAACACTCCTAACAACCCCACCACTAGGAGGTGTCCACATGGTCTGATAAACACTCCTAACAACCCCACCACTAGAAGGCGTCCACATGGTCTGATAAACACTCCTAACAACCAGACCACTAGGAGGTGTCCACATGGTCTGATAAACACTCCTAACAACCCCACCACTAGGAGGTGTCAACATGGTCTGATAAACACTCCTAACAACCAGACCACTAGGAGGTGTCCACATGGTCTGATAAACACTCCTAACAACCAGACCACTAGGAGGTGTCCACATGGTCTGATAAACACTCCTAACAACCCCACCACTAGGAGGTGTCCACATGGTCTGATAAACACTCCTAACAACCCCACCACTAGGAGGTGTCCACATGGTCTGGTAAACACTCCTAACAACCAGACCACTAGGAGGTGTCCACATGGTCTGATAAACACTCCTAACAACCCCACCACTAGGAGGTGTCCACATGGTCTGATAAACACTCCTAACAACCCCACCACTAGAAGGTGTCCACATGGTCTGATAAACACTCCTAACAACCCACCACTAGGAGGTGTCCACATGGTCTGATAAACACTCCTAACAACCAGACCACTAGGAGGTGTCCACATGGTCTGATAAACACTCCTAACAACCCCACCACTAGGAGGTGTCCACATGGTCTGATAAACACTCCTAACAACCCCACCACTAGGAGGTGTCCACATGGTCTGATAAACACTCCTAACAACCCCACCACTAGAAGGCGTCCACATGGTCTGATAAACACTCCTAACAACCAGACCACTAGGAGGTGTCCACATGGTCTGATAAACACTCCTAACAACCCCACCACTAGGAGGTGTCAACATGGTCTGATAAACACTCCTAACAACCAGACCACTAGGAGGTGTCCACATGGTCTGATTAACACTCCTAACAACCCCACCAGTAGGAGGTGTCCACATGGTCTGATAAACACTCCGAACAACCCCACCACTAGGAGGTGTCCACATGGTCTGATAAACACTCCTAACAACCAGACCACTAGGAGATGTCCACATGGTCTGATAAACACTCCTAACAACCCCACCACTAGGAGGTGTCCACATGGTCTGATTAACACTCCTAACAACCAGACCACTAGGAGGTGTCCACATAGTCTGTGGTATGGTCAGGTAGACTAGTGGTTAGAGTGGTGGTCAGTAACTGGTATGGTCAGAGAGACTAGTGGTTAGAGTGGTGGGTCAGTAACTGGTATGGTCAGGTAGACTAGTGGTTAGAGTGGTGGGTCAGTAACTGGTATGGTCAGATAGACTAGTGGTTAGAGTGGTGGGTCAGTAACTGGTATGGTCAGGTAGACTAGTGGTTAGAGTGGTGGGTCAGTAACTGGTATGGTCAGATAGACTAGTGGTTAGAGTGTTGGGTCAGTAACTGGTATGGTCAGATAGACTAGTGGTTAGAGTGGTGGGTCAGTAACTGGTATGGTCAGATAGACTAGTGGTTAGAGTGTTGGGTCAGTAACTGGTATGGTCAGATAGACTAGTGGTTAGAGTGGTGGGTCAGTAACTGGTATGGTCAGATAGACTAGTGGTTAGAGTGTTGGGTCAGTAACTGGTATGGTCAGATAGACTAGTGGTTAGAGTGTTGGGTCAGTAACTGGTATGGTCAGATAGACTAGTGGTTAGAGTGTTGGGTCAGTAACTGGTATGGTCAGATAGACTAGTGGTTAGAGTGGTGGGTCAGTAACTGGTATGGTCAGATAGACTAGTGGTTAGAGTGGTGGGTCAGTAACTGGTATGGTCAGATAGACTAGTGGTTAGAGTGTTGGGTCAGTAACTGGTATGGTATGGTCAGGTAGTCTAGTGGTTAGAGTGTTGGGTCAGTAACTGGTATGGTCAGATAGACTAGTGGTTAGAGTGGTGGGTCAGTAACTGGTATGGTCAGATAGACTAGTGGTTAGAGTGTTGGGTCAGTAACTGGTATGGTCAGATAGACTAGTGGTTAGAGTGGTGGGTCAGTAACTGGTATGGTCAGATAGACTAGTGGTTAGAGTGTTGGGTCAGTAACTGGTATGGTATGGTCAGGTAGTCTAGTGGTTAGAGTGTTGGGTCAGTAACTGGTATGGTCAGATAGACTAGTGGTTAGAGTGGTGGGTCAGTAACTGGTATGGTCAGATAGACTAGTGGTTAGAGTGTTGGGTCAGTAACTGGTATGGTCAGGTAGACTAGTGGTTAGAGTGGTGGGTCAGTAACTGGTATGGTCAGATAGACTAGTGGTTAGAGTGGTGGGTCAGTAACTGGTATGGTCAGATAGAGTAGTGGTTAGAGTGGTGGGTCAGTAACTGGTATGGTCAGATAGACTAGTGGTTAGAGTGGTGGGTCAGTAACTGGTATGGTCAGGTAGACTAGTGGTTAGAGTGGTGGGTCAGTAACTGGTATGGTCAGATAAACTAGTGGTTAGAGTGGTGGGTCAGTAACTGGTATGGTCAGGTAGACTAGTGGTTAGGGTGTTGGGTTAGTAACTGGTATGGTCAGATAGACTAGTGGTTAGAGTGTTGGGTTAGTAACTGGTATGGTCAGATAGACTAGTGGTTAGAGTGGTGGGTCAGTAACTGGTATGGTCAGATAGACTAGTGGTTAGAGTGGTGGGTCAGTAACTGGTATGGTCAGATAGACTAGTGGTTACAGTGGTGGGTCAGTAACTGGTATGGTCAGGTAGACTAGTGGTTAGAGTGGTGGGTCAGTAACTGGTATGGTCAGGTAGACTAGTGGTTAGAGTGGTGGGTCAGTAACTGGTATGGTCAGATAGACTAGTGGTTAGCGTGTTGGGTCAGATAGACTAGTGGTTAGAGTTGTGGTGGTCAGGTAGACTAGTGGTTAGAGTGGTGGGTCAGTAACTGGTATGGTCAGATAGACTAGTGGTTAGAGTGGTGGGTCAGTAACTGGTATGGTATGGTCAGATAGACTAGTGGTTAGAGTGGTGGGTCAGTAACTGGTATGGTCAGGTAGACTAGTGGTTAGAGTGTTGGGTCAGTAACTGGTATGGTATGGTCAGATAGACTAGTGGTTAGAGTGGTGGGTCAGGTAGACTAGTGGTTAGAGTGGTGGGTCAGGTAGACTAGGGGTTAGAGTGGTGGGTCAGTAACTGGTATGGTCAGATAGACTAGTGGTTAGAGTGGTGGGTCAGTAACTGGTATGGTCAGATAGACTAGTGGTTAGAGTGTTGGGTCAGTAACTGGTATGGTATGGTCAGGTAGTCTAGTGGTTAGAGTGTTGGGTCAGTAACTGGTATGGTCAGATAGACTAGTGGTTAGAGTGGTGGGTCAGTAACTGGTATGGTCAGATAGACTAGTGGTTAGAGTGTTGGGTCAGTAACTGGTATGGTCAGGTAGACTAGTGGTTAGAGTGGTGGGTCAGTAACTGGTATGGTCAGATAGACTAGTGGTTAGAGTGGTGGGTCAGTAACTGGTATGGTCAGATAGACTAGTGGTTAGAGTGGTGGGTCAGTAACTGGTATGGTCAGATAGACTAGTGGTTAGAGTGTTGGGTCAGTAACTGGTATGGTCAGATAGACTAGTGGTTAGAGTGGTGGGTCAGTAACTGGTATGGTCAGATAGACTAGTGGTTAGAGTGTTGGGTCAGTAACTGGTATGGTATGGTCAGGTAGTCTAGTGGTTAGAGTGTTGGGTCAGTAACTGGTATGGTCAGATAGACTAGTGGTTAGAGTGGTGGGTCAGTAACTGGTATGGTCAGATAGACTAGTGGTTAGAGTGTTGGGTCAGTAACTGGTATGGTCAGGTAGACTAGTGGTTAGAGTGGTGGGTCAGTAACTGGTATGGTCAGATAGACTAGTGGTTAGAGTGGTGGGTCAGTAACTGGTATGGTCAGATAGAGTAGTGGTTAGAGTGGTGGGTCAGTAACTGGTATGGTCAGATAGACTAGTGGTTAGAGTGGTGGGTCAGTAACTGGTATGGTCAGGTAGACTAGTGGTTAGAGTGGTGGGTCAGTAACTGGTATGGTCAGATAAACTAGTGGTTAGAGTGGTGGGTCAGTAACTGGTATGGTCAGGTAGACTAGTGGTTAGGGTGTTGGGTTAGTAACTGGTATGGTCAGATAGACTAGTGGTTAGAGTGTTGGGTTAGTAACTGGTATGGTCAGATAGACTAGTGGTTAGAGTGGTGGGTCAGTAACTGGTATGGTCAGATAGACTAGTGGTTAGAGTGGTGGGTCAGTAACTGGTATGGTCAGATAGACTAGTGGTTACAGTGGTGGGTCAGTAACTGGTATGGTCAGGTAGACTAGTGGTTAGAGTGGTGGGTCAGTAACTGGTATGGTCAGGTAGACTAGTGGTTAGAGTGGTGGGTCAGTAACTGGTATGGTCAGATAGACTAGTGGTTAGCGTGTTGGGTCAGATAGACTAGTGGTTAGAGTTGTGGTGGTCAGGTAGACTAGTGGTTAGAGTGGTGGGTCAGTAACTGGTATGGTCAGATAGACTAGTGGTTAGAGTGGTGGGTCAGTAACTGGTATGGTATGGTCAGATAGACTAGTGGTTAGAGTGGTGGGTCAGTAACTGGTATGGTCAGGTAGACTAGTGGTTAGAGTGTTGGGTCAGTAACTGGTATGGTATGGTCAGATAGACTAGTGGTTAGAGTGGTGGGTCAGGTAGACTAGTGGTTAGAGTGGTGGGTCAGGTAGACTAGGGGTTAGAGTGGTGGGTCAGTAACTGGTATGGTCAGATAGACTAGTGGTTAGAGTGGTGGGTCAGTAACTGGTATGGTCAGATAGACTAGTGGTTAGAGTGTTGGGTCAGTAACTGGTATGGTCAGATAGACTAGTGGTTAGAGTGTTGGGTCAGTAACTGGTATCGCTGGTTTGAAAACCTGACCCGTCAAGGTGAAAATCTGTCGATGTGCCCTTAAGCAAGACACTTACATCTAATTTGCTCCACCTATCATACTACTATGTCTGACCCTGTAGAACAACACCTATCATACTACTATGACTGACCCTGTAAAACAACACCTATCATACTACTATGACTGACCCTGTAAAACAACACCTATCATACTACTATGACTGACCCTGTAAAACAACACCTATCATACTACTATGACTGACCCTGTAAAACAACACCTATCATACTACTATGACTGACCCTGTAAAACAACACCTATCATACTACTATGACTGACCCTGTACAACAACACCTATCATACTACTACGACCCTGTACAACAACACCTATCATACTACTATGACTGACCCTGTACAACAACACCTATCACACTACTACGACCCTGTAAAACAACACCTATCATACTACTATGACTGACCCTGTACAACAACACCTATCACACTACTACGACCCTGTAAAACAACACCTATCATACTACTACGACCCTGTACAACAACACCTATCATACTACTATGACTGACCCTGTACAACAACACCTATCACACTACTATGACTGACCCTGTACAACAACACCTATCATACTACTATGACTGACCCTGTACAACAACACCTATCATACTACTATGACTGACCCTGTACAACAACACCTATCACACTACTACGACCCTGTACAACAACACCTATCACACTACTACGACCCTGTACAACAACACCTATCACACTACTACGACCCTGTACAACAACACCTATCATACTACTATGACTGACCCTGTAAAACAACACCTATCATACTACTATGACTGACCCTGTAAAACAACAACTATCATACTACAATGACTGACCCTGTGCAACAACACCTATCATACTACTATGACTGACCCTGTAAACCAACACCTATCATACTACTATGCCCCTGTAAAACAACACCTATCATACTACTACGACCCTGTACAACAACACCTATCATACTACTATGACCCTGTACAACAACACCTATCACACAACTATGACCCTGTACAACAACACCTGTCATACTACTACGACCCTGTACAACAACACCTATTATACTACTATGACTGACCCTGTACAACAACACCTATCATACTACTATGTCTGACCCTGTACAACAACACCTATCATACTACTATGACTGACCCTGTACAACAACACCTATCATACTACTAAGACCCTGTAGAACAACACCTATCATACTACTATGACTGACCCTGTAAAACAACACCTATCATACTACTATGACTGACCCTGTAAAACAACACCTATCATACTACTATGACTGACCCTGTAAAACAACACCTATCATACTACTATGACTGACCCTGTAAAACAACACCTATCATACTACTATGACTGACCCTGTAAAACAACACCTATCATACTACTATGACTGACCCTGTACAACAACACCTATCATACTACTACGACCCTGTACAACAACACCTATCATACTACTATGACTGACCCTGTACAACAACACCTATCACACTACTACGACCCTGTAAAACAACACCTATCATACTACTATGACTGACCCTGTACAACAACACCTATCACACTACTACGACCCTGTAAAACAACACCTATCATACTACTACGACCCTGTACAACAACACCTATCATACTACTATGACTGACCCTGTACAACAACACCTATCACACTACTATGACTGACCCTGTACAACAACACCTATCATACTACTATGACTGACCCTGTACAACAACACCTATCATACTACTATGACTGACCCTGTACAACAACACCTATCACACTACTACGACCCTGTACAACAACACCTATCACACTACTACGACCCTGTACAACAACACCTATCACACTACTACGACCCTGTACAACAACACCTATCATACTACTATGACTGACCCTGTAAACCAACACCTATCATACTACTATGCCCCTGTAAAACAACACCTATCATACTACTACGACCCTGTACAACAACACCTATCATACTACTATGACCCTGTACAACAACACCTATCACACAACTATGACCCTGTACAACAACACCTGTCATACTACTACGACCCTGTACAACAACACCTATTATAGTACTATGTCTGTCCCTGTAAATCAACACCTATCATACTACTATGACTGACCCTGTACAACAACACCTATCACACTACTACGACCCTGTACAACAACACCTATCATACCACTATGACTGACCCTGTAAAACAACACCTATCATACATACTACTATGACCCTGTAAAACAACACCTATCATACTACTATGACCCTGTAAAACAACACCTATCACACTACAACGACCCTGTACAACAACACCTATCATACTACTACGACCCTGTACAACAACACCTATCATACTACTACGACCCTGTAAAACAACACCTATCACACTACTACGACCCTGTACAACAACACCTATCATACTACTACGACCCTGTACAACAACACCTATCACACTACTATGATCCTGTACAACAGCACCTATCATACTACTACGACCCTGTACAACAACACCTATCATACTACTACGACCCTGTAAAACAACACCTATCATACTACTATGACTGACCCTGTAAAACAACACCTACCATACTACTACTACGACCCTGTACAACAACACCTATCACACTACTACGACCCTGTAAAACAACACCTATCATACTACTATGACTGACCCTGTAAAACAACACCTATCGTAGTACTATGTCTGACCATGTAAAACAACACCTATCATACTACTATGACTGACCCTGTAAAACAACACCTATCATACTACTATGACTGACCCTGTAAAACACACCTATCATACTACTATGACTGACCCTGTAAAACAACACCTATCATACTACTATGACTGACCCTGTAAAACAACACCTATCACACTACTATGACTGACCCTGTAAAACAACACCTATCATACCACTATGACTGACCCTGTAGAACAACACCTATCATACTACTATGACTGACCCTGTAAAACAACACCTATCATACCACTATGACTGACCCTGTAAAACAACACCTATCATACTACTATGACTGACCCTGTACAACAACACCTATCATACTACTATGACTGACCCTGTAAAACAACACCTATCATACTACTATGACTGACCCTGTACAACAACACATTTCACTGAACCAATCTGATGTCTGTGACAATCAAACACTTTAAAAGCTAACCAACATAAAGACAATGACAGCATAGATTTGATTTATTACAACAGTTAATTTAACAATGCTGTTTATAAATCTAGTTGACATTCATCCCAGGACACCTTGACTTGCATTACACTCTCACTGCAGAACAACATTCTCATGAAATCACATGACTTCTAGTTAGAGAAGAGGATTCCTGTTAACACGGCCTGCTACAAGCAGGAAACTAGTTATGGACCAACCAGAAATGTGACATGTCTGTTTGACAGTTACCCTGAAAGATGCACGTGTGAACTATCTTGTCATCTCTTTGGCTAACCACATTGGAACATTCTAGTCTTGAAGGACATGAACTGGCAGAACAGGTTTCAGCAAAGTATGGAGTCAATGTTTTCAGGAAGGTGTAACCATGCCGATGGGAGGGACAGGAGGCAGACTAAGTGCAAGGGAAGCCACCTGAACTACTGTCCTACAAAGACAAACAGCCACCTGAACTACTGTCCTACAGAGACAAACAGCCACCTGAACTACTGTCCTACAAAGACAAACAGCCACCTGAACTACTGTCCTACACAATGTAGTTGTGTTGCCATGTTGTGAACGTTGTATTGTAGTAACCCTCAACTGTATTTAATGGTGTTATGTAGTTGTGTTGTCATGTTGTATTGTAGTAACCCTCAACTGTATTTAATGGTGTTATGTAGTTGTGTTGTCATGTTGTGAATGTTGTATTGTAGTAACCCTCAACTGTATTTAATGGTGTTATGTCGTTGTGTTGTCATGTTGTATTGTAGTAACCCTCAACTGTATTTAATGGTGTTATGTAGTTGTGTTGTGAACGTTGTATTGTAGTAACCCTCAACTGTATTTAATGGTGTTATGTAGTTGTGTTGTCATGTTGTATTGTAGTAACCCTCAACTGTAGTTAATGGTGTTATGTAGTTGTGTTGTCATGTTGTATTGTAGTAACCCTCAACTGTATTTAATGGTGTTATATAGTTGTGTTGTCATGTTGTATTGTAGTAACCCTCAACTGTATTTAATGGTGTTATGTAGTTGTGTTGTC
Source organism: Oncorhynchus mykiss (assembly GCF_013265735.2). Classification (NCBI taxonomy): domain Eukaryota; kingdom Metazoa; phylum Chordata; class Actinopteri; order Salmoniformes; family Salmonidae; genus Oncorhynchus; species Oncorhynchus mykiss. The sequence goes on from NC_048576.1 coordinate 101,970,030, forward strand.
ATGTTGTCATGTTGTATTGTAGGAACCCTCAACTGTATTTAATGGTGTTGTGTAGTTGTGTTGTCATGTTGTATTGTAGTAACCCCCAACTGTATTTAATGGTGTTATGTAGTTGTGTTGTCATGTTGTCATGTTGTATTGTAGTAACCCTCAACTGTATTTAATGGTGTTATGTAGCTGTGTTGTGAACGTTGTATTGTAGTAACCCTCAACTGTATTTAATGGTGTTATGTAGTTGTGTTGTCATGTTGTATTGTAGTAACCCTCAACTGTATTTAATGGTGTTATGTAGTTGTGTTGTCATGTTGTATTGTAGTAACCCTCAACTGTATTTAATGGTGTTATGTAGTTGTGTTGTCATGTTGTATTGTAGTAGGCCTCAACTGTATTTAATGGTGTTATGTAGTTGTGTTGTCATGTTGTGAAAGTTGTATTGTAGCAGGCCTAACCCTCAACATTTTCTGGTGATGGAGTGAGACACAGACAAGACACAGAGACAGCAACAGAATATGAAATGATGGAGAGAGACACCAGACAAGACACAGACACAGCAACAGAATAGGATATGATGGAGAGAGACACCAGACAAGACACAGCAACAGAATAGGATATGATGGAGAGAGACACCAGACAAGACACAGAGACAGCAACAGAATAGGATACGATGGAGAGAGAAACCAGACAAGACACAGAGACAGCAACAGACGACACAGAGAAAGTGATGGAGAGAGACAGAAGAATAGAGTTCCAGACAGTTGTAGAATGTATGCCAAGGCACATTGTAAGAGCTGTAAAGAGAGAGGGAGGGAGAGAGAACAGGCAGAACCTGATATGTAAATGAGCAGAGCAAATGAAACTAACTTTTGACGACCTGATGATCATCCAGACTCTGTTTCTATTGAGAGATACAAGGTAAGACGACGATTGTTATGTGTATTAATTTAGTTGATGATATTGTTATGTGTATTCATATAGTTGATGATATTGTTATGTGTATTCATATAGTTGATGATATTGTTATGTGTATTCATATAGTTGAGTATATTGTTGGTGGACAGTGTTATAATAGGCCTTAAATGTTTGATATAAATTAGATGCGTGGGGTGAATTTGTTCTGTGCCCATCTGTGTGCCCCAGGGTGATCACTCCTACACTATCTAGAATCTAAAAGGGTTCTTTGGCTGTCCCCATAGGAGAACACTTTGTAGAACCCTTTTTGGTACTAGGTAGAACCCTTTTGGGTTCCATGAAGAACCCTTTCCACAGAGGGTGATATAGACCAGGGTGATCTCCTACTGTATCATAGGTCTATAGACCAGGGTGATCTCCTACTGTATCATAGGTCTATAGACCAGGGTGATCTCCTACTGTATCATAGGTCTATAGACCAGGGTGATCTCCTACTGTATCATAGGTCTATAGACCAGGATGATCTCCTACTGTATCATAGGTCTATAGACCAGGGTGATCTCCTACTGTATCATAGGTCTATAGACCAGGGTGATCTCCTACTGTATCATAGGCCTATAGACCAGGGTGATCTCCTACTGTATCATAGGCCTATAGACCAGGGTGATCTCCTACTGTATCATAGGTCTATAGACCAGGGTGATCTCCTACTGTATCATAGGTCTATAGACTTGTCTTCTCAAAACAGGCTTAAAAAGCAACAAGCAACAAACAAACATTTTCTCTTTCTAATCTACTGTTAACGCTTTTCACTGAGGAAGGTTTGTTGTGTGAAAGAGAGACAAATAAATATTGTGGAAAGACTAACAAATACTTACACTTCCTCAAAACAGGTTGTGTGTACTCATTAGTGCCATTTAAAACTGTTGGCTGTGGAGTAAACTAATGAATACATCCCAGGTTGTAGCCTACGACTCGGCATGTTGATACCTGCCTGATGCTGAAACCTGAACGTAGCCTGAGGGGTAAACTATGATACAGGCTTGATATACTGGTTTTCTAAAAATAGCCATTGTATTTATCATCATTAGTCATTTAGGTCAACATTGGATCATTCAGAGATCCTCACTGAACTTCTGGAGAGAGTTTGCTGCACTGAAAGTAAAGGGGCTGAATAATTTTGCACGCCCAATTTTTCAGTTTTGGATTTGTTAAAAAAGTTTGAAATATCCAATAAATGTCATTCCACTTCATGATTGTGTCCCACTTGTTGTTGATTCTTCACAAAAAAATACAGTTTTATATCTTTATGTTTGAAGCCTGAAATGTGGCAAAAGGTCGCAAAGTTCAAGGGGGCCGAATACTTTCGCAAGGCACTGTATATACCTCCCTCTAATGTATCTGACTAAAATACCTCTTCCATGTGTATGACTATATCAGGATATATATACCTCTCTCAGGACCTCTTCCATGTATTCTCCTTTGACCATTTGACATCTTGTATTTACTGTTGTTTAGGCTGGTTGAATGAGTTGCCTATGAAAGCTACTTCATCTGTAAGAAAACAGGCGTCTGCACCAGTGACTGTAAGTTATGTGATTTCCTCATGTGAAATTAAAAGTATGTTTGTAGCCTACACAGTTATACAATGGCTGTTGAACTGTGACACATATTTCTCAGTACATTAGAAGTCAGATAAATGTGTTGAGACGTAGGAAAGATGGGCAAACTCTCGTTGGTCTTGGCTTTCTACACACTATTATAAGGTTAGTCGATGTCAGACATTCAATAGTCAGTAGGTTTGAGCTATGATCACTTATCATGCTGACAAACCTGATGGTCTCTGTGAACTGATCTGAACAGGTTTAGGCTGGTCATCTATGATATGTAGGCTATATACAGTACATTCTCTGTCCTGCTACTGGTAGGACTATAACATTATGTGAACTGATCTGAACATGTTTAGACTGGTCATCTATGATATGTAGGTTATATACAGTACATTCTCTGTCCTGCTACTGGTAGGCCTGTAACGTTATGTGAACTGACCTGAACAGGTTTAGACTGGTCATCTATGATATGTAGGTTATATACAGTACATTCTCTGTCCTGCTACTGGTAGGACTATAACATTATGTGAACTGACCTGAACAGGTTTAGACTGGTCATCTATGATATGTAGGCTATAGCCGAGGTATAGACCTTGATCTGCATATCACTAACAAACGACTATTATACATTATAACCTAGTCTACTTTACATAATATAACATCTACATATCACTAACAACCCACAACTATACATTATAACCTAGTCTACTTTACATAATATAACATATCACTAACAACCCACTACTATACATTATAACCTAGTCTACTTTACATAATATAACATATCACTAACAACCCACTACTATACATTATAACCTAGTCTACTTTACATAATATAGCATATCACTAACAACCCACTACTATACATTATAACCTAGTCTACTTTACATAATATAACATCTACATATCACTAACAACCCACAACTATACATTATAACCTAGTCTACTTTACATAATATAACATATCACTAACAACCCACTACTATACATTATAACCTAGTCTACTTTACATAATATAACATATCACTAACAACCCACTACTATACATTATAACCTAGTCTACTTTACATTATATAACATCTACATATCACTAACAACCCACTACTACACATTATAACCTAGTCTACTTTACATAACATAATATCTACATATCACTAACAACCCACTACTATACATTATAACCTAGTCTACTTTACATTATATAACATCTACATATCACTAACAACCCACTACTACACATTATAACCTAGTCTACTTTACATAACATAATATCTACATATCACTAACAACCCACTACTACACATTATAACCTAGTCTACTTTACATAACATAATATCTACATATCACTAACAACCCACTACTAGACATTATAACCTAGTCTACTTTACATAATATAACATATCACTAACAACCCACTACTAGACATTATAACCTAGTCTACTTTACATAATATAACATCTACATATCACTAACAACCCACTACTATACATTATAACCTAGTCTACTTTACATAATATAACATCTACATATCACTAACAACCCACTACTATACATTATAACCTAGTCTACTTTACATAATATAACATATCACTAACAACCCACTACTATACATTATAACCTAGTCTACTTTACATAATATAACATATCACTAACAACCCACTACTATACATTATAACCTAGTCTACTTTACATAATATAACATATCACTAACAACCCACTACTGTACATTATAACCTAGTCTACTTTACATAACATAATATCTACATATCACTAACAACCCACTACTATACATTATAACCTAGTCTACTTTACATAATATAACATCTACATATCACTAACAACCCACTACTACCTACTTTTAATGAATAAAAATAAGTGTGAGACATGGCCTTGTGTTTCTGTACTGTCTATAACTACCTTAACAAACAGTGACTTATTATTATTACAGACAGTTGCCATGGAGATGAAATCACAACTACACAACTACATATTCATGTGATTGCATTAAATCACCTGATTGTTTCTATATGTCTGTTAATAAATGTTTTATTTCTCAAAAGAGATAATGGATAAATGTGAACAATTGACATTCAGTAATTAGTTGTCACTGTGTTAACCACAACCAACATGTTGGATCTCTGTTTAGTTGTCACTGTGTTAACCACAACCAACATGTTGGATCTCTGTTTAGTTGTCACTGTGTTAACCACAACCAACATGTTGGATCTCTGTTTAGTTGTCACTGTGTTAACCACAACCAACATGTTGGATCTCTGTTTAGTTGTCACTGTGTTAACCACAACCAACATGCTGGATCTCTGTTTAGTTGTCACTGTGTTAACCACAACCAACATGCTGGATCTCTGTTTAGTTGTCACTGTGTTAACCATAACCAACATGTTGGATCTCTGTTTAGGGATCAGTGCTCTAAAATGAGTCTCTCTGGGGAGAGAGAGGAAGGGGGCCCTGCCTCTAAAATGAATGTCTCTGGGGAGAGAGAGGAAGGGGGCCCTGCCTCTAAAATGAGTCTCACTGGGGAGAGAGAGGAGGGGGGCCCTGCCTCTAAAAGGAATGTCTCTGGGGAACATGGCACCAAATCTAAGAGGTGAGAGGGACCATTTTTTCAAGATTTTATGAATTGTTTATATCCAAAACACAATATCCACCATCTTTTCTCGTTTGTGTTTTTTCATGAGAAATGAAGGCTGATGGGTAAAATATTACTGTTCTAAGATATTACATTTTAAATAGAGTTTAGTGACATTTTACTGAGAACATCACAGCAAGATTAAACTAATATTATTCTCTAGATTCTCCCATTTAATTTGCGCCATAAAGCCCCACAGTGGAGGTGTCATAGTACCCATAACACCTAGCGGTCAAACAGGGAAATGGTTCCAATAGTTTTATAGAGCCCCACAGTGGAGGTGTCATAATACCCATAACACCTAGCGGTCAAACAGGGAAATGGTTCCAATAGTTTTATAGAGCCCCACAGTGGAGGTGTCATAGTACCCATAACACCTAGCGGTCAAACAGGGAAATGGTTCCAATAGTTTTATAGAGCCCCACAGTGGAGGTGTCATAATACCCATAACACCTAGCGGTCAAACAGGGAAATGGTTCCAATAGTTTTATAGAGCCCCACAGTGGAGGTGTCATAGTACCCATAACACCTAGCGGTCAAACAGGGAAATGGTTCCAATAGTTTTATAGAGCCCCACAGTGAAGGTGTCATAATACCCATAACACCTAGCGGTCAAACAGGGAAATGGTTCCAATAGTTTTTCCAATAGAAAACATGAGCTGGAGCACACCCAGATATTTTTTATGTGGAGGTTCTAACTAACGGCTAATAAACTATAAGATATAAAAATAAATTGAGTCTCACACTCCATATATAAACTCCATGTATAAACTCCATGTATAAACTCCATGTATAAACTCCATGTATAAACTCCATGTATAAACTCCATGTATAAACTCCATGTATAAACTCCATATATAAACTCCATATATAAACTCCATGTATAAACTCCATATATAATATATAAACTCGATATATAAACTCCATGTATAAACTCCATATATAATATATAAACTCCATGTATAAACTCCATGTATAAACTCCATATATAATATATAAACTCCATGTATAAACTCCATATATAAACTCCATATATAAACTCCATATATAAACTCCATGTATAAACTCCATGTATAAACTCCATGTATAAACTCCATATATAAACTCCATATATAATATATAAACTCCATATATAAACTCCATGTATAAACTCCATATATAAACTCCATATATAATATATAAACTCCATATATAAACTCCATGTATAAACTCCATATATAAACTCCATGTATAAACTCCATGTATAAACTCCATGTATAAACTCCATATATAAACTCCATGTTTAAACTCCATATATAAACTCCATGTATAAACTCCATATATAATATATAAACTCCATATATAAACTCCATGTATAAACTCCATATATAAACTCCATATATAATATATAAACTCCATATATAAACTCCATGTATAAACTCCATATATAAACTCCATATATAATATATAAACTCCATGTATAAACTCCATGTATAAACTCCATATATAAACTCCATATATAATATATAAACTCCATATATAAACTCAATGTATAAACTCCATATATAAACTCCATGTATAAACTCCATATATAAACTCCATATATAAACTCCATATATAATATATAAACTCCATATATAAACTCCATGTATAAACTCCATGTATAAACTCCATGTATAAACTCCATACATAAACTCCATGTATAAACTCCATATATAATATATAAACTCCATATATAAACTCCATATATAATATATAAACTCCATATATAAACTCCATGTATAAACTCCATATATAAACTCCATGTATAAACTCCATACATAAACTCCATGTATAAACTCCATATATAATATATAAACTCCATATATAAACTCCATGTATGAACTCCATATATAAACTCCATATATAATATATAAACTCCATATATAAACTCCATGTATAAACTCCATGTATAAACTCCATGTATAAACTCCATGTATAAACTCCATGTATAAACTCCATGTATAAACTCCATGTATAAACTCCATGTATAAACTCCATATATAAACTCCATATATAATATATAAACTCCATATATAAACTCCATGTATAAACTCCATGTATAAACTCCATATATAAACTCCATATGTAAACTCCATGTATAAACTCCATGTATAAACTCCATGTATAAACTCCATGTATAAACTCCATATATAAACTCCATATATAAACTCCATGTATAAACTCCATGTATAAACTCCATGTATAAACTCCATGTATAAACTCCATGTATAAACTCCATGTATAAACTCCATGTATAAACTCCATATATAAACTCCATATATAAACTCCATGTATAAACTCCATATATAAACTCCATATATAAACTCCATGTATAAACTCCATATATAAACTCCATATATAAACTCCATATATAATATATAAACTCCATATATTAACTCCATGTATAAACTCCATGTATAAACTCCATATATAAACTCCATGTATAAACTCCATATATAATATATAAACTCCATGTATAAACTCCATATATAAACTCCATATATAAACTCCATATATAAACTCCATATATAAACTCCATATATAAACTCCATGTATAAACTCCATATATAAACTCCATGTATAAACTCCATATATAAACTCCATGTATAAACTCCATGTATAAACTCCATATATAAACTCCATGTATAAACTCCATATATAAACTCCATATATAAACTCCATATATAAACTCCATGTATAAACTCCATGTATAAACTCCATATATAAACCCCATGTATAAACTCCATATATAAACTCCATATATAAACTCCATGTATAAACTCCATATATAAACTCCATATATAAACTCCATGTATAAACTCCATATATAATATATAAACTCCATGTATAAACTCCATGTATAAACTCCATGTATAAACTCCATGTATAAACTCCATATATAAACTCCATATAAACTCCATGTATAAACTCCATATATAAACTCCATATATAATATATAAACTCCATATATAAACTCCATGTATAAACTCCATGTATAAACTCCATATATAAACTCCATGTATAAACTCCATATATAAACTCCATGTATAAACTCCATATATAAACTCCATGTATAAACTCCATATATAAACTCCATATATAAACTCCATGTATAAACTCCATATATAATATATAAACTCCATGTATAAACTCCATATATAAACTCCATGTATAAACTCCATATATAAACTCCATATATAAACTCCATGTATAAACTCCATATATAATATATAAACTCCATGTATAATATATAAACTCCATGTATAAACTCCATGTATAAACTCCATGTATAAACTCCATATATAATATATAAACTCCATGTATAAACTCCATGTATAAACTCCATATATAAACTCCATATATAAACTCCATGTATAAACTCCATATATAATATATAAACTCCATATATAAACTCCATGTATAAACTCCATATATAATATATAAACTCCATGTATAAACTCCATGTATAAACTCCATATATAATATATAAACTCCATGTATAAACTCCATATATAAACTCCATATATAAACTCCATGTATAAACTCCATGTATAAACTCCATGTATAAACTCCATATATAAACTCCATATATCATATATAAACTCCATATATAAACTCCATGTATAATCTCCATATATAAACTCCATATATAATATATAAACTCCATATATAAACTCCATGTATAAACTCCATGTATAAACTCCATGTATAAACTCCATGTATAAACTCCATGTATAAACTCCATATATAAACTCCATGTATAAACTCCATGTATAAACTCCATGTATAAACTCCATGTATAAACTCCATATATAATATATAAACTCCATATATAAACTCCATGTATAAACTCCATATATAAACTCCATATATAATATATAAACTCCATATATAAACTCCATGTATAAACTCCATATATAAACTCCATATATAATATATAAACTCCATGTATAAACTCCATGTATAAACTCCATGTATAAACTCCATATATAATATATAAACTCCATATATAAACTCCATGTATAAACTCCATATATAAACTCCATGTATAAACTCCATATATAAACTCCATATATAAACTCCATATATAATATATAAACTCCATATATAAACTCCATGTATAAACTCCATATATAAACTCCATGTATAAACTCCATGTATAAACTCCATGTATAAACTCCATGTATAAACTCCATGTATAAACTCCATGTATAAACTCCATATATAAACTCCATGTATAAACTCCATATATAAACTCCATGTATAAACTCCATATATAATATATAAACTCCATATATAAACTCCATGTATAAACTCCATATATAAACTCCATATATAATATATAAACTCCATATATAAACTCCATGTATAAACTCCATATATAAACTCCATGTATAAACTCCATGTATAAACTCCATGTATAAACTCCATATATAAACTCCATGTATAAACTCCATATATAAACTCCATATATAATATATAAACTCCATATATAAACTCCATGTATAAACTCCATGTATAAACTCCATATATAAACTCCATATATAAAGTCCATGTATAAACTCCATGTATAAACTCCATGTATAAACTCCATGTATAAACTCCATATATAAACTCCATGCATAAACTCCATGTATAAACTCCATGTATAAACTCCATGTATAAACTCCATATATAAACTCCATGTATAAACTCCATATATAAACTCAATGTATAAACTCAATGTATAAACTCCATATATAAACTCCATGTATAAACTCCATATATAAACTCCATATATAAACTCCATATATAATATATAAACTCCATATATAAACTCCATGTATAAACTCCATGTATAAACTCCATGTATAAACTCCATATATAAACTCCATGTATAAACTCCATATATAATATATAAACTCCATGTATAAACTCCATATATAAACTCCATATATAAACTCCATATATAAACTCCATATATAAACTCCATGTATAAACTCCATGTATAAACTCCATGTATAAACTCCATATATAAACTCCATGTATAAACTCCATATATATACTCCATATATAAACTCCATGTATAAACTCCATATATAAACTCCATATACTGTATAAACTCCATATATAAACTCCATGTATAAACTCCATGTATAAACTCCATGTATAAACTCCATGTATAAACTCCATGTATAAACTCCATGTATAAACTCCATATATAAACTCCATATATAAACTCCATATATAAACTCCATATATAAACTCCATATATAAACTCCATGTATAAACTCCATGTATAAACTCCATGTATAAACTCCATATATAAACTCCATGTATAAACTCCATATATAAACTCCATATATAAACTCCATGTATAAACTCCATATATAAACTCCATGTATAAACTCCATATATAAACTCCATATATAAACTCCATGTATAAACTCCATGTATAAACTCCATGTATAAACTCCATATATAAACTCCATATATAAACTCCATGTATAAACTCTATATATAAACTCCATATATAAACTCCATGTATAAACTCCATATATAATATATAAACTCCATGTATAAACTCCATGTATAAACTCCATGTATAAACTCCATGTATAAACTCCATATATAAACTCCATATATAAACTCCATATAAACTCCATGTATAAACTCCATGTATAAACTCCATATATAATATATAAACTCCATATATAAACTCCATGTATAAACTTCATGTATAAACTCCATATATAAACTCCATGTATAAACTCCATATATAAACTCCATATATAAACTCCATGTATAAACTCCATATATAAACTCCATATATAAACTCCATGTATAAACTCCATATATAATATATAAACTCCATGTATAAACTCCATATATAAACTCCATGTATAAACTCCATATATAAACTCCATATATAAACTCCATGTATAAACTCCATATATAATATATAAACTCCATGTATAAACTCCATATATAATATATAAACTCGATGTATAAACTCCATGTATAAACTCCATGTATAAACTCCATGTATAAACTCCATGTATAAACTCCATGTATAAACTCCATATATAAACTCCATATATAAACTCCATGTATAAACTCCATGTATAAACTCCATATATAATATATAAACTCCATATATAAACTCCATGTATAAACTCCATATATAAACTCCATATATAAACTCCATATATAAACTCCATGTATAAACTCCATATATAAACTCCATATATAAACTCCATATATAAACTCCATGTATAAACTCCATGTATAAACTCCATGTATAAACTCCATATATAAACTCCATATATAAACTCCATGTATAAACTCCATATATAAACTCCATATATAAACTCCATATATAAACTCCATGTATAAACTCCATGTATAAACTCCATATATAAACTCCATATATAAACTCCATATATAAACTCCATGTATAAACTCCATATATAATCTCCATATATAAACTCCATGTATAAACTCCATGTATAAACTCCATATATAAACTCCATGTATAAACTCCATATATAAACTCCATATATAAACTCCATGTATAAACTCCATATATAATATATAAACTCCATGTATAAACTCCATGTATAAACTCCATGTATAAACTCCATGTATAAACTCCATATATAAACTCCATATATAAACTCCATATAAACTCCATGTATAAACTCCATGTATAAACTCCATATATAATATATAAACTCCATATATAAACTCCATGTATAAACTTCATGTATAAACTCCACATATAAACTCCATGTATAAACTCCATATATAAACTCCATATATAAACTCCATGTATAAACTCCATATATAAACTCCATGTATAAACTCCATATATAATATATAAACTCCATGTATAAACTCCATATATAAACTCCATGTATAAACTCCATATATAAACTCCATATATAAACTCCATGTATAAACTCCATATATAATATATAAACTCCATGTATAAACTCCATATATAATATATAAACTCGATGTATAAACTCCATGTATAAACTCCATGTATAAACTCCATGTATAAACTCCATGTATAAACTCCATGTATAAACTCCATGTATAAACTCCATATATAAACTCCATATATAAACTCCATGTATAAACTCCATGTATAAACTCCATATATAATATATAAACTCCATATATAAACTCCATGTATAAACTCCATATATAAACTCCATATATAAACTCCATATATAATATATAAACTCCATATATAAACTCCATGTATAAACTCCATGTATAAACTCCATATTCAATATATAAACTCCATATATAAACTCCATATATAAACTCCATGTATAAACTCCATATATAAACTCCATATATAAACTCCATATATAATATATAAACTCCATATATAAACTCCATGTATAAACTCCATATATAAACTCCATATATAAACTCCATGTATAAACTCCATATATAAACTCCATGTATAAACTCCATGTATAAACTCCATATATAAACTCCATATATAAACTCCATATATAAACTCCATGTATAAACTCCATATATAAACTCCATATATAAACTCCATGTATAAACTCCATATATAAACTCCATATATAATATATAAACTCCATATATAAACTCCATGTATAAACTCCATATATAAACTCCATGTATAAACTCCATATATAAACTCCATATATAATATATAAACTCCATATATAAACTCCATGTATAAACTCCATGTATAAACTCCATGTATAAACTCCATGTATAAACTCCATGTATAAACTCCATGTATAAACTCCATGTATAAACTCCATATATAAACTCCATATATAAACTCCATATATAAACTCCATATATAAACTCCATGTATAAACTCCATATATAATATATAAACTCCATATATAAACTCCATGTATAAACTCCATATATAAACTCCATATATAAACTCCATATATAATATATAAACTCCATATATAAACTCCATGTATAAACTCCATGTATAAACTCCATATATAATATATAAACTCCATATATAAACTCCATGTATAAACTCCATGTATAAACTCCATATATAAACTCCATATATAAACTCCATGTATAAACTCCATGTATAAACTCCATATATAAACTCCATATATAAACTCCATGTATAAACTCCATGTATAAACTCCATATATAAACTCCATATATAAACTCCATGTATAAACTCCATGTATAAACTCCATGTATAAACTCCATATATAAACTCCATGTATAAACTCCATATATAAACTCCATATATAACATATAAACTCCATATATAAACTCCATGTATAAACTCCATATATAAACTCCATGTATAAACTCCATATATAAACTCCATATATAATATATAAACTCCATATATAAACTCCATGTATAAACTCCATATATAAACTCCATGTATAAACTCCATGTATAAACTCCATGTATAAAATCCATGTATAAACTCCATATATAAACTCCATATATAAACTCCATATATAAACTCCATATATAAACTGCATGTATAAACTCCATGTATAAACTCCATGTATAAACTCCATATATAAACTCCATATATAAACTCCATATATAAACTCCATATATAAACTCCATGTATAAACTCCATATACTGTATAAACTCCATGTATAAACTGCATGTATAAACTCCATGTATAAACTCCATATATAAACTCCATATATAAACTCCATGTATAAACTCCATGTATAAACTCCATGTATAAACTCCATGTATAAACTCCATATATAAACTCCATGTATAAACTCCATGTATAAACTCCATGTATAAACTCCATGTATAAACTCCATGTATAAACTCCATGTATAAACTCCATGTATAAACTCCATATATAAACTCCATGTATAAACTCCATGTATAAACTCCATATATAATATATAAACTCCATGTATAAACTCCATGTATAAACTCCATGTATAAACTCCATGTATAAACTCCATATATAATATATAAACTCCATATATAAACTCCATGTATAAACTCCATATATAAACTCCATATATAAACTCCATATATAATATATAAACTCCATATATAAACTCCATATATAAACTCCATGTATAAACTCCATGTATAAACTCCATGTATAAACTCCATGTATAAACTCCATATATAATATATAAACTCCATGTATAAACTCCATGTATAAACTCCATGTATAAACTCCATGTATAAACTCCATGTATAAACTCCATGTATAAACTCCATGTATAAACTCCATGTATAAACTCCATGTATAAACTCCATATATAATATATAAACTCCATATATAAACTCCATGTATAAACTCCATATATAAACTCCATATATAATATATAAACTCCATATATAAACTCCATATATAAACTCCATGTATAAACTCCATGTATAAACTCCATGTATAAACTCCATATATAATATATAAACTCCATATATAAACTCCATGTATAAACTCCATATATAAACTCCATGTATAAACTCCATATATAAACTCCATATATAATATATAAACTCCATATATAAACTCCATGTATAAACTCCATGTATAAACTCCATGTATAAACTCCATATATAATATATAAACTCCATATATAAGCTCCATGTATAAACTCCATATATAAACTCCATATATAAACTCCATATATAATATATAAACTCCATATATAAACTCCATGTATAAACTCCATGTATAAACTCCATGTATAAACTCCATGTATAAACTCCATGTATAAACTCCATGTATAAACTCCATATATAATATATAAACTCCATGTATAAACTCCATGTATAAACTCCATATATAAACTCCATATATAAACTCCATGTATAAACTCCATATATAAACTCCATATATAAACTCCATATATAATATATAAACTCCATATATAAACTCCATATATAATATATAAACTCCATGTATAAACTCCATATATAACCTCCATATATAAACTCCATATATAAACTCCATATATAAACTCCATATATAAACTCCATATATAAACTCCATATATAACCTCCATATATAAACTCCATATATAAACTCCATATATAAACTCCATATATAAACTCCATATATAAACTCCATGTACAAACTCCATGTATAAACTCCATGTATAAACTCCATGTATAAACTCCATGTATTAACTCCATATATAAACTCCATATATAATATATAAACTCCATATATAAACTCCATATATAATATATAAACTCCATATATAAACTCCATGTATTAACTACATATATAAACTCCATATATAAACTCCATATATAAACTCCATATATAAACTCCATATATAAACTCCATATATAAACTCCATATATAAACTCCATGTATAAACTCCATATATAATATATAAACTCCATTTATAAACTCCATATATAAACTCCCAGTAATTTATTGGGTTTTTACCAACGTTTCAGCATCACTGTGTCTTCTTCAGGGTGATGTCATGGGTCATGAATACTTGAACCAGGTTATGTAGACAAACAGTGAAATTAGTGCAACCAATGACAATAGTGAGGGGTGTGTCATAATTACTAAACCAATGACAATAGTGAGGGGTGTGTCATAATTACTAAACCAATGACAATAGTGAGGGGTGTGTCATAATTACTAAACCAATGACAATAGTGAGGGGTGTGTCATAATTATTAAGTTAATTAAAATTAATTAGTGAAACTGTTAAAAAACACTAGTTAATGGTGTATTAAATATGAATGCTATATGCTATCATATAGAAACCTAATTGAATATTCTACATAACATTACCATCAGCATACATACCTCCTCTCCTGTTACATTATTGTTTAGTTCAATTTCACCTATTTAATTGTTTCCTATTTCATGTAATGTTTTGGATCAACCATAATGCATAATAAGCATCATCAACAGGGGGACATATTGGATGCACTCTGATAAGATGTAGAAAGAATATATACATTTAAAAGAGAATTGTTCATAAGAAGGTCCTGAGATCAAAGTCAATATTCAGACCACTAGGGGTCAGTGTTTTTAGACAGGATATCCTGTCTCCCTCTGTAGTAGGAGGATCTCCATGTTACCTCCTCTACTTGGTAGAGCAACATGCTCAACGCCTGTGTATTTGAGGGAGGAGATTGGCTGGTTAGCTTCAATGAAGTGAGCTGCTACTGGATCGTCAATGTTCTTACACCTGATTGAGCGGCCACGGTAGCCTAGAGGTTAGAGTGTTGGGCTAGTAACTGAAACGTTGCAAGTGACCCACAGTGACGGTGTTCAGCTATGTGTTGTTTAATTGTCTTTCCGTTTGTCCTACGTAGGCTTTTCCACATGAACAGGTGATGAGATAGATTACTCCCTTGGTCTTGCATGAGATGATCCCTGTAGTTGGTCAACAAGTGATAACTGTTCACCAGATCCACATGTGTTTACCAGACACACATAGTCCACACCATATGTGTTTGGACAGTGAAGCTTACAGTTTTAAATGTGGTGCTGTACTCCAGCATTTTGGATTTGAGATAGAATGTTTCATATTAGGTGACAGTACAGAATGTCACCTTTAATTTGAGGTTTATGGTGAGAGGTTAGCATGTTTTGTTGTAGCCTCTTATTGGTAATGGTGAAAGGTTAGCATGTTTTGTTGTAGTCTCTGTTATTGGTAATGGTGAGAGGTTAGTATGTTTTGTTGTAGCCTCTGTTATTGGTAATGGTGAGAGGTTAGCATGTTTTGTTGTAGTCTCTGTTATTGGTAATGGTGAGAGGTTAGCATGTTTTGTTGTAGCCTCTGTTATTGGTAATGGTGAGAGGTTAGCATGTTTTGTTGTAGCCTCTGTTATTGGTGATGGTGAGAGGTTAGCATGTTTTGTTGTAGTCTCTGTTATTGGTAATGGTGAGAGGTTAGCATGTTTTGTTGTAGCCTCTGTTATTGGTAATGGTGAGAGGTTAGCATGTTTTGTTGTAGCCTCTGTTATTGGTAATGGTGAGAGGTTAGCATGTTTTGTTGTAGCCTCTGTTACTGCCACTATTTTCACCACCAAAGAATATCAGTGTGATTTTAATATGATTTGACTCTTTGCAGGCTGTCACGCTGTCTAGTCACAGAGGAAGCCTGTGATTCTCTGGTCTCAGCTCTGAGGTCAAACCCCTCACACCTGAGAGAGCTGGACCTGAGCTACAATCACCCAGGAGACTCAGGAGTCAGACTGCTCTCTGCTGGACTGGAGGATCCACACTGCAGACTGGAGAAACTCAAGTATGTAGAGGGTTTATGTCAATGTTCATATCAGACATGTTTGACTTATCAGGCCAGTTAAGACAAACATTCTGAACACCACTTGGACAAATTATATGCTGACGGTGTGTTTGTGTCCAGTGTGTGTGTGTGTGTGAAACACTCACACACTGGTCACATACACACATGGCACACACAGGACACACAAACGCACACACTAGACACACAAACAGGACACACAACACACACACACACACACACTGACTTGACCCTGTGTGTGTGTCCAGTGTATGTGTGTGTCCAGTGTATGTGTGTCCCCAGTATGTGTGTGTGTGCGTGTGCGTTCAGGTGTATCCCTCAATGACTGTCTGTTCTTCTGCTTACCGCTACAGTGTGGAACATGGTGGAGAGAACAGAATGAAACCTGGGCTTAGAAAATGTGAGTGTTGACTGCTGTGAAGAATATGACTAAGAATAAGTCTTAATTCAAGTTAAGTCAAAGACCACCATCATTACTGACTTGGTCATATTAAATATCAGCTGTAGTTCTACAGAAGCAGAAATCAGGGACACCAAAGTTTACAAAGAGTTGCTTTGACAATGTGTGCGTGTGTGTGTGTGTAATTAATAGGAATAAGTGAAGGTCAAAAAGTGAGTTAACATTCTAATGTGAATGATGATTTCTAATATTGTGTCTGGTTTCATCCATCAGATGTCTGTGATCTCACACTGGACCCAAACACAGTAAACAGAAACCTCTCTCTGTCTGAGGAGAACAGAAAGGTGACATGTAGGAGAGAGAAGCAGCCGTATCCTGATCACCCAGAGAGATTTGAGGGCTGTAGACAGGTGCTGTGTAGAGAGGGTCTGACTGGGCGCTGTTACTGGGAGGTAGAGTGGAGTGGGAGAAGGGCTGTTATAGGAGTGACATATAAAGGAATCAGCAGGAGAGGAAGGGTTAAGGACTGTTGTCTTGGATACAATGACAAGTCCTGGAGGCTGTTCTGCTCTGACTACAGTTACACTGCCTGTCACAATAATAAACCCACTACCATAGACGTCCTCTACTCCAGCTCCCACAGAGTAGGAGTGTATCTGGACTGGCCAGCCGGCACTCTGTCCTTCTATAGAGCCTCCTCTGACACACTGACCCACCTGATCACATTCACCTCCACATTCACTGAGACCCTCTATCCAGGGTTTGGGGTTTGGGATGATGGTGACTCAGTGTCCCTGTAAATACACACACTGAACACACACACACACACACTGGACACACGCACACACACTGGACACACACACACACACACTGGACACACACACACACACACTGGACACACACGCACACACACTGGACACACACGCACACACACTGGACACACACTGTAAGGGTTTTGACTTGAGATTATTATTTATAGGGGTGCCAGGTAGGTTGTGCCTACCAGAGAAAACATTGGTTTCTCCTTTTAGTTTGGGAGGGAATGAGTCCCATCTGGCCCGTCAAGTCTACACCAATACAAAGGACTTATGTAAAAGTCAGGATGGAAATAAACTTTTCAGAAACCCTTAAAACATTGAAAAGAACTTCAAAAACAACTATATTATTTTGCGTGGGTTGTATTAGCAACATCAATGGATTACACACACATCATAATATAACACAATGAGTTCTGGTTCCTCCAGAAATGTCCTGTACCTCGGCCCTAAAAAGAGTCCAGCCCGGTAAAGGAGTTCAGGGAACTCCCTTGACCTTAGTCACGCAATGTTTGTCCGTTCATTCCGTGTAGCGTAAACCCAGTATTAATCATACAATCAATATCACAATATTTTACCACAGAACTTTAAAGCGTATCAACTCTTACTAAGTCCTCAACTACATCTAACTACATAAATCATCACCGTATACATCATATCAAAACAAACGAAATACCGTATACAAAAAGGTGGTGGTCAGTCAGACAATCCGATCCGCCAACAGATCTCCAGCGGAGAAAGGCCATGAAGAACGGAGAGGTGTAGTCCACGGACGCAAAGAGTGGATCCGATCCTGGGTAAACTCTCTTAGGCACACACACACACACACACACACGCTGGACAAACACACACACGCTGGACACACACACACGCTGGGGACACACACACACACCGGACACACACACACTCTGGACACACACACACACACATGCTGGACACACACACACACGCTGGAAACACACACACAGGCTGGACACACACACACTCTGGACACACACACACACACGCTGGACACACACACACGCTGGAAACACACACACGCACACACACACAGTGAACACACACACACATGCTGGACACACACACACGCTGGACACACACACACACACACACACGCTGGACACACACACACTCTGGACACACACACACACTGGACACACACACACCCGCTGGACACACACACACTGGACACCCACTCGACACACACACATTGACAAACACACACACACACACACAGGACTCACATACACATGCACTGGACACACACACACTCACACTGGACACACACCCACCTCTACTTCACTGTGTTATAATGGGCCTTATCCTTGTTATGTCACCTCTGTAACCAGGTATCAAACATACTGACCTTTCTGACCCTGTCCCATTGCTCTACTTTCTAGTACTGAACATTTAAAATCCTCTGGGTTTTGTTTAGTGTCCATTTACTTATGTATGATGTATTTGTTGTGTATTGGGGTTGTGCAGCAGAGCATCATGGGGGTTTGTATGTGTAGAGATGATCCCGTTCCAGATAAATGGTTGAACTGATTCCTGTCTCCCGTCTCATCATTATTGAATTGTCATACAGACCTGGTTATGAAACCCACAAAACATAACAACAGATTGGTGATGAGTCTGAATCTACAGGAACTATTCTGTCTGGAAGAAGATGGTTTTTGCAAATGTTTATAATGGTTATTTTCTGTGGTAATGTTAACACAGTGTATTACTAGCAGAGGGAAGTGCATAGTGGAGCTAACAGAGAGAGTTAACATCATCATGGAGGGAAGTGGAGCTAACAGAGAGAGTTAACATCATCATGGAGGGAAGTGGAGCTAACAGAGAGAGTTAACATCATCATGGAGGGAAGTGGAGCTAACAGAGAGAGTTAACATCATCATGGAGGGAAGTGGAGCTAACAGAGAGAGTTAACATCATCATGGAGGGAAGTGGAGCTAACAGAGAGAGTTAACATCATCATGGAGGGAAGTGGAGCTAACAGAGAGAGTTAACATCGTCATGGAGGGAAGTGGACCTAACAGAGAGAGTTAACATCATCATGGAGGGAAGTGGAGCTAACAGAGAGAGTTAACATCGTCATGGAGGGAGGTGGAGCTAACAGAGAGAGTTAACATCATCATGGAGGGAAGTGGAGCTAACAGAGAGAGTTAACATCGTCATGGAGGGAAGTGGAGCTAACATCATCATGAAGGGAAGTGGAGCTAACAGAGAGAGTTGACATCATCATGAAGGGAAGTGGAGCTAACAGAGAGAGTTAACATCATCATGGAGGGAAGTGGAGCTAACAGAGAGAGTTAACATCATCATGGAGGGAAGTGGAGCTAACAGAGAGAGTTAACATCGTCATGGAGGGAAGTGGAGCTAACATCATCATGAAGGGAAGTGGAGCTAACAGAGAGAGTTAACATCATCATGAAGGGAAGTGGAGCTAACAGAAAGAGTTAACATCATCATGGAGGGAAGTGGAGCTAACAGAGAGAGTTAACATCGTCATGGAGGGAAGTGGACCTAACAGAGAGAGTTAACATCATCATGGAGGGAAGTGGAGCTAACAGAGAGAGTTAACATCGTCATGGAGGGAAGTGGACCTAACAGAGAGAGTTAACATCATCATGGAGGGAAGAGGAGCTAACAGAGAGAGTTAACATCATCATGGAGGGATGTGCATAGTGGAGCTAACAGAGAGAGTTAACATCATCATGGAGGGAAGTGGAGCTAACAGAGAGTTAACATCATCATGGAGGGAAGTGCATAGTGGAGCTAACAGAGAGAGTTAACATCATCATGGAGGGAAGTGGAGCTAACAGAGAGAGTTAACATCATCATGGAGGGAAGTGGAGCTAACAGAGAGAGTTAACATCATCATGGAGGGAAGTGGAGCTAACAGAGAGAGTTAACATCATCATGGAGGGAAGTGGAGCTAGCAGAGAGAGTTAACATCATCATGGAGGGAAGTGGAGCTAGCAGAGAGAGTTAACATCATCATGGAGGGAAGTGGAGCTAACAGAGAGAGTTAACATCATCATGGAGGGAAGTGGAGGTAACAGAGAGAGTTAACATCATCATGGAGGGAAGAGGAGCTAACAGAGAGAGTTAACATCATCATGGAGGGATGTGCATAGTGGAGCTAACAGAGAGAGTTAACATCATCATGGAGGGAAGTGGAGCTAACAGAGAGTTAACATCATCATGGAGGGAAGTGCATAGTGGAGCTAACAGAGAGAGTTAACATCATCATGGAGGGAAGTGGAGCTAACAGAGAGAGTTAACATCATCATGGAGGGAAGTGGAGCTAACAGAGAGAGTTAACATCATCATGGAGGGAAGTGGAGCTAACAGAGAGAGTTAACATCATCATGGAGGGAAGTGGAGCTAACAGAGAGAGTTAACATCATCATGGAGGGAAGTGGAGCTAACAGAGAGAGTTAACATCATCATGGAGGGAAGTGGAGCTAACAGAGAGAGTTAACATCATCATGGAGGGAAGTGGAGCTAACAGAGAGAGTTAACATCATCATGGAGGGAAGTGGAGCTAACAGAGAGAGTTAACATCATCATGGAGGGAAGTGGAGCTAACAGAGAGAGTTAACATCATCATGGAGGGAAGTGGAGCTAACAGAGAGAGTTAACATCATCATGGAGGGAAGTGGAGCTAACAGAGAGAGTTAACATCATCATGGAGGGAAGTGTAGCTAACAGAGAGAGTTAACATCATCATGAAGGGAAGTGGAGCTAACAGAGAGAGTTAACATCATCATGGAGGGAAGTGGAGCTAGCAGAGAGAGTTAACATCATCATGGAGGGAAGTGGAGCTAACAGAGAGAGTTAACATCATCATGGAGGGAAGTGGAGCTAACAGAAAGAGTTAACATCATCATGTAGGGAAGTGGAGCTAACAGAGAGAGTTAACATCATCATGGAGGGAAGTGGAGCTAACAGAGAGAGTTAACATCATCATGAAGGGAAGTGGAGCTAACAGAGAGAGTTAACATCGTCATGGAGGGAGGTGGAGGTAACAGAGAGAGTTAACATCATCAAGGAGGGAAGTGGAGCTAACAGAGAGAGTTAACATCATCATGGAGGGAGGTGGAGGTAACAGAGAGAGTTAACATCATCAAGGAGGGAAGTGGAGGTAACAGAGAGAGTTAACATCATCAAGGAGGGAAGTGGAGCTAACAGAGAGAGTTAACATCATCATGGAGGGAGGTGGAGGTAACAGAGAGAGTTAACATCATCATGGAGGGAAGTGGAGCTAACAGAGAGAGTTAACATCGTCATGGAGGGAAGTGGAGCTAACAGAGAGAGTTAACATCATCATGGAGGGAAGTGGAGCTAACAGAGAAAGTTAACATCATCATGGAGGGAAGTGGAGCTAACAGAGAGAGTTAACATCATCATGGAGGGAAGTGGAGCTAACAGAGAGAGTTAACATCGTCATGGAGGGAAGTGGACCTAACGGAGAGAGTTAACATCATCATGGAGGGAAGTGGAGCTAACAGAGAAAGTTAACATCATCATGGAGGGAAGTGGAGCTAACAGAGAGAGTTAACATCATCATGGAGGGAAGTGGAGCTAACAGAGAGAGTTAACATCATCATGGAGGGAAGTGGAGCTAACAGAGAGAGTTAACATCATCATGAAGGGAAGTGGAGCTAACAGAGAGAGTTAACATCATCATGGAGGGAAGTGGAGCTAACAGAGAGAGTTAACATCATCATGGAGGGAGGTGGAGGTAACAGAGAGAGTTAACATCATCATGGAGGGAAGTGGAGCTAACAGAGAGAGTTAACATCATCATGGAGGGAAGTGGAGCTAACAGAGAGAGTTAACATCATCATGAAGGGAAGTGGAGCTAACAGAGAGAGTTAACATCATCATGGAGGGAAGTGGAGCTAACAGAGAGAGTTAACATCATCATGGAGGGAAGTTTAGCTAACAGAAAGAGTTAACATCATCATGAAGGGAAGTGGAGCTAACAGAGAGAGTTAACATCGTCATGGAGGGAGGTGGAGGTAACAGAGAGAGTTAACATCATCAAGGAGGGAAGTGGAGCTAACAGAGAGAGTTAACATCATCATGGAGGGAGGTGGAGGTAACAGAGAGAGTTAACATCATCAAGGAGGGAAGTGGAGCTAACAGAGAGAGTTAACATCATCATGAAGGGAAGTGGAGTTAACAGAGAGAGTTAACATCATCATGGAGGGAAGTGGAGCTAACAGAGAGAGTTAACATCATCATGGAGGGAAGTGGAGCTAACAGAGAGAGTTAACATCGTCATGGAGGGAAGTGGAGCTAACAGAGAGAGTTAACATCGTCATGGAGGGAAGTGGACCTAACGGAGAGAGTTAACATCATCATGGAGGGAAGTGGAGCTAACAGAGAGAGTTAACATCATCATGGAGGGAAGTGGAGCTAACAGAGAGAGTTAACATCATCATGGAGGGAAGTGGAGCTAACAGAGAGAGTTAACATCATCATGGAGGGAAGTGGAGGTAACAGAGAGAGTTAACATCATCATGTAGGGAAGTGGAGCTAACAGAGAGAGTTAACATCATCATGGAGGGAAGTGGAGCTAACAGAGAGAGTTAACATCATCATGGAGGGAGGTGGAGGTAACAGAGAGAGTTAACATCATCAAGGAGGGAAGTGGAGCTAAGAGAGAGAGTTAACATCATCATGAAGGGAAGTGGAGCTAACAGAGAGAGTTAACATCATCATGAAAGGAAGTGGAGATAACAGAGAGAGTTAACATCATCATGGAGGGAAGTGGAGCTAACAGAGAGAGTTAACATCATCATGGAGGGAAGTGGAGCTAACAGAGAGAGTTAACATCATCATGGAGGGAGGTGGAGGTAACAGAGAGAGTTAACATCATCATGGAGGGAAGTGGAGCTAACAGAGAGAGTTAACATCATCATGAAGGGAAGTGGAGCTAACAGAGAGAGTTAACATCATCATGGAGGGAAGTGGAGCTAGCAGAGAGAGTTAACATCATCATGGAGGGAAGTGGAGCTAACAGAGAGAGTTAACATCATCATGGAGGGAAGTGGAGCTAACAGAAAGAGTTAACATCATCATGTAGGGAAGTGGACTTAACAGAGAGAGTTAACATCATCATGGAGGGAAGTGGAGCTAACAGAGAGAGTTAACATCATCATGAAGGGAAGTGGAGCTAACAGAGAGAGTTAACATCGTCATGGAGGGAGGTGGAGCTAACAGAGAGAGTTAACATCATCATGGAGGGAAGTGGAGCTAACAGAGAGAGTTAACATCGTCATGGAGGGAAGTGGAGCTAACATCATCATGAAGGGAAGTGGAGCTAACAGAGAGAGTTAACATCATCATGGAGGGAAGTGGAGCTAACAGAGAGAGTTAACATCGTCATGGAGGGAAGTGGAGCTAACATCATCATGAAGGGAAGTGGAGCTAACAGAGAGAGTTAACATCATCATGGAGGGAAGTGGAGCTAACAGAGAGAGTTAACATCATCATGGAGGGAAGTGGAGCTAACAGAGAGAGTTAACATCATCATGGAGGGAAGTGGAGATAACAGAGAGAGTTAACATCATCATGGAGGGAAGTGGAGCTAACAGAGAGAGTTAACATCATCATGGAGGGAAGTGGAGCTAACAGAGAGAGTTAACATCATCATGGAGGGAAGTGCATAGTGGAGCTAACAGAGAGAGTTAACATCATCATGGAGGGAAGTGGAGCTAACAGAGAGAGTTAACATCATCATGGAGGGAAGTGGAGCTAACAGAGAGAGTTAACATCATCATGGAGGGAAGTGGAGCTAACAGAGAGAGTTAACATCATCATGGAGGGAAGTGGAGCTAACAGAGAGAGTTAACATCATCATGGAGGGAAGTGTAGCTAACAGAGAGAGTTAACATCATCATGAAGGGAAGTGGAGCTAACAGAGAGAGTTAACATCATCATGGAGGGAAGTGGAGCTAGCAGAGAGAGTTAACATCATCATGGAGGGAAGTGGAGCTAACAGAGAGAGTTAACATCATCATGGAGGGAAGTGGAGCTAACAGAAAGAGTTAACATCATCATGTAGGGAAGTGGAGCTAACAGAGAGAGTTAACATCATCATGGAGGGAAGTGGAGCTAACAGAGAGAGTTAACATCATCATGAAGGGAAGTGGAGCTAACAGAGAGAGTTAACATCGTCATGGAGGGAGGTGGAGGTAACAGAGAGAGTTAACATCATCAAGGATGGAAGTGGAGCTAACAGAGAGAGTTAACATCATCATGGAGGGAGGTGGAGGTAACAGAGAGAGTTAACATCATCAAGGAGGGAAGTGGAGCTAACAGAGAGAGTTAACATCATCATGAAGGGAAGTGGAGCTAACAGAGAGAGTTAACATCATCATGGAGGGAAGTGGAGCTAACAGAGAGAGTTAACATCATCATGGAGGGAAGTGGAGCTAACAGAGAGAGTTAACATCATCATGGAGGGAAGTGGAGCTAACAGAGAGAGTTAACATCATCATGGAGGGAAGTGGAGCTAACAGAGAGAGTTAACATCATCATGGAGGGAAGTTTAGCTAACAGAGAGAGTTAACATCGTCATGGAGGGAAGTGGAGCTAACAGAGAGAGTTAACATCGTCATGGAGGGAAGTGGACCTAACGGAGAGAGTTAACATCATCATGGAGGGAAGTGGAGCTAACAGAGAAAGTTAACATCATCATGGAGGGAAGTGGAGCTAACAGAGAGAGTTAACATCATCATGGAGGGAAGTGGAGCTAACAGAGAGAGTTAACATCATCATGGAGGGAAGTGGAGCTAACAGAGAGAGTTAACATCATCATGAAGGGAAGTGGAGCTAACAGAGAGAGTTAACATCATCATGGAGGGAAGTGGAGCTAACAGAGAGAGTTAACATCATCATGGAGGGAGGTGGAGGTAACAGAGAGAGTTAGCTCCACTTCCCTCCATGATGATGTTAACTCTCTCTGTTAGCTCCACTTCCCTCCATGATGATGTTAACAGAGAGAGTTAACATCATCATGGAGGGAAGTGGAGCTAACAGAGAGAGTTAACATCGTCATGGAGGGAAGTGGAGCTAACATCATCATGAAGGGAAGTGGAGCTAACAGAGAGAGTTAACATCATCATGAAGGGAAGTGGAGCTAACAGAGAGAGTTAACATCATCAAGGAGGGAAGTGGAGCTAACAGAGAGAGTTAACATCATCATGAAGGGAAGTGGAGCTAACAGAGAGAGTTAACATCATCATGAAAGGAAGTGGAGCTAACAGAGAGAGTTAACATCATCATGGAGGGAAGTGGAGCTAACAGAGAGAGTTAACATCATCATGGAGGGAAGTGGAGCTAACAGAGAGAGTTAACATCGTCATGGAGGGAAGTGGAGCTAACAGAGAGAGTTAACATCATCATGGAGGGAAGTGGAGCTAACAGAGAAAGTTAACATCATCATGGAGGGAAGTGGAGCTAACAGAGAGAGTTAACATCATCATGGAGGGAAGTGGAGCTAACAGAGAGAGTTAACATCGTCATGGAGGGAAGTGGACCTAACGGAGAGAGTTAACATCATCATGGAGGGAAGTGGAGCTAACAGAGAAAGTTAACATCATCATGGAGGGAAGTGGAGCTAACAGAGAGAGTTAACATCATCATGGAGGGAAGTGGAGCTAACAGAGAGAGTTAACATCATCATGGAGGGAAGTGGAGCTAACAGAGAGAGTTAACATCATCATGAAGGGAAGTGGAGCTAACAGAGAGAGTTAACATCATCATGGAGGGAAGTGGAGCTAAAAGAGAGAGTTAACATCATCATGGAGGGAGGTGGAGGTAACAGAGAGAGTTAACATCATCATGGAGGGAAGTGGAGCTAACAGAGAGAGTTAACATCATCATGGAGGGAAGTGGAGCTAACAGAGAGAGTTAACATCATCATGAAGGGAAGTGGAGCTAACAGAGAGAGTTAACATCATCATGGAGGGAAGTGGAGCTAACAGAGAGAGTTAACATCATCATGGAGGGAAGTTTAGCTAACAGAAAGAGTTAACATCATCATGAAGGGAAGTGGAGCTAACAGAGAGAGTTAACATCGTCATGGAGGGAGGTGGAGGTAACAGAGAGAGTTAACATCATCAAGGAGGGAAGTGGAGCTAACAGAGAGAGTTAACATCATCATGGAGGGAGGTGGAGGTAACAGAGAGAGTTAACATCATCAAGGAGGGAAGTGGAGCTAACAGAGAGAGTTAACATCATCATGAAGGGAAGTGGAGTTAACAGAGAGAGTTAACATCATCATGGAGGGAAGTGGAGCTAACAGAGAGAGTTAACATCATCATGGAGGGAAGTGGAGCTAACAGAGAGAGTTAACATCATCATGGAGGGAAGTGGAGCTAACAGAGAGAGTTAACATCATCATGAAGGGAAGTGGAGCTAACAGAGAGAGTTAACATCATCATGAAGGGAAGTGGAGCTAACAGAGAGAGTTAACATCATCATGAAAGGAAGTGGAGATAACAGAGAGAGTTAACATCATCATGGAGGGAAGTGGAGCTAACAGAGAGAGTTAACATCATCATGGAGGGAAGTGGAGCTAACAGAGAGAGTTAACATCATCATGGAGGGAAGTGGAGGTAACAGAGAGAGTTAACATTATCATGTAGGGAAGTGGAGCTAACAGAGAGAGTTAACATCATCATGGAGGGAAGTGGAGCTAACAGAGAGAGTTAACATCATCATGGAGGGAGGTGGAGGTAACAGAGAGAGTTAACATCATCAAGGAGGGAAGTGGAGCTAACAGAGAGAGTTAACATCATCATGAAGGGAAGTGGAGCTAACAGAGAGAGTTAACATCATCATGAAAGGAAGTGGAGATAACAGAGAGAGTTAACATCATCATGGAGGGAAGTGGAGCTAACAGAGAGAGTTAACATCATCATGGAGGGAAGTGGAGCTAACAGAGAGAGTTAACATCATCATGGAGGGAAGTGGAGCTAACAGAGAGAGTTAACATCATCATGGAGGGAAGTGGAGCTAACAGAGAGAGTTAACATCATCATGGAGGGAAGTGGAGCTAACAGAGAGAGTTAACATCGTCATGGAGGGAAGTGGAGCTAACAGAGAGAGTTAACATCGTCATGGAGGGAAGTGGACCTAACGGAGAGAGTTAACATCATCATGGAGGGAAGTGGAGCTAACAGAGAAAGTTAACATCATCATGGAGGGAAGTGGAGCTAACAGAGAGAGTTAACATCATCATGGAGGGAAGTGGAGCTAACAGAGAGAGTTAACATCATCATGGAGGGAAGTGGAGCTAACAGAGAGAGTTAACATCATCATGAAGGGAAGTGGAGCTAACAGAGAGAGTTAACATCATCATGGAGGGAAGTGGAGCTAACAGAGAGAGTTAACATCATCATGGAGGGAGGTGGAGGTAACAGAGAGAGTTAACATCATCATGGAGGGAAGTGGAGCTAACAGAGAGAGTTAACATCATCATGAAGGGAAGTGGAGCTAACAGAGAGAGTTAACATCATCATGGAGGGAAGTGGAGCTAGCAGAGAGAGTTAACATCATCATGGAGGGAAGTGGAGCTAACAGAGAGAGTTAACATCATCATGGAGGGAAGTGGAGCTAACAGAAAGAGTTAACATCATCATGTAGGGAAGTGGACTTAACAGAGAGAGTTAACATCATCATGGAGGGAAGTGGAGCTAACAGAGAGAGTTAACATCATCATGAAGGGAAGTGGAGCTAACAGAGAGAGTTAACATCGTCATGGAGGGAGGTGGAGCTAACAGAGAGAGTTAACATCATCATGGAGGGAAGTGGAGCTAACAGAGAGAGTTAACATCGTCATGGAGGGAAGTGGAGCTAACATCATCATGAAGGGAAGTGGAGCTAACAGAGAGAGTTAACATCATCATGAAGGGAAGTGGAGCTAACAGAGAGAGTTAACATCATCATGGAGGGAAGTGGAGATAACAGAGAGAGTTAACATCATCATGGAGGGAAGTGGAGCTAACAGAGAGAGTTAACATCATCATGGAGGGAAGTGGAGCTAACAGAGAGAGTTAACATCATCATGGAGGGAAGTGCATAGTGGAGCTAACAGAGAGAGTTAACATCATCATGGAGGGAAGTGGAGCTAACAGAGAGAGTTAACATCATCATGGAGGGAAGTGGAGCTAACAGAGAGAGTTAACATCGTCATGGAGGGAAGTGGAGCTAACAGAGAGAGTTAACATCATCATGGAGGGAAGTAGAGCTAACAGAGAAAGTTAACATCATCATGGAGGGAAGTGGAGCTAACAGAGAGAGTTAACATCATCATGGAGGGAAGTGGAGCTAACAGAGAGAGTTAACATCATCATGGAGGGAAGTGGAGCTAACAGAGAGAGTTAACATCATCATGGAGGGAAGTGTAGCTAACAGAGAGTTAACATCATCATGGAGGGAAGTGGAGCTAACAGAGAGAGTTAACATCATCATGGAGGGAAGTGGAGCTAACAGAGAGAGTAAACATCATGGAGGGAAGTGGAGCTAACAGAGAGAGTTAACATCATCATGGAGGGAAGTGGAGCTAACAGAGAGAGTTAACATCGTCATGGAGGGAAGTGGAGCTAACAGAGAGAGTTAACATCATCATGGAGGGAAGTGGAGCTAACAGAGAGAGTTAACATCATCATGGAGGGAAGTGGAGCTAACAGAGAGAGTTAACATCATCATGGAGGGAAGTGGAGCTAACAGAGAGAGTTAACATCATCATGGAGGGAAGTGGAGCTAACAGAGAGAGTTAACATCATCATGGAGGGAAGTGTAGCTAACAGAGAGTTAACATCATCATGGAGGGAAGTGGAGCTAACAGAGAGAGTTAACATCATCATGGAGGGAAGTGGAGCTAACAGAGAGAGTAAACATCATGGAGGGAAGTGGAGCTAACAGAGAGAGTTAACATCATCATGGAGGGAAGTGGAGCTAACAGAGAGAGTTAACATCATCATGGAGGGAAGTGGAGCTAACAGAGAGAGTTAGCATCATCATGGAGGGAAGTGGAGCTAACAGAGAGAGTTAGCATCATCATGGAGGGAAGTGGAGCTAACAGAGAGAGTTATCATCATGGAGGGAAGTGGAGCTAACAGAGAGAGTTAACATCATCATGGAGGGAAGTGGAGCTAACAGAGAGAGTTAACATCATCATGAGACGGATGTCTGAGCAGGAAAACATCTTGATTAGAAAGGGAGGAATATACCTTGATTAAAGGACAAGATATTTATTCAACAGTGAAGAGAAACTTTGGAATTAAAAACTGCTAAATGAGCTAAATTAATGAAGTTTACATGACATGTTTACATACATGAGGAAAATATTGCTGTGGTTGAGGACAATACTGAAGTGAATGACAATCAGGATGTAACGGCTGTCGTCAGTGTAAGAAGGTGAGGACCAAAGCGACCAAACACAGGAATACAACATAGAAAAAAGAACATAGACTACCCACCCAACTCACGCCCTTACCATACTAAACCAAAGACATAATAAAATAACTAATGTCAGAACGTGACACAGGAGCCTATTGAGAAATGAAAAATGTCTCTAATTGTTGGAAACATTGGACAGTTTGATGGAACCATTGAGCAGTTTGATGGAACCATTGGACAGTTTGATGGAACCATTGGACAGTTTGATGGAACCATTGAGCAGTGGAGCTCATATTCAGAACGGTTTGAATATTTTGTTCTTGTAAATTACATGGTTGAGGACAACATTGTGCTTAAAGTTTTTAGTGTAATGGGGCCAAAGACAAGTAATTTACTAGTCAGCCTGTTACATCCAGACAGAACAGGTAATAAGGCGTATGGGGATATTGTGGAGATTCTTAAAGGACATGTTTCACCAGAACCACTAGTTAATACTGAAAGGTTCAGATTGAGTTCATCAGTAACTTAGTGGGTTCCCAAAAAGGGACATCAGGATTCTACCTGCTGTTGTAAGGACATGGACTGTCCAGCCTGTGGTATAAAGGGACATCAGACTTCTACATGCTGTTGTAAGGACATGGACTGTCCAGCCTGTGGTATAAAGGGACATCACACTTCTACATGCTGTTGTAAGGACATGGACTGTCCAGCCTGTGGTATAAAGGGACATCAGCCTCCAGAAACATAAAGCGCTCAGAGAACAGGCAGTATCCTATCAGTTCTGACGCACTAGGCTCTATATGCTGCCCTTGTGTTATGTAAAGTATGGCAGAGAGCAACCTGCGCTGCAGATAAAGATTTCAAATGGATTGATAAACTAGAATAATGATAGACTAGAATAATGACATGTATCATGTTGGAGCATTTGAGTAGAACTTGAGCTTATTCAGTAGCACTTGGAAACTAAACATGGTCTTCAACTATTCCCATCAGAGAGTTACAAGGTTGCAACCAGTACCACCTAGCTGTCACAGTAGGCAGCTAACTGCCTATAGCAGCAAACTGAGTTGTTACGAACAATAAGACACTTGGAATCACAAAATTGTTTCAATTACAATTAAAATAACACATTTAGCACATCATTTAATATTCCTGTAGAACTGTAAGAGCTAATATATTTAACACATCATTTAATATTCCTGTAGAACTGTAAGAGAGAATATATTTAACACATCATTTAATATTCCTGTAGAACTGTAAGAGAGAATATATTTAACACATCATTTAATATTCCTGTAGAACTGTAAGAGAGAATATATTTAACACATCATTTAATATTCCTGTAGAACTGTAAGAGAGAATATATTTAACACATCATTTAATATTCCTGTAGAACTGTAAGAGAGAATATATTTAACACATCATTTAATATTCCTGTAGAACTGTAAGAGAGAATATATTTAACACATCATTTAATATTCCTGTAGAACTGTAAGAGAGAATATATTTAACACATCATTTAATATTCCTGTAGAACTGTAAGAGATAATATATTTAACACATCATTTAATATTCCTGTAGAACTGTAAGAGAGAATATATTTAACACATCATTTAATATTCCTGTAGAACTGTAAGAGAGAATATATTTAACACATCATTTAATATTCCTGTAGAACTGTAAGAGATAATATATTTAACACATCATTTAATATTCCTGTAGAACTGTAAGAGAGAATATATTTAACACATCATTTAATATTCCTGTAGAACTGTAAGAGAGAATATATTTAACACATCATTTAATATTCCTGTAGAACTGTAAGAGAGAATATATTTAACACATCATTTAATATTCCTGTAGAACTGGAAGAGAGAATATATTTAACACATCATTTAATATTCCTGTAGAACTGGAAGAGAGAATATATTTAACACATCATTTAATATTCCTGTAGAACTGTAAGAGAGAATATATTTAACACATCATTTAATATTCCTGTAGAACTGTAAGAGAGAATATATTTAACACATCATTTAATATTCCTGTAGAACTGTAAGAGAGAATATATTTAACACATCATTTAATATTCCTGTAGAACTGTAAGAGAGAATATATTTAACACATCATTTAATATTCCTGTAGAACTGGAAGAGAGAATATATTTAACACATCATTTAATATTCCTGTAGAACTGTAAGAGAGAATATATTTAACACATCATTTAATATTCCTGTAGAACTGGAAGAGAGAATATATTTAACACATCATTTAATATTCCTGTAGAACTGTAAGAGAGTATATATTTAACACATCATTTAATATTCCTGTAGAACTGTAAGAGAGAATATATTTAACACATCATTTAATATTCCTGTAGAACTGTAAGAGAGTATATATTTAACACATCATTTAATATTCCTGTAGAACTGTAAGAGAGAATATATTTAACACATCATTTAATATTCCTGTAGAACTGTAAGAGAGAATATATTTAACACATCATTTAATATTCCTGTAGAACTGTAAGAGAGAATATATTTAACACATCATTTAATATTCCTGTAGAACTGTAAGAGAGAATATATTTAACACATCATTTAATATTCCTGTAGAACTGTAAGAGAGAATATATTTAAAACATCATTTAATATTCCTGTAGAAC
Source organism: Oncorhynchus mykiss (assembly GCF_013265735.2). Classification (NCBI taxonomy): domain Eukaryota; kingdom Metazoa; phylum Chordata; class Actinopteri; order Salmoniformes; family Salmonidae; genus Oncorhynchus; species Oncorhynchus mykiss. Next base: position 102,003,781 of record NC_048576.1, read on the forward strand.
TGTAAGAGAGAATATATTTAACACATCATTTAATATTCCTGTAGAACTGTAAGAGGGAATATATTTAACACATCATTTAATATTCCTGTAGAACTGTAAGAGAGAATATATTTAACACATCATTTAATATTCCTGTAGAACTGGAAGAGAGAATATATTTAACACATCATTTAATATTCCTGTAGAACTGTAAGAGAGAATATATTTAGCACATCATTTAATATTCCTGTAGAACTGTAAGAGAGAATATATTTAACACATCATTTAATATTCCTGTAGAACTGTAAGAGAGAATATATTTAACACATCATTTAATATTCCTGTAGAACTGTAAGAGAGAATATATTTAACACATCATTTAATATTCCTGTAGAACTGGAAGAGAGAATATATTTAACACATCATTTAATATTCCTGTAGAACTGTAAGAGAGAATATATTTAAAACATCATTTAATATTCCTGTAGAACTGTAAGAGAGAATATATTTAACACATCATTTAATATTCCTGTATAACTGTAAGAGAGAATATATTTAACACATCATTTAATATTCCTGTAGAACTGTAAGAGAGAATATATTTAACACATCATTTAATATTCCTGTAGAACTGTAAGAGAGAATATATTTAACACATCATTTAATATTCCTGTAGAACTGTAAGAGAGAATATATTTAACACATCATTTAATATTCCTGTAGAACTGTAAGAGAGAATATATTTAACACATCATTTAATATTCCTGTAGAACTGTAAGAGAGAATATAGTCGACGGCTGCTGTCCAAAGGTGATGGACGAGTTATTCCTGTGTCCTGTATTTATGCCCTTTTAAGGACATCCTGTCCGGATATCCTCATGCTATTTAGGGTACGTTCATGCCCTTTTAAGGACCTCCTGTCCAGATGTCCTCATACTATTTAGGGTGTGGTTATGTAACTTGATAGTGCAGCTGTTTCTTCAAAGTAAAGCATTTGTAATAAAAAGTAATGATGATTGATGTGTGGGGATCTTGTTGAACTGAAAGAAAATGTGTTTTAACTTATGGAGCTGCTGTGTAGTGACCTTGTGACCCCTTGTAGAATGAACAAGTCATTTCCGGGTCGGTCTGACTGAGTTATAAGTTAGTGTTAGACTTGTCCTGTGGACAAGAAACCTCAAGATAGATAAACCACTGAAATCATGTCTCCTAGACCAATACTAGGTGTATGGGGTCCTTCATGTGTGGTCCACAATGACAAAACCATCAAAGCCATTCTTTGTGATGCACCTGGTTGTTTTAATGGTGGGATTGATATGACTGAAGGCCATAAGGGTTATATTTTCCAACGATTCAACAGTGAAGATTTTCACACACAGCTGTCTCAACAACCTTTTTCAGCCAAAAACCTGGTGTTTTCTCTCCTTCGTTTCGCATGAGAGAATGGCTTAAGATAAGACTTGCTCTATGTCAGCTCTAACAGGCCCTGAGCTGAACATCCCTGCCTGGGTACGTGTTGGAAGAGGAAGTCTGCAGGAGAGATGATTTGAAAGCCATAAGAATCTCTTCAGTATTTAGGGTACATTCATGCCCTTTTAAGGACATCCTGTCTCTTCAGTATTTAGGGTACATTCATGCCCTTTTAAGGACATCCTGTCTCTTCAGTATTTAGGGTACATTCATGCCCTTTTAAGGACATCCTGTCTGTTCAGCAGCGTATAGTCCAGACTCTGAAGTGACAATTTTAGGTTTTTCTGAATTCAGTAGCGTAAATGCAACCAAATCTGTTAGCTCATATGTATTTTCAAACGCTTGTACAGTGGTCAACTACTTTGGGCCTGTCTTTAGCTTCAAGTGGTGAGATTGGTTTACAGTGCTTGATAGGATAAAACAAGTACAGCAGTTTTTCCACCATCGTGAACATTTACGAAGATGGTCCCTTTTGTCCTCAAGACAAAACTTGGGCTGAACGATCAAGAAGGTTGATCTATCAGGGAAAAGAAAACTTACGACACCTGGAAGGCCATGGACAGCCAGCGTGGAAGAGGCAACGTCTGAGGCCCTCCCAGCTTGAAGATGGGGATTTGGAGACTAATGGGGTGTCAGGTTACAATAGGACCTGGAAGGCCATGGACAGCCAGCGTGGAAGAGGCAACGTCTGAGGCTTGTGGAGACTAATGGGGTGTCAGGTTACAATAGGACCTGCAATAGGACCTGGAAGGCCATGGACAGCCAGTGTGGAAGAGGCAACGTCTGAGGCCCTCACAGCTTGAAGACGGGGATTTGGAGACTAATGGGGTGTCGGGTTACAATAGGACCTGGAAGGCCATGGACAGCCAGCGTGGAAGAGGCAACGTCTGAGGCTTGTGGAGACTAATGGGGTGTCAGGTTACAATAGGCCCTGGAAGGCCATGGACAGCCAGCGTGGAAGAGGCAACGTCTGAGGCCCTCACAGCTTGAAGATGGGGATTTGGAGACTAATGGGGTGTCAGGTTACAATAGGACCTGGAAGGCCATGGACAGCCAGCGTGGAAGAGGCAACGTCTGAGGCCCTCACAGCTTGAAGATGGGGATTTGGAGACTAATGGGGTGTCGGGTTACAATAGGCCCCTGAAAAGGAGAGACTGATGGGGGTGTCAGGTTACAATAGGCCCCTGAAAAGGAGAGACTGATGGTTACAATAGACCCCTGAAAAGGAGAGACTGATGGGGGTGTCAGGTTACAATAGGCCCTGAAAAGGAGAGACTGATGGGGGTGTCGGGTTACAACAGGCCCTGAAAAGGAGAGACTGATGGGGGTGTCAGGTTACAATAGGCCCCTGAAAAGGAGAGACTGATGGGGGTGTCGGATTACAATAGGCCCCTGAAAAGGAGAGACTGTGTAGTATTGTGTAATAATTATGTGTATTGTTTAGTAATGTGTGGTATTGTTTAATAATAACATGTATTGTTTAGTAAATGTGTGATAATAATGTGTATTGTGTAGTAATGTGTAGTATTGTGTAATAGTAACGATTATGATTTATATAAAGGTTTTACAAAACAACAACTGTTTTAACCCTGTTTAACCTTTAAACTTTTAAAGAGTTCTTAGCAATCCATATTTTAATGATCAACAGGTTGTTCATCTAGGGGGGTCTCTAACACACAAGGGAACTATATGCACACAAGGGGTGTCCCTAGTGTCTTTGAAAAAACTGTTTTAGTCCTGCCTAACCTTTAACCTTTTAAAAAGAGTCCTCAGGCGATCATCCTGGGATGTCCGAGGATGGACTGTCCAGTGTATGTCTCAGTCAATAAAACATATTAAAAAGAGGTCCATGTATTCTATAATAAGATGGATTATATAAATGATATAGTATATAATAAATGAGATGTTGTGTTGTTGATTTTTTTTTAACAAACAAATGTCGATTTTATGTGACATGTCTCAAAGTGACTCAGAAGCATGAAAATGCATGCCAAAGCAAGGCCCTACTCAAGAGTGGACCACTGTTCCCCCTAGTGGATGTTCACAGTTATAGAAAACAATTGCTTGACATTTTATAGTGTGTGTGTGTGTAATGTGACTAGAGGTCGACCAATTATGACTTTTCAACACCGATGCCGATTATTGGAGGACCAAAAAAGCCAATTCCGATTGATCGGACGATTTTTATTTATTTATTTGTAATAATGACAATTACAACAATACTGAATGAACACTTATAACTTAACCGTTTGCGTGTAGGGGGCAGTATTTTCGTTTTTGGCAAAAAAACGTACCCATTTGAAACGGCCTATTTCTCAGGACCAGATGCTAGAATATGCATATAATTGTCAGATTAGGATATAAAACACTCTAAAGTTTCCAAAACTGTAAAAATATTGTCTGTGAGTATAACAGAACTGATATTGCAGGCGAAAACCTGAGGAAAATCCAATCAGGAAGTGCCTCTTATTTTGAATCCTCTCTGTTCCTATGCATGCCTATGCTCCATTGAAAGGGATATCAACCAGATTCCTTTTTCCCTGGCTTCCCTAAGGTGTCAACAGTCTTTAGACATGGTTTCAGGCTTTTATTTTGAAAAATGAGCGTGAAAGATCACATTGCGTAAGTGGATAGGTGGGGGCTCTCAGAGTGAGTTTTGCGCTACAGAGTAAAGCGGCCATTGTTTCTCCCGGTGTTACTGAAAAACCTACACACCCGGTTGATATATTTTCGAATATGTATTTTAAAAACAACCTGAGGATTGACTATAAAAAACGTTTGACATGTTTCTGTGGACATTATGGAAACTATTTGGAATTTTCGTCTGCGTTGTCGTGACCACTCTTTCCTGTGGACTTCTGAACATAACGCGCCAAACAAACTGAGGTATTTTGGGTATAAAAATAATCTTTATGGAACAAAAATAACATTTGTTGTGTAACTGGGAGTCTTGTGAGTGAAAACATCCGAAGATCATCAAAGGTAAATTATTAATTTGATTGCTTTTCATGACATTCTTGACTTACTGCATTAAGATTATTACACCTTTTATTTTTTGGACTTACATCTCTAATGGCTTGAGGGTGTAGGGCTGCGTGAAGAAGAACAGGCCTACGTCTGTTCCTCTGAATCCTCATCTTGGATAGTTATAACAGCTGATGTTGAATGATCCAAATCAATTATTCCTGGTAGCAGCTGGGTAAATGTTGGGTATTCTATAGACGTTTTAATAATATAGGAATAATAATAGCTCCATAGTAATAGAGTTCCAACCGTACAGTAATAGCTACCCTGTAATATCAAACATTTCCCACAAACTACCTAATGAAAAACAACATCTAATATATATTATTTTCACATCCTCACCTTCAAAATTATCCATGCGTAATGTCCTGAAAAGAGTTTTCAGATGAGCATCTGTGTGCTAACTGAGTCATAGTATGGAATGAATTTACAGACTGTGGGATTGACTGTTGATCCCTCCATCCTCGGGAAATTACACCTGTTTTAGATATCTAGACAGAGAGAAAAAACGGAGATTCCTTTCATTAAAGGTAAGACACAATTGTAAAACCCTTTATTTAATTAATATCTTTAGTACAGACCTTTTATATATTAGTTATAATTAGTTAAACAATTTTACTATGCAATATTTAACCAAGCCAGAATGTTTTTATACGCAGAAAAATTATGTTATACAACAGATATATATATATAAATATATATTATTCCCGCACAGTACTACACTTTAATACCCTTTAAATGCTTATATTTATAATTGTTTGTTGTAGGAAAGACTGTATTCATATAAAATAAGGCCTTTTGATTATCTTGAGGATTCTCTAGGTGTGGTTGACTGTTGATCCAACCTCAGGAAATAACACCTGTTGTTTTTCGAGACCCCCTATATGCAAATGACCCCCTAATGTTGAATTGTTTCATACACAATTGCAGCGAAAACCCTCTAAAGTTTCCAAAACTGTTAAAAAAAAATGTCTGTGAGTATAACAGAACTGATATGGCAGTTGTGCCAATGTGGGATTTTTTCATGTTTGTAGTTTTCTAATGAATGCCATTACAGTATTCATTGACTTAGGACTCAAATTGCACTTCCCATGGCTTCCACTAGATGTCAACTGTCTTTAGAAATTGTTTCAGGCTTGTATTCTGAAAAATGAGAGAGTAAGACCACTTTGAATAAGTGGACACCGTAGTGTCCCAGAGGTTTTTCATGTGCGTGACCGAGAGCATGCTTTTCTTGTTTTCCTTTTATATTGACGAAGCTATTGTCCGGTTGAAATGTTATTGATTATTATGACTAAAAACAACCTGAGGATTGATTATAAACATCGTTTGACATGTTTCTACGAACTTTACTGATACTTTTCGGATTTTTCGTCTGTCTGTTGAGCCTGTGGATTACCGAACAAACGCGTAAACAAAACTGAGGTTTTTGGATATAAAGAGGGACGTTATCGAACAAAACAAACATTTATTGAGTAAATGGGAGTCTGTGAGTGCAACCATATGAAGATCATCAAAGGTAAGTCATTAATTGTATCACTATTTCTGACTAGTGTAACTCCTCTACTTGGCTGGTAATTGTTTGTAATTATTTGTCTGCTGGGCCTGATCTCGGATAATCTCATGGTATGCTTTCGCCATAAAGCCTTTTTGAAATCTGACATAAATGGATAAACAAGAAGTTAAGCTTTATTTTGATGTATAACGCATATATTTTCAAGAATGTTCAATATTTGAATTGAGTATTTTTGAATTTTGCGCTCTGCAATTTCACTGGATGTTGGCCAGGTGGGACGTTACCGCCCCACGTACCCATAAAAAGTTAAGAATAATTGGTAAAAGTAATAATTTGTCAAACAGTCAATGCTTGTCTGGATTTCCTGAATCAGAAGTTAACTGAACTAAAGTGTTGTTCTCGTCTGTCCTCTTCCGGGATTATGGCGAAGATGACTACAGATGGTATCTAGATGCATGGAAGGGATCATTTGACCAAACAGGGTGTGGACCTCAACCCCCCTAACCAGCAGAAGAAATGGCGTTCACTACAACCTTGTCCTTCACCACTCCTACCGTGAGAACTGAGTCTGAGCAATGGACAAGACATAATGGACTGTAAAGGACACTGGCAGCTCAGGTGAGCGGCATTATCAAGGCCCATCCACTTTGAACATGTGCCATTGGAAGGACGAACTGAAAATCTGAAGAAGAACATCAAGACGCGCCAGAAGGAGGAGTGCCTGGTCAGCCTGGAACTGTTTATTTGGGTTGTGGAGTTCTGCACACTGCGAAATGTAAAGTAATTGAGACTAAGAATTGAGATACGGATCTGTCATTACTATGCCACTCTCGACAGTGTAAGGCAGGGATAAACTGGGGCTGTAATGATAAAAAGTTAATACTGGTAAAAACTGTCTATATTTGGTCCCGTTTGTAAATTTACATTCTAACTGTATAGGTGTGTGCTAAGTTGAGGGTCTTGAATTTGAGTGATAGACTTAAAGTGGACCACTGAAAACTGTCATTCTAAATGTGGGTTGTATAACGTTTATAGTCGGGGTTATATAAGAAATTGTGCAGACTATTCTTGCCATGCCATTACTGGGGCGGCAGGGTAGCCTAGTGGTTAGAGCGTTGGACTAGTAACCGGAAGGTTGCAAGTTCAAAACCCTGAGCTGACGATGTACAAATCTGTCGTTCTGCCCCTGAACAGGCAGTTAATCCACTGTTCCTAGGCCGTCATTGAAAATAAGAATTTGTTCTTAAATGAAGGTAAAAATTAAATCAAGAAAAATTACTGACCCTTGAAGGAGACGCCTCAGAACCCTGTTTCCCTGATGTATTTTCTGTCTGATGAAGACGATGATAATCCATAACACAGAGGTAAAAACATTGAGTTAATAGTGCAGCATGTCCATAGCTCACGGTGGGGGTTATGTGAATGGTGCTCCCAAGGTGGAGTTAAGGGCCTACCGTCATGGTGTTTCGTGTCCATAGGCTCACAGTGGGGGTTATGTGAATGGTGCTCCCAAGGTGGAGTTAATTAAGGGCCTACCGTCATGGTGACTCATGTCCATAGGCGGGGGTTATGTGAATGGTGCTCCCAAGGTGGAGTTAATTAAGGGCCTACCGTCATGGTGACTCATGTCCATAGGCGGGGGTTATGTGAATGGTGCTCCCAAGGTGGAGTTAAGGGCCTACCGTCATGGTGACTCGTGTCCATAGGCTCACAGTGGGGGTTATGTGAATGGTGCTCCCAAGGTGGAGTTAAGGGCCTACCGTCATGGTGACTCTGTGGCAATATGTGTCTCAACAGAGCTATTGAGCTACATACTTTACTTTACACACAAGGCAATAGCCATCAGTGATGTTTGAATTCATATGTTCCTTTCCCCCTTCTGACATGAGAGAACTGGCCAGGTGAAAGTAATGTCCAGCCACCATGTTACTTTGACCTCTATTAGATGAGAGGAGATAAGGAGAGGAGATAAGGAGAGGAAGACACCATGTTACTTTGACCTCTATTGGATGAGAGGAGATAAGGAGAGGAGATAAAGAGAGGAAGACACCATGTTACTTTGACCTCTATTGTGTTCTCAGATGAGTCCAGATAAAGGAGAGGAGATAAGGAGATAAGGAGAGGAGAAAAGGATAGGAGGCCACTTTAGATTGTTGAGATGCACCAATGGCCCTGTTCTCTTAATATCTTACAGTAGTAACAACATAGAATGATTAGTGTCCTGTTCTCTCAGTATCTTACAGTAGTAACAACAGAATGATTAGTGTCTGATCAAAAAGTGTAACATAGAATGATTAGTGTCAATATTAAATCAATATTAATACATATTGTGAACAATATTAAAACATTTCCACCTCTCTCCTTCCATCTATTACTGTACTGTCATATTGTGATCAATATTAAAACATTTCCACCTCTCTTCTTCCATCTATTACTGTACTGTCATATTCTGATCAGTATTAAAACATTTCCACCTCTCTTCTTCCATCTATTACTGTACTGTCATATTGTGATCAATATTAAAACATTTCCACCTCTCTTCTTCCATCTATTACTGTACTGACATATTGTGATCAATATTAAAACATTTCCACCTCTCTTCTTCCATCTATTACTGTACTGTCATATTGTGATCAATATTAAAACATTTCCACCTCTCTTCTTCCATCTATTACTGTACTGTCATATTGTGATCAATATTAAAACATTTCCACCTCTCTTCTTCCATTTATTACTGTACTGTCATATTGTGATCAATATTAAAACATTTCCACCTCTCTTCTTCCATCTATTACTGTACTGTCATATTGTGATCAATATTAAAACATTTCCACCTCTCTTCTTCCATCTATTACTGTACTGTCATATTGTGATCAATATTAAAACATTTCCACCTCTCTTCTTCCATCTATTACTGTACTGTCATATTGTGATCAATATTAAAACATTTCCACCTCTCTTCTTCCATCTATTACTGTACTGTCATATTGTGATCAATATTAAAACATTTCCACCTCTCTTCTTCCATCTATTACTGTACTGTCATATTGTGATCAATATTAAAACATTTCCACCTCTCTTCTTCCATCTATTACTGTACTGTCATATTGTGATAAATATTAAAACATTTCCACCTCTCTTCTTCCATCTATTACTGTACTGTCATATTGTGATCAATATTAAAACATTTCCACCTCTCTTTTTCCATTTATTACTGTACTGTCATATTGTGATCAATATTAAAACATTTCCACCTCTCTTCTTCCATCTATTACTGTACTGACATATTGTGATCAATATTAAAACATTTCCACCTCTCTTCTTCCATCTATTACTGTACTGTCATATTGTGATCAATATTAAAACATTTCCACCTCTCTTCTTCCATCTATTACTGTACTGTCATATTGTGATCAATATTAAAACATTTCCACCTCTCTTCTTCCATTTACTACTGTACTGTCATATTGTGATCAATATTAAAACATTTCCACCTCTCTTCTTCCATCTATTACTGTACTGTCATATTGTGATCAATATTAAAACATTTCCACCTCTCTTCTTCCATCTATTACTGTACTGTCATATTGTGATCAATATTAAAACATTTCCACCTCTCTTCTTCCATCTATTACTGTACTGACATATTGTGATCAATATTAAAACATTTCCACCTCTCTTCTTCCATCTATTAATGTACTGTCATATTGTGATCAATATTAAAACATTTCCACCTCTCTTCTTCCATTTATTACTGTACTGTCATATTGTGATCAATATTAAAACATTTCCACCTCTCTTCTTCCATCTATTACTGTACTGACATATTGTGATCAATATTAAAACATTTCCACCTCTCTTCTTCCATCTATTACTGTACTGTCATATTGTGATCAATATTAAAACATTTCCACCTCTCTTCTTCCATCTATTACTGTACTGTCATATTGTGATCAATATTAAAACATTTCCACCTCTCTTCTTCCATTTATTACTGTACTGTCATATTGTGATCAATATTAAAACATTTCCACCTCTCTTCTTCCATCTATTACTGTACTGTCATATTGTGATCAATATTAAAACATTTCCACCTCTCTTCTTCCATCTATTACTGTACTGTCATATTGTGATCAATATTAAAACATTTCCACCTCTCTTCTTCCATCTATTACTGTACTGTCATATTGTGATCAATATTAAAACATTTCCACCTCTCTTCTTCCATCTATTACTGTACTGTCATATTGTGATCAATATTACAACATTTCCACCTCTCTTCTTCCATTTATTACTGTACTGTCATATTGTGATCAATATTAAAACATTTCCACCTCTCTTCTTCCATCTATTACTGTACTGACATATTGTGATCAATATTAAAACATTTCCACCTCTCTTCTTCCATCTATTACTGTACTGTCATATTGTGATCAATATTAAAACATTTCCACCTCTCTTCTTCCATCTATTACTGTACTGTCATATTGTGAACAGTAATAATATATATCTGCCTCACTCTCAGAGAAATCAGTAGTACTGCTAGGTTTTACACAGTAATAATATATATCTGCCTCACTCTCAGAGAAATCAGTAGTACTGCTAGGTTTTACACAGTAATAATATATATATGCCTCACTCTAAGAGAAATCAGTAGTACTGCTAGGTTTTACACAGTAATAATATATATCTGCCTCACTCTCAGAGAAATCAGTAGTACTGCTAGGTTTTACACAGTAATAATATATATCTGCCTTACTCTCAGAGAAATCAGTAGTACTGCTAGGTTTTACACAGTAATAATATATATCTGCCTCACTCTCAGAGAAATCAGTAGTACTGCTAGGTTTTACACAGTAATAATATATATCTGCCTCACTCTCAGAGAAATCAGTAGTACTGCTAGGTTTTATACAGTAATAATATATATCTGCCTCACTCTCAGAGAAATCAGTAGTACTGCTAGGTTTTACACAGTAATAATATATATCTGTCTCACTCTCAGAGAAATCAGTAGTACTGCTAGGTTTTACACAGTAATAATATATATCTGCCTCACTCTCAGAGAAATCAGTAGTACTGCTAGGTTTTATACAGTAATAATATATTTCTGCCTCACTCTCAGAGAAATCAGTAGTACTGCTAGGTTTTACACAGTAATAATATATATCTGCCTCACTCTCAGAGAAATCAGTAGTACTGCTAGGTTTTATACAGTAATAATATATTTCTGCCTCACTCTCAGAGAAATCAGTAGTACTGCTAGGTTTTACACAGTAATAATATATTTCTGCCTCACTCTCAGAGAAATCAGTAGTACTGCTAGGTTTTACACAGTAATAATATATATCTGTCTCACTCTCAGTGAAATCAGTAGTACTGCTAGGTTTTACACAGTAATAATATATATCTGCCTCACTCTCAGAGAAATCAGTAGTACTGCTAGGTTTTACACAGTAATAATATATATCTGCCTCACTCTCAGTGAAATCAGTAGTACTGCTAGGTTTTACACAGTAATAATATATATCTGCCTCACTCTCAGAGAAATCAGTAGTACTGCTAGGTTTTACACAGTAATAATATATATCTGCCTCACTCTCAGAGAAATCAGTAGTACTGCTAGGTTTTACACAGTAATAATATATATCTGCCCCACTCTCAGAGAAATCAGTAGTACTGCTAGGTTTTACACAGTAATAATATATATCTACCTCACTCTCAGAGAAATCAGTAGTACTGCTAGGTTTTACACAGTAATAATATATATCTGCCTCACTCTCAGAGAAATCAGTAGTACTGCTAGGTTTTACACAGTAATAATATATATCTACCTCACTCTCAGAGAAATCAGTAGTACTGCTAGGTTTTACACAGTAATAATATATATCTGCCTCACTCTCAGAGAAATCAGTAGTACTGCTAGGTTTTACACAGTAATAATATATATCTACCTCACTCTCAGAGAAATCAGTAGTACTGCTAGGTTTTACACAGTAATAATATATATCTGCCTCACTCTCAGAGAAATCAGTAGTACTGCTAGGTTTTACACAGTAATAATATATATCTACCTCACTCTCAGAGAAATCAGTAGTACTGCTAGGTTTTACACAGTAATAATATATATCTGCCTCACTCTCAGAGAAATCAGTAGTACTGCTAGGTTTTACACAGTAATAATATATATCTGCCTCACTCTCAGAGAAATCAGTAGTACTGCTAGGTTTTACACAGTAATAATATATATCTGCCTCACTCTCAGAGAAATCAGTAGTACTGCTAGGTTTTACACAGTAATAATATATATATGAATGTTTTGGTTCCTACTGTAGAGCTCTTCTTTGTCTACAGGGCTGTTACTTTGGCAGATAATGTCACCCATCTAAATAAATTGTTAATGTTTTAAAATAATGAACTAAATGTATGGTGTTTTTGGTTGATGTCAGTTTCATTTCTTGTTATGCTATAAATTATTATTTTATAGTTGTAAGTGGTGAATTGAACTAGAAAATGTTGAATAATTACTACTTTAGTAAGGGATTACACATTATTCAGTACTACTGCAGTTGCTACATAATTCCAATAGATGGAAGCATAAGACCACAAATGACATTTCAGAAGATTAGTTTAGTTTTCTCCCTGGATACACCACCACTCCCCTCACAGGAAAACTCCTGTGTGCTTCTTCCTGTCCCTTTCCACACTGCCAACACAAGAGGGCTTCTTTCTGTCCCTTTCCACACTGCTAACACAAGAGGGCTTCTTCCTGTCCCTTTCCACACTGCTAACACAAGAGGGCTTCTTTCTGTCCCTTTCCACACTGCCAACACAAGAGGGCTTCTTCCTGTCCCTTTCCACACTGCTAACACAAGAGGAAGCACTGAAAAAGCATTTAACAGATTACTGTGAAGTAATATAATGATGATTCATGTTTATTATTACCTGTTTTTATGCTCATGTTTTGAAATTATACTTCATTGATATAACAATTACCAATAAGCCTGAACATTAATTCAGTCATCTCTGGTTGAGAAAAACATATTTATATATCTATATATATATATCAGAGCTGCTAGACTCTCCCGCCTGTCCAGAGATGCTAGAGTCTCCCGCCTGTCCAGAGCTGCTAGTCTGCAAGGAGCCGCCAGTCTGCAAGGAGCCACCAGTCTGCCAGGAGGAGCCAGAGCCGCCAGTCAGTCAGGAGCCGCCAGAGCTGCCAGTCAGCCAGGAGCCGCCAGAGCCGTCAGTTAGCCAGGAGTCGCCAGATCCGCCAGTCAGCCAGGATCCGCCAGAGTCGCCAGTCAGCCAGGAGCCGCCATTCAGCCAGGAGCCGCCAGAGCCGTCAGTCAGCCAGGAGCCGCCAGAGCCGTCAGTCAGCCAGGAGCCGCCAGAGCCGTCAGTCAGCCAGGAGCCGCCAGAGCCGCCAGTCAGCCAGGATCTTCCAGAGCCGCCAGTCAGCCAGGATCTGCCAGAGCCGTCATTCAGCCAGGATCTGCCAGAGCCGTCATTCAGCCAGGATCTGCCAGAGCCGTCAACCAGCCAGGATCTGCCAGAGCCGCCATTCAGCCAGAAGCTGCCAGAGCCGTCAACGAGCCTGAGCTATCTCTCAGTCCTGAGCTACCCCTCAGTCCTGAGCTTCCCCTCAGTCCTGAGCTGCCCTTCAGTCCTGAGCTTCCCCTCAGTCCGGAGCTACCCCTCAGTCCTGAGCTACCCCTCAGTCCTGAGCTGCACTTCAGTTCTGAGCTTCCCTCAGTCCGGAGCTGCCCCTCAGTCCGGAGCTTCCCCTCAGTCCGGAGCTACCCCTCAGTCCGGAGCTGCCCCTCAGTCCGGAGCTGCCCCTCGCTCCTGAGCTACCCCTCAGTCCTGAGCTGCCCCTCAGTCCTGAGCTGCCCCTCAGTCCTGAGCTACCCCTCAGTCCTGAGCTACCCCTCAGTCCTGAGCTACCCCTCAGTCCTGAGCTACCCCTCAGTCCTGAGCTACCCCTCAGTCCTGAGCTACCCCTCAGTCCTGAGCTTCCCTCAGTCCAGAGCTGCCCCTCAGTCCTGAGCTACCCCTCAGTCCTGAGCTGCCCCTCAGTCCTGAGCTACCCCTCAGTCCTGAGCTGCCCCTCAGTCCTGAGCTGCCCCTCAGTCCTGAGCTGCCCCTCAGTCCTGAGCTGCCCCTCAGTCCTGAGCTACCCCTCAGTCCTGAGCTACCCCTCAGTCCTGAGCTGCCCTTCAGTCCTGAGCTTCCCCTCAGTCCTGAGCTGCCCTTCAGTCCTGAGCTACCCCTCAGTCCTGAGCTACCCCTCAGTCCTGAGCTGCCCCTCAGTCCGGAGCTACCCTTCAGTCCTGAGCTACCCTTCAGTCCTGAGCTGCCCCTCAGTCCTGAGCTGCCCTTCAGTCCTGAGCTGCCCCTCAGTCCTGAGCTGCCCCTCAGTCCGGAGCTGTCCCTCAGTCCTGAGCTTCCCTTCAGTCCTGAGCTACCCCTCAGTCCGGAGCTGCCCCTCAGTCCTGAGCTGCCCCTCAGTCCTGAGCTGCCCTTCAGTCCTGAGCTACCCCTCAGTCCTGAGCTGCCCCTCAGTCCTGAGCTACCCCTCAGTCCTGAGCTGCCCTTCAGTCCTGAGCTGCCCCTCAGTCCTGAGCTGCCCTTCAGTCCTGAGCTACCCCTCAGTCCTGAGCTACCCCTCAGTCCTGAGCTGCCCTTCAGTCCTGAGCTGCCCTTCAGTCCTGAGCTACCCCTCAGTCCTGAGCTACCCCTCAGTCCTGAGCTGCCCCTCAGTCCTGAGCTGCCCCTCAGTCCGGAGCTACCCTTCAGTCCTGAGCTACCCTTCAGTCCTGAGCTGCCCCTCAGTCCTGAGCTGCCCTTCAGTCCTGAGCTGCCCCTCAGTCCTGAGCTGCCCCTCAGTCCGGAGCTGTCCCTCAGTCCTGAGCTGCCCTTCAGTCCTGAGCTACCCCTCAGTCCGGAGCTGCCCCTCAGTCCTGAGCTGCCCCTCAGTCCTGAGCTGCCCTTCAGTCCTGAGCTACCCCTCAGTCCTTAGCTGCCCCTCAGTCCTGAGCTACCCCTCAGTCCTGAGCTGCCCTTCAGTCCTGAGCTGCCCCTCAGTCCTGAGCTGCCCTTCAGTCCTGAGCTACCCCTCAGTCCTGAGCTGCCCTTCAGTCCTGAGCTGCCCTTCAGTCCTGAGCTGCCCTTCAGTCCTGAGCTACCCCTCAGTCCTGAGCTACCCCTCAGTCATGAGCTGCCCTTCAGTCCTGAGCTACCCCTCAGTCCTGAGCTGCCCCT
Source organism: Oncorhynchus mykiss (assembly GCF_013265735.2). Taxonomy (NCBI): domain Eukaryota; kingdom Metazoa; phylum Chordata; class Actinopteri; order Salmoniformes; family Salmonidae; genus Oncorhynchus; species Oncorhynchus mykiss. Next base: position 102,019,034 of record NC_048576.1, read on the forward strand.
CAGTCCGGAGCTGTCCCTCAGTCCTGAGCTTCCCTTCAGTCCTGAGCTACCCCTCAGTCCGGAGCTGCCCCTCAGTCCGGAGCTACCCCTCAGTCCTGAGCTGCCCTTCAGTCCTGAGCTGCCCTTCAGTCCTGAGCTTCCCCTCAGTCCGGAGCTGCCCCTCAGTCCTGAGCTACCCCTCAGTCCTGAGCTACCCCTCAGTCCTGAGCTTCCCCTCAGTCCTGAGCTACCCCTCAGTCCTGAGCTACCCCTCAGTCCTGAGCTACCCCTCAGTCCTGAGCTACCCCTCAGTCCTGAGCTTCCCTCAGTCCAGAGCTGCCCCTCAGTCCTGAGCTACCCCTCAGTCCTGAGCTGCCCCTCAGTCCTGAGCTACCCCTCAGTCCTGAGCTGCCCCTCAGTCCTGAGCTGCCCCTCAGTCCTGAGCTGCCCCTCAGTCCTGAGCTACCCCTCAGTCCTGAGCTGCCCCTCAGTCCTGAGCTACCCCTCAGTCCTGAGCTACCCCTCAGTCCTGAGCTGCCCTTCAGTCCTGAGCTTCCCCTCAGTCCTGAGCTGCCCTTCAGTCCTGAGCTACCCCTCAGTCCTGAGCTACCCCTCAGTCCTGAGCTGCCCCTCAGTCCGGAGCTACCCTTCAGTCCTGAGCTACCCTTCAGTCCTGAGCTGCCCCTCAGTCCTGAGCTGCCCTTCAGTCCTGAGCTGCCCCTCAGTCCTGAGCTGCCCCTCAGTCCGGAGCTGTCCCTCAGTCCTGAGCTGCCCTTCAGTCCTGAGCTACCCCTCAGTCTGGAGCTGCCCCTCAGTCCTGAGCTGCCCCTCAGTCCTGAGCTGCCCTTCAGTCCTGAGCTACCCCTCAGTCCTGAGCTGCCCCTCAGTCCTGAGCTACCCCTCAGTCCTGAGCTGCCCTTCAGTCCTGAGCTGCCCCTCAGTCCTGAGCTGCCCTTCAGTCCTGAGCTACCCCTCAGTCCTGAGCTACCCCTCAGTCCTGAGCTGCCCTTCAGTCCTGAGCTGCCCTTCAGTCCTGAGCTACCCCTCAGTCCTGAGCTACCCCTCAGTCCTGAGCTGCCCCTCAGTCCTGAGCTGCCCCTCAGTCCTGAGCTGCCCCTCAGTCCAGAGCTACCCTTCAGTCCTGAGCTGCCCCTCAGTCCTGAGCTGCCCTTCAGTCCTGAGCTGCCCCTCAGTCCTGAGCTGCCCCTCAGTCCGGAGCTGTCCCTCAGTCCTGAGCTGCCCTTCAGTCCTGAGCTACCCCTCAGTCCGGAGCTGCCCCTCAGTCCTGAGCTGCCCCTCAGTCCTGAGCTGCCCTTCAGTCCTGAGCTACCCCTCAGTCCTTAGCTGCCCCTCAGTCCTGAGCTACCCCTCAGTCCTGAGCTGCCCTTCAGTCCTGAGCTGCCCCTCAGTCCTGAGCTGCCCTTCAGTCCTGAGCTACCCCTCAGTCCTGAGCTACCCCTCAGTCCTGAGCTGCCCTTCAGTCCTGAGCTGCCCTTCAGTCCTGAGCTACCCCTCAGTCCTGAGCTACCCCTCAGTCCTGAGCTGCCCTTCAGTCCTGAGCTACCCCTCAGTCCTGAGCTGCCCTTCAGTCCTGAGCTGCCCTTCAGTCCTGAGCTTCCCCTCAGTCCGGAGCTACCCCTCAGTCCTGAGCTGCCCTTCAGTCCTGAGCTGCCCTTCAGTCCTGAGCTTCCCCTCAGTCCGAAGCTGCCCCTCAGTCCGGAGCTGCCCCTCAGTCCTGAGCTTCCCCTCAGTCCGGAGCTGCCCTTCAGTCCTGAGCTTCCCTCAGTCCGGAGCTGCCCCTCAGTCCGGAGTTGCCCCTCAGTCCGGAGTAGTTTGTTTAGTCCAGTAGGGCCCTTCAGTAGGGTTGCCAGTCCTAGGTTGGCGGCGAGGGTCGCCGTTCCTAGGAGGCCACAAAAACGGACTAAGACTATGGTGGAGTTGGGTCCACGTCCCGCGCCAGAGCCGCCACCGTGGACAGACAGACGCCCACCCAGACCCTCCCCTATGGATTTAGGTGTGCGGCCGGGAGTCCGCACCTTTGGGGGGGGGGTGGTACTGTCACGCCCTGGCCTTAGTTATCTTTGTTTTCTTTATTATTTTGGTTAGGTCAGGGTGTGACATGGGTGAAGTATGTGTTTTTCCTGGTCTAGGGGTTTTGTATGTTTATAGGGTGTTTTTCTAGTCTTGGTGTTTATGTAAGTCTATGGTTGCCTAGATTGGTTCTCAATTAGAGGCAGGTGTTTATCGTTGTCTCTGATTGGGAACCATTTTTAGGCAGCCATGTTCTTTCCTGTGTCAGTGTTTGTGCCACACGAGACTGTTTCGTTGCCAGTTCCCTTTGTTTTGTATTTGTGTTCATGTTGAAGTTTTCTTATTAAATACCATGGACACTTACCACGCCGCATATTGGTCCGATCCTTGTTTCACCTCTTCAGAGGAAGAGGAGGAAATCTGCCGTGACAAATCCATAAATAATATACCTACATGCAACAGTATGTCTTGTGCTTTTGGCAATGATTTATGACTAACAAGTGATACAATTTTGTCTTAATTTTGGCAGATTAACTCGTGCTTATTCCTGAAGATTAACTCAGGTTTTCGCCCAAAGTCTAAGGAGTTGGAGCTGTGGCAGGAATTGGACTTGTGGTTGAAAGGTGGCTGATTTGAATCCCTGGGCAGGCGCTGGAAAAATCAAGCGGAATTGATCTGACCACTGGAGGGCTGCTGGGTTCACATCCTCAAAACATTCACCTTTCGTTGATCGGAACTCGAGAGGCTCTTCTTCACTGAACCCTAAAATATATGATTTTTATTGCTTTCATATATTAAGGAAGTGATAGAAGCCTTCTAGGTTCTAGAAGGAACCTTCTTTTCTAAGAGATTATAATAAACACATTTTTCTTCTGATTATTTAATTATCTATATCATGTTATTTCAAGTTCTCCCTTTGGAGGATAACAACATCACGTTGTTAAAAACAATCCTAAACTAGGGCATAATATGTGTCTGATGAAAATGAACATTGTATGCAACTAGGCTACCCTGGGGCGGAGGGTAGCCTAGTGGTTAGAGTGTTGGGCCACTAACTGGAAGGTTGATTAACATTGTATGCAGCTAGGATACCCTGGGGTGGAGGGTAGCCTAGTGGTTAGAGTGTTGGGCCACTAACTGGAAGGTTGATTAACATTGTATGCAACTAGGCTACCCTGGGGTGGAGGGTAGCCTAGTGGTTAGAGTGTTGGGCCACTAACTGGAAGGTTGATTAACATTGTATGCAACTAGGCTACCCTGGGGTGGAGGGTAGCCTAGTGGTTAGAGTGTTGGGCCACTAACTGGAAGGTTGATTAACATTGTATGCAACTAGGATACCCTGGGGTGGAGGGTAGCCTAGTGGTTAGAGTGTTGGGTCACTAACTGGAAGGTTGATTAACATTGTATGCAACTAGGCTACCCTGGGGTGGAGGGTAGCCTAGTGGTTAGAGTGTTGGGTCACTAACTGGAAGGTTGATTAACATTGTATGCAACTAGGATACCCTGGGGTGGAGGGTAGCCTAGTGGTTAGAGTGTTGGGCCACTAACTGGAAGGTTGATTAACATTGTATGCAACTAGGATACCCTGGGGTGGAGGGTAGCCTAGTGGTTAGAGTGTTGGGCCACTAACTGGAAGGTTGATTAACATTGTATGCAACTAGGATACCCTGGGGTGGAGGGTAGCCTAGTGGTTAGAGTGTTGGGCCACTAACTGAAAGATTGCAAGTTCAAATCCCCGAGCTGACAAGGTACAAATCTGTCGTTCTGCCCCTGAACAAGGCAGATAACCCACTGTTCCTAGGCTGGTAGGCCGTCATTGAAAATAAGAATTTGTTCTTAACTGACTTGCCTCGTTAAATAAAGTTTAATAAAACATAGTTAAAAAATTATCCTAAATTGGGAAATTGAAGGCATAATATGTGTTTGATGAAAATTGGGCGTGGCTATAAATTGGGCAATTGAAGGCGTCTATGGGCGTAATATGTGTTCGATGAAAATGAACATTGTTGCAACGTTGTAGGAAACATTATTGGCAAGGGACTAGATGCCTACTAAGCCAAAGCTATTTAGAGTTGTTAAAGGGTGCAAAGAGTGTGTTGATATAACAGTAATATTGTAAAAATTCTGCTTGTAACAACGATCAGAATTGGTTAAAAAAATATGCATTCCATTATATTAGTAAATAATTAAAAGTAGGCAAAGTGGTCGCGTCGTGAAAATCCTATCAAATGTCTAACATTGCAACGAGTACAGTCAGGGTGCCGTGGAACCCCTGGAGTACCTCCACAGACCCCGGATTGAGAACCCCTGCAGTACCTCCACAGACCCCGGATTGAGAACCCCTGCAGTACCTCCACAGACCCCGGATTGAGAACCCCTGCAGTACCTCCACAGACCCCGGATTGAGAACCCCTGCAGTACCTCCACAGACCCCGGATTGAGAACCCCTGCAGTACCTCCACAGACCCCGGATTGAGAACCCCTGCAGTACCTCCACAGACCCCGGATTGAGAACCCTGATTTAGCAGATGCTCTTATCCAGTGCATTCATCTTAAGATATCAAGGTGAGACAACCACATATCACAGTCAAATATACAGGATACCAACATTCCATTTCAGCTAAACAATGGATCTATAGCGTTTTGCTAAGAAACTAATTTTCATGCACATCTAAAATATACTAATAAAATTCTGAGGACAGTAATTGAAGGTAGCCAAGAACAACAATTTCTGATTAAAAAACAAACGTGAAAAACTGTGGAAATAGCATTAAGGACATAAACACTCAATAGTTTTTAAACACAATTGTAATCTCACCTCTTAGGTTTGATGTCATGTTCCCCAGAGTGTCTCATTTTAGAGGCAGGGCCCCCCTCCTCTCTCTCCTCAGAGAGACTCATTTTTGAGGCAGGGTCCCCCTCCTCTCTCTCCCCAGAGAGACTCATTTTAGACGCAGGGCCCCCCTCCTCTCTCTCCTCATAGAGACTCATTTTAGAGAATTGTCCCCTAAACAGAAATACAAAATGTTGGTTGTTATTTAACAGTATTTATTGAATATCAATTGTTCTCATTTATTAACTATCTCTTATAAAACATTTACTAACAGACATAGAAACAGTCAGGTGATTTAATGCATCACATCAACATGTAGTTGTGACATTTCATCTCCATGGTAACTGTCAGTAATAATAACAATAAGTCATTGTTTGTTAAGGGAGTTCTAGACAATACAGCAACAATAATAACAATAATAATAATAATAAGTCACTGTTTGTTAAGGTAGTTCTAGACAGTACAGCAACAATAATAACAATAATAATAATAATAATAAGTCACTGTTTGTTAAGGTAGTTATAGACAGTATAGTTCTAGTTCAGTACAGCAACACAAGGCCATGTCTCACACTTATTTTTAATTATTTAATTAAAAGTAGGCTATTTATTGTCTTTCAATCTGTGGTTTTCTAAAAGTATGTGAGAATATAGACAGGAGGGATAAAACGGACATGATTGATCTGAGGGGGAAATCATTGATCCATTCAGAAAGTTTATTTGCAACAAGTAAGAGATTTCATATTATATATTTTATATTATGTAAAGTAGACTAGGTTATAATGTATAGTAGTGGGTTGTTAGTGATATATAGATGTTATATTATGTAAAGTAGACTAGGTTATAATGTATAGTAGTGGGTTGTTAGTGATATGTTATATTATGTAAAGTAGACTAGGTTATAATGTATAGTAGTGGGTTGTTAGTGATATGTAGATGTTATATTATGTAAAGTAGACTAGGTTATAATGTATAGTAGTGGGTTGTTAGTGATATGTAGATGTTATATTATGTAAAGTAGACTAGGTTATAATGTATAGTAGTGGGTTGTTAGTGATATGTAGATGTTATATTATGTAAAGTAGACTAGGTTATAATGTATAGTAGTGGGTTGTTAGTGATATGTAGATGTTATATTATGTAAAGTAGACTAGGTTATAATGTATAATAGTGGGTTGTTAGTGATATGTTATATTATGTAAAGTAGACTAGGTTATAATGTATAGTAGGGGGTTGTTAGTGATATGTAGATGTTATATTATGTAAAGTAGACTAGGTTATAATGTATAGTAGTGGGTTGTTAGTGATATGTTATATTATGTAAAGTAGACTAGGTTATAATGTATAGTAGGGGGTTGTTAGTGATATGTAGATGTTATATTATGTAAAGTAGACTAGGTTATAATGTATAGTAGTGGGTTGGTAGTGATATGTTATATTATGTAAAGTAGGCTAGGTTATAATGTATAATAGTGGGTTGTTAGTGATATGTAGATGTTATATTATGTAAAGTAGACTAGGTTATAATGTATAGTAGTGGGTTGTTAGTGATATGTAGATGTTATATTATGTAAAGTAGACTGGGTTATAATGTATAGTAGTGGGTTGGTAGTGATATGTAGATATTATATTATGTAAAGTAGACTAGGTTATAATGTATAGTAGTGGGTTGTTAGTGATATGTTATATTATGTAAAGTAGACTAGGTTATAATGTATAGTAGTGGGTTGTTAGTGATATGTTATATTATGTAAAGTAGACTAGGTTATAATGTATAGTAGTGGGTTGTTAGTGATATGTAGATGTTATATTATGTAAAGTAGACTAGGTTATAATGTATAGTAGTGGGTTGTTAGTGATATGTAGATGTTATATTATGTAAAGTAGGCTAGGTTATAATGTATAGTAGTGGGTTGTTAGTGATATATAGATGTTATAGTATGTAAAGTAGACTAGGTTATAATGTATAGTAGTGGGTTGTTAGTGATATGTTATATTATGTAAAGTAGACTAGGTTATAATGTATAGTAGTGGGTTGTTAGTGATATGTTATATTATGTAAAGTAGACTAGGTTATAATGTATAGTAGTGGGTTGTTAGTGATATGTTATATTATGTAAAGTAGACTAGGTTATAATGTATAATAGTGGGTTGTTAGTGATATATAGATGTTATATTATGTAAAGTAGACTAGGTTATAATGTATAGTAGTGGGTTGTTAGTGATATGTTATATTATGTAAAGTAGACTAGGTTATAATGTATAGTAGTGGGTTGTTAGTGATATGTTATATTATGTAAAGTAGACTAGGTTATAATGTATAGTAGTGGGTTGTTAGTGATATGTTATATTATGTAAAGTAGACTAGGTTATAATGTATAGTAGTGGGTTGTTAGTGATATGTAGAGGTTATATTATGTAAAGTAGACTAGGTTATAATGTATAGTATTGGGTTGTTAGTGATATGTAGATGTTATATAATGTAAAGTAGACTAGGTTATAATGTATAGTAGTGGGTTGTTAGTGATATGTAGATGTTATATTATGTAAAGTAGACTAGGTTATAATGTATAGTAGTGGGTTGTTAGTGATATGTAGATGTTATATTATGTAAAGTAGACTAGGTTATAATGTATAGTAGTGGGTTGTTAGTGATATGTAGATGTTATATTATGTAAAGTAGACTAGGTTATAATGTATAGTAGTGGGTTGTTAGTGATATGTAGATGTTATATTATGTAAAGTAGACTAGGTTATAATGTATAGTAGTGGGTTGTTAGTGATATGTAGATGTTATATTATGTAAAGTAGACTAGGTTATAATGTATAGTAGTGGGTTGTTAGTGATATGTAGAGGTTATATTATGTAAAGTAGACTAGGTTATAATGTATAGTAGTGGGTTGTTAGTGATATGTTATATTATGTAAAGTAGACTAGGTTATAATGTATAGTAGTGGGTTGTTAGTGATATGTTATATTATGTAAAGTAGACTAGGTTATAATGTATAGTAGTGGGTTGTTAGTGATATGTTATATTATGTAAAGTAGTCTAGGTTATAATGTATAGTAGTGGGTTGTTAGTGATATGTAGATGTTATATTATGTAAAGTAGACTAGGTTATAATGTATAGTAGTGGGTTGTTAGTGATATGTAGAGGTTATATTATGTAAAGTAGACTAGGTTATAATGTATAATAGTGGGTTGTTAGTGATATGTAGATGTTATATTATGTAAAGTAGACTAGGTTATAATGTATAGTAGTGGGTTGTTAGTGATATGTAGATGTTATATTATGTAAAGTAGACTAGGTTATAATGTATAGTAGTGGGTTGTTAGTGATATGTTATATTATGTAAAGTAGACTAGGTTATAATGTATAGTAGTGGGCTGTTAGTGATATATAGATGTTATATTATGTAAAGTAGACTAGATTATAATGTATAGTAGTGGGTTGTTAGTGATATGTTATATTATGTAAAGTAGACTAGGTTATAATGTATAGTAGTGGTTTGTTAGTGATATGTAGAGGTTATATTATGTAAAGTAGACTAGGTTATAATGTATAGTAGTGGGTTGTTAGTGATATGTTATATTATGTAAAGTAGACTAGGTTATAATGTATAGTAGTGGGTTGTTAGTGATATGTAGAGGTTATATTATGTAAAGTAGACTAGGTTATAATGTATAGTAGTGGGTTGTTAGTGATATGTTATATTATGTAAAGTAGACTAGGTTATAATGTATAGTAGTGGTTTGTTAGTGATATGTAGATGTTATATTGTGTAAAGTAGACTAGGTTATAATGTATAGTAGTGGTTTGTTAGTGATATGCAGATCAAGGTCTATACCTCAGCTGTAGCCTACATATCATAGATGACCAGTCTAAACCTGTTCAGGTCAGTTCACATAATGTTATAGTCCTTCCAGTAGCAGGACAGAGAATGTACTGTATATAACCTACATATCATAGATGACCAGTCTAAACCTGTTCAGATCAGTTCACATAATGTTATAGTCCTACCAGTAGCAGGACAGAGAATGTACTGTATATAACCTACATATCATAGATGACCAGTCTAAACCTGTTCAGGTCAGTTCACATAATGTTATAGTCCTACCAGTAGCAGGACAGAGAATGTACTGTATATAACTTACATATCATAGATTACCAGTCTAAACCTGTTCAGATCAGTTCACAGAGACCATCAGGTTTGTCAGCATGATAAGTGATCATAACTCAAACCTACTCTGACTATTGAATGTCTAACATCAACTAACCTTATAATAGTGTGTAGAAAGCCAAGACCAACGAGAGTTTGCCCATCTTTCCTACGTCTCAATACATTTATCTGACTTCTAATGTCCTGAGAAATATGTGTCACAGTTTCAACAGCCATTTTATAACTGCGTAGGCTACAAACACATTTTTAATTTCACATGAGGAAATCACATAACTTACAGTCACTGGTGCAGACGCCTGTTTTCTCACAGATGAAGTAGCTTTCATAGACAACTCATTCAACCAGCCTAAACAACAGTAAATACAAGATGTCAAATGGTCAAAGGAGAATACATGGAAGAGAGGTGTTTTAGACATATACATTAGATCTACAGATGTAGGATCTTAATTTGAGACAGTTTACTGAAGCAGAAAATTATGTGGATTATAATTAACATTTTAAAGTGGAAAGTGGAAATGACAAACTTCAGAAGCTTTTTAAAACATCAAATACACTGCAAGTTTTAGTTTTCCTGCAACAGGGTGATCAAATTCAGATCCTACATCTGTACAGAGATTATGTCTTTATCTGAAAAAGGAAGTTTGAGTTATTAGCAATGAAGTTGCAACTGTCAGCTGCTGTAAACCTAAGTGATTGGATGTTATAGACCCCAATCTGAACAGTTTCTTCCCCGTGGTTATAGCCTTTAGCTCTATGCTCAGTCTACCTAGTTCAATATATTGTTGTACGTAAACTTTGTGCAAACTCCACCGCCTGTATTCTGTCTCTTAATGTTTTCTTTCACTAGCAGCACCATGTCACCATGTTAAATAATGTGTACAGATGTAGGATCTTTCCAACTCTGAGGACATGTCATTGTGATGTCATTTATTACATTTCAACCTGTTGATAAAGGCAACTAGAAGGCTGAACCCAGAAGACAACTCTAAATCAACACTTACTGACATTATCCTAAAATCCTTTCTCTCGTATTATTGTGTCTCTTTGTTCAACGAATGTCAGGCAGCCTGTTCTGTTAATATAGTTGAAAACAGCAGGCAGGGAGGTCAACACCCTACAGGCAGCCTGTGCTGTTAATATAGTTGAAAACAGCAGGCAGGGAGGTCAACACCCTACAGGCAGCCTGTGCTGTTAATATAGTTGAAAACAGCAGGCAGGGAGGTCAACACCCTACGGGCAGCCTGTGCTGTTAATATAGTTGAAAACAGCAGGCAGGGAGGTCAACACCCTACGGGCAGCCTGTGCTGTTAATATAGTTGAAAACAGCAGGCAGGGAGGTCAACACCCTACAGGCAGCCTGAGCTGTTAATATAGTTGAAAACAGCTGGCAGGGAGGTCAACACCCTACGTATTGCACCAATAGGGTTAACCCACATGGTGGGAATTGTTACCTGGCTCACACAAAAGCATGTCTCAGACACCAATGTAGCAAACAGCAGGGCAGGGAAGTGAACCCAGGTTGCATGTGTTAAAGGTGAACAACCTACGCATCGCGCCATTGGCATCAATTAGGTAACTTGGTTAGAATTGTGACGTGGCTCATATAGTGAGTATCACTACACTATAGAGGAACTATGATACAATTACATTATCATATGAATTGTAGAGGATCACTACACTATAGAGGAACTATGGTACAATTACATTATCATATGAAATGTAGAGGATCACTACACTATAGAGGAAATATGATACAATTACATTATCATATGAAATGTAGAGGATCACTACACTATAGAGGAACTATAGAGGAACTATGACACAATACATTATCATCTGAAATGTTAAATGTAGAACTATAATATATGAATGTTGATATATTGAATTTGACTTGACCACGTCCAGTCAGCTCCATGTTGTCATTCACTATACTAACATTACACTATACATTTAATGTATCTACTGTTAGGAGTGTTTTACTGTCATTCACTATACTAACATTACACCAGACATTTAATGTATCTACTGTTAGGAGTGTTTTACTGTCATTCACTATACTAACATTACACCAGACATTTAATGTCTCTACTGTTAGGAGTGTTATACTGTCATTCACTATACTAACATTACACCAGACATTTAATGTCTCTACTGTTAGGAGTGTTTTACTGTCATTCACTATACTAACATTACACCAGACATTTAATGTCTCTACTGTTAGGAGTGTTATACTTCACTATACTAACATTACACCAGACATTTAATGTATCTACTGTTAGGAGTGTTATACTGCCATTCACTATACTAACATTACACCAGACATTTAATGTATCTACTGTTAGGAGTGTTATACTGTCATTCACTATACTAACATTACACCATACATTTAATGTATCTACTGTTAGGAGTGTTATACTGTCATTCACTATACTAACATTACACCAGACATTTAATGTATCTACTGTTAGGAGTGTTATACTGTCATTCACTATACTAACATTACACCAGACATTTAATGTATCTACTGTTAGGAGTGTTATACTGTCATTCACTATACTAACATTACACCAGACATTTAATGTATCTACTGTTAGGAGTGTTATACTGTCATTCACTATACTAACATTACACCAGACATTTAATGTCTCTACTGTTAGGAGTGTTTTACTGTCATTCACTATACTAACATTACACCAGACATTTAATGTATCTACTGTTAGGAGTGTTATACTGTCATTCACTATACTAACATTACACCATACATTTAATGTATCTACTGTTAGGAGTGTTATACTGTCATTCACTATACTAACATTACACCAGACATTTAATGTCTCTACTGTTAGGAGTGTTTTACTGTCATTCACTATACTAACATTACACCAGACATTTAATGTATCTACTGTTAGGAGTGTTATACTGTCATTCACTATACTAACATTACACCATACATTTAATGTCTCTACTGTTAGGAGTGTTTTACTGTCATTCACTATACTAACATTACACCAGACATTTAATGTATCTACTGTTAGGAGTGTTATACTGTCATTCACTATACTAACATTACACCAGACATTTAATGTATCTACTGTTAGGAGTGTTATACTGTCATTCACTATACTAACATTACACCAGACATTTAATGTATCTACTGTTAGGAGTGTTATACTGTCATTCACTATACTAACATTACACCATACATTTAATGTCTCTACTGTTAGGAGTGTTTTACTGTCATTCACTATACTAACATTACACCAGACATTTAATGTATCTACTGTTAGGAGTGTTATACTTCACTATACTAACATTACACCAGACATTTAATGTATCTACTGTTAGGAGTGTTATACTTCCATTCACTATACTAACATTACACCATACATTTAATGTCTCTACACACGTTATAATAATCCCTGGCAGGATTCTCACCTTGTAGCCTGAATTCACAACCAGAACAGGCCTAAACTGGAATGTGAAGCTAACTGAATCTGGCTAACTTTAGAAAACCAGTATATCTAGCTAGTATCATAGTTTACCCCTCAGGCTACGTTCAGGTTTCAGCATCAGGCAGGTATCAACATGTCGAGTCGTAGGCAACAACCTGCGATGTATTCATTAGTTTACTCCATAGCCAACAGTTTTAAATGGCACTAATGGATACACACAACCTGTTTTGAGGAAGTGTAAGTTGTCTTTCCACAATATTTATTTGTCTCTTTCACACAAAATACCTCCCTGAGTGAAAAGCATTAACAGCAGATTAGAAAGAGAAAATGTTTGTTTGTTGCTTGTTGTGTTTTAAGCCTGTTTTGAGAAGACAAGTCTATAGACCTATGATACAGTAGGAGATCACCCTGGTCTATAGACCTATGATACAGTAGGAGATCACCCTGGTCTATAGACCTATGATACAGTAGGAGATCACCCTGGTCTATAGACCTATGATACAGTAGGATATCACCCTGGTCTATAGACCTATGATACAGTACACTCTTAGAATAAAGAGTTCCAAACAGGTCCTCTGGCTGTCCCCACAGTAGAACGCTTTTGGGTTCCAGGTAGAATTCTCTGTGGAAAGGGTTCTTCATGGAACCCAAAAGGGTTCTACAAAGGGTTCTCCTATGGGGACAGCCAGAGAACCCTTTTAGATTCTAGATAGTGTAGGAGTGATCACCCTGGGGCACACAGATGGGCACAGAACCAATTCACCCCACGCATCTAATTAATATCAAAAACATTTTAAGGAGAGTAGGACTATTATAACACTGTCCACCAGAAATATAATCAACTATATGAATACACATTACAATATCATCAACTATATGAATACACACAACAATATCATCAACTATATGACACATAACATTATCATCAACTATATGAATACACACAACAATATCATCAACTATATGAATACACATTACAATATCATCAACTATATGAATACACACAACAATATCATCAACTATATGAATACACACAACAATATCATCAACTATATTAATACACATAACAATCGTCGTCTTACCTTTTATCTCTCAATAGAAACACAGTCTGGATGATCATCAGGTCGTCTAAAGTTACTTTCATTTGCTCTGCTCATTTACATATCAGGTTCTGCCTGTTCTCTCCCTCTCTCTTTATAGCTCTTACAATGTGCCTTGGCATACATTCTACAACTGTCTGGAACTCTATTCTTCTGTCTCTCTCCATCACTTTCTCTGAGTCGTCTGTTGCTGTCTCTGTGTCTTGTCTGGTGTCTCTCTCCATCACATCCTATTCTGTTGCTGTGTCTGTGTCTTGTCTGGTGTCTCTCTCCATCATATCCTATTCTGTTGGTGTCTCTGTGTCTTGTCTGGTGTCTCTCTCCATCATATCCTATTCTGTTGGTGTCTCTGTGTCTTGTCTGGTGTCTCTCTCCGTCATATCCTATTCTTCTGTTGCTGTCTCTGTGTCTTGTTTGGTGTCTCTCTCCATCACCAGAAAATGTTGAGGGTTAGGCATACTATAATACAACATTCACAACATGACAACACAACTACATAACACTATTAAATACAGTTGAGGGTTACTACAATACAACATGACAACACAACTACATAACACCATTAACTACAGTTGAGGGTTACTACAATACAACATGACAACACAACTACATAACACCATTAAATACAGTTGAGGGTTACTACAATACAACATGACAACACAACTACATAACACCATTAAATACAGTTGAGGGTTACTAGAATACAACATGACAACACAACTACATAACACCATTAAATACAGTTGAGGGTTACTACAATACAACATGACAACACAACTACATAACACTATTAAATACAGTTGAGGGTTCCTACAATACAACATGACAACACAACTACATAACACCATTAAATACAGTTGAGGGTTACTACAATACAACATGACAACACAACTACACAACACCATTAAATACAGTTGAGGGTTACTACAATACAACATGACAACACAGCTACATAACACCATTAAATACAGTTGAGGGTTACTACAATACAACATGACAACACAACTACATAACACCATTAAATACAGTTGAGGGTTACTACAATACAACATGACAACACAACTACATAACACCATTAAATACAGTTGAGGGTTACTACAATACAACATGACAACACAGCTACATAACACCATTAAATACAGTTGAGGGTTACTAGAATACAACATGACAACACAGCTACATAACACCATTAAATACAGTTGGAATGTAGTTAGAACTCAAAGTGTTTCCGTCCAACAGAAAAACAACAATAAATCTGGATCAACACATTTAGATTTCTAGATGCTGCTCTTTGCTGTTTCATTACCCAGACAGCTGTTTAAGGTCAGACCAAGGCAGAGTGTAGTATCAGTACTTAGGGGTCATAGGTCAGATCAGTGGTCATGGCTGATATGCATGGACTAGGAAACAAACTTTAAAGCCATTTTTCTCAGATTCACTGTTTGTATAGATGCTGTTTGTCTTTGTAGGACAGTAGTTGTGGTGGCTGTTTGTGTAGATGCTGTTTGTCTTTGTAGGACAGTAGTTCAGGTGGCTGTTTGTGTAGATGCTGTTTGTCTTTGTAGGACAGTAGTTCAGGTGGCTGTTTGTGTAGATGCTGTTTGTCTCTGTAGGACAGTAGTTCAGGTGGCTGTTTGTCTTTGTAGGACAGTAGTTCAGGTGGCTGTTTGTGTAGATGCTGTTTGTCTTTGTAGGACAGTAGTTCAGGTGGCTGTTTGTGTAGATGCTGTTTGTCTCTGTAGGACAGTAGTTCAGGTGGCTGTTTGTCTTTGTAGGACAGTAGTTCAGGTGGCTGTTTGTGTAGATGCTGTTTGTCTTTGTAGGACAGTAGTTCAGGTGGCTGTTTGTCTCTGTAGGACAGTAGTTCAGGTGGCTGTTTGTCTCTGTAGGACAGTAGTTCAGGTGGCTGTTTTTTCTCTGTAGGACAGTAGTTCAGGTGGCTGTTTGTGTAGATGCTGTTTGTCTTTGTAGGACAGTAGTTCAGGTGGCTGTTTGTCTTTGTAGGACAGTAGTTCAGGTGGCTGTTTGTCTAGATGCTGTTTGTCTTTGTAGGACAGTAGTTCAGGTGGCTGTTTGTCTCTGTAGGACAGTAGTTCAGGTGGCTGTTTGTGTAGATGCTGTTTGTCTTTGTAGGACAGTAGATCAGGTGGCTGTTTGTGTAGATGCTGTTTGTCTTTGTAGGACAGTAGTTCAGGTGGCTGTTTGTGTAGATGCTGTTTGTCTTTGTAGGACAGTAGTTCAGGTGGCTGTTTGTCTTTGTAGGACAGTAGTTCAGGTGGCTGTTTGTGTAGATGCTGTTTGTCTTTGTAGGACAGTAGTTCAGGTGTCTGTTTGTCTTTGTAGGACAGTAGTTCAGGTGGCTGTTTGTGTAGATGCTGTTTGTCTTTGTAGGACAGTAGTTCAGGTGGCTGTTTGTGTAGATGCTGTTTGTCTTTGTAGGACAGTAGTTCAGGTGGCTGTTTGTGTAGATGCTGTTTGTCTTTGTATGACAGTAGTTCAGGTGTCTGTTTGTCTTTGTAGGACAGTAGTTCAGGTGGCTGTTTGTCTTTGTAGGACAGTAGTTCAGGTAGCTGTTTGTTTTTGTAGGACAGTAGTTCAGGTGGCTGTTTGTCTTTGTAGGACAGTAGTTCAGGTGGCTGTTTGTCTTTGTAGGACAGTAGTTCAGGTGGCTGTTTGTGTAGATGCTGTTTGTCTTTGTAGGACAGTAGTTCAGGTGGCTGTTTGTCTTTGTAGGACAGTAGTTCAGGTGGCTGTTTGTGTAGATGCTGTTTGTCTTTGTAGGACAGTAGTTCAGGTGGCTGTTTGTCTTTGTAGGACAGTAGTTCAGGTGGCTGTTTGTCTCTGTAGGACAGTAGTTCAGGTGGCTGTTTGTGTAGATGCTGTTTGTCTCTGTAGGACAGTAGTTCAGGTGGCTGTTTGTGTAGATGCTGTTTGTCTTTGTAGGATAGTAGTTCAGGTGGCTGTTTGTGTAGATTCTGTTTGTCTTTGTAGGACAGTAGTTCAGGTGGCTGTTTGTCTTTGTAGGACAGTAGTTCAGGTGGCTGTTTGTGTAGATGCTGTTTGTCTTTGTAGGACAGTAGTTCAGGTGGCTGTTTGTCTTTGTAGGACAGTAGTTCAGGTGGCTGTTTGTGTAGATGCTGTTTGTCTTTGTAGGACAGTAGTTCATGTGGCTGTTTGTCTTTGTAGGACAGTAGTTCAGGTGGCTGTTTGTGTAGATGCTGTTTGTCTTTGTAGGACAGTAGTTCAGGTGGCTGTTTGTCTCTGTAGGACAGTAGTTCAGGTGGCTGTTTGTCTTTGTAGGACAGTAGTTCAGGTGGCTATTTGTGTAGATGCTGTTTGTCTTTGTAGGACAGTAGTTCAGGTGGCTGTTTGTCTCTGTAGGACAGTAGTTCAGGTGGCTGTTTGTCTTTGTAGGACAGTAGTTCAGGTGGCTGTTTGTGTAGATGCTGTTTGTCTTTGTAGGGCAGTAGTTCAGGTGGCTGTTTGTGTAGATGCTGTTTGTCTTTGTAGGGCAGTAGTTCAGGTGGCTGTTTGTCTTTGTAGGACAGTAGTTCAGGTGGCTGTTTGTCTCTGTAGGACAGTAGTTCAGGTGGCTGTTTGTCTCTGTAGGACAGTAGTTCAGGTGGCTGTTTGTCTTTGTAGGACAGTAGTTCAGGTGGCTGTTTGTGTAGATGCTGTTTGTCTTTGTAGGGCAGTAGTTCAGGTGGCTGTTTGTGTAGATGCTGTTTGTCTTTGTAGGGCAGTAGTTCAGGTGGCTGTTTGTCTTTGTAGGACAGTAGTTCAGGTGGCTGTTTGTCTTTGTAGGACAGTAGTTCAGGTGGCTGTTTGTCTCTGTAGGACAGTAGTTCAGGTGGCTGTTTGTCTTTGTAGGACAGTAGTTCAGGTGGCTGTTTGTGTAGATGCTGTTTGTCTTTGTAGGACAGTAGTTCAGGTGGCTGTTTGTGTAGATGCTGTTTGTCTTTGTAGAACAGTAGTTCAGGTGGCTGCCCTTGCACTTAGTCTGCCTCCTGTCCCTCCCATCGGCATGGTTACACCTTCCTGAAAACAATGACTCCATACTTTGCTGAAACCTGTTCTGCCAGTTCATGTCCTTAAAGACTAGAATGTTCCAATGTGGTTAGCCAAAGAGATGACAAGATAGTTCACACATGCATATTTCAGGGTAACTGTCAAACAGACATGTCACATTACTGGTTCGTCCATAACTTGTTTCCTGCTTGTAGCAGGCCGTGTTAACAGGAATCCTCTTCTCTAACTAGAAGTCATGTGATTTCATGAGGATGTTGTTCTGCAGTGAGAGTGTAATGCAAGTTGTAATAAAAACACATCAATGCTGTCATTTTCTTTATGTTGGTTCGCTTTTAAAATGTTTGATTGTCACAGACATCAGATTGGTTCAGTGAATTGTGTTGTTTTACAGGGTCAGTCATAGTAGTATGATATGTGTTGTTTTACAGGGTCAGTCATAGTAGTATGATAGGTGTTGTTGTACAGGGTCCTAGTAGTGTGATAGGTGTTGTTTTACAGTGTCAGTCATAGTAGTATTATAGGTGTTGTTTTACAGGGTCATAGTAGTATGATAGGTGTTGTTGTACAGGGTCGTAGTAGTATGATAGGTGTTGTTGTACAGGGTCGTAGTAGTATGATAGGTGTTGTTGTACAGGGTCAGTCATAGTAGTATGATAGGTGTTGTTTTACAGGGTCAGTCATAGTAGTATGATAGGTGTTGTTTTACAGGGTCAGTCATAGTAGTATGATAGGTGTTGTTGTACAGGGTCAGCGATAGTAGTATGATAGGTGTTGTTGTACAGGGTTCGTAGGAGTATGGTGACCATTGAGCATATTAGATGTAAGTGTCTTGCTTAAGGGCACATCGACAGATTTTCAATTTGACAGGTCAGGTTTTAAAACCAGCGATAACCGTTACTGACCACCACTCTAACCACTAGTCTATCTGACCAGACCAGTTACTGACCCACCACTCTAACCACTAGTCTATCTGACCATACCAGTTACTGACCCACCACTCTAACCACTAGGTTACCTGACCATACCATACCAGTTACTGACCCACCACTCTAACCACTAGTCTATCTGACCATACCAGTTACTGACCCACCACTCTAACCACTAGTCTATCTGACCATAACATACCAGTTACTGACCCACCACTCTAACCACTAGTCTATCTGACCATACCAGTTACTGACCCACCACTCTAACCACTAGTCTATCTGAAATACCAGTTACTGACCCACCACTCTAACCACTAGTCTATCTGACCATACCAGTTACTGACCCACCACTCTAACCACTAGTCTATCTGACCATACCAGTTACTGACCCACCACTCTAACCACTAGTCTATCTGACCATACCAGTTACTGACCCACCACTCTAACCACTAGTCTAACTGACCACCACAACTCTAACCACTAGTCTATCTGACCATACCAGTTACTGACCCACCACTCTAACCACTAGTCTATCTGACTATACCAGTTACTGACCCACCACTCTAACCACTAGGTTACCTGACCATACCAGTTACTGACCCACCACTCTAACCACTAGTCTATCTGACCATACCAGTTACTGACCCACCACTCTGACCACTAGTCTATCTGACCATACCAGTTACTGACCCACCACTCTAACCACTAGTCTATCTGACCATACCAGTTACTGACCCACCACTCTAACCACTAGTCTATCTGACCATACCAGTTACTGACCCACCACTCTAACCACTAGTATATCTGACCATACCAGTTACTGACCCACCACTCTAACCACTAGGTTACCTGACCATACCAGTTACTGACCCACCACTCTAACCACTAGTCTATCTGACCATACCAGTTACTGACCCACCACTCTAACCACTAGTCTATCTGACCATACCAGTTACTGACCCACCACTCTAACCACTAGTATATCTGACCAGACCAGTTACTGACCCAACACTCTAACCACTAGTCTGTCTGACAATACCAGTTACTGACCCACCACTCTAACCACTAGTCTACCTGACCATACCAGTTACTGACCCACCACTCTAACCACTAGTCTATCTGACCATAACATACCAGTTACTGACCCACCACTCTAACCACTAGTCTATCTGACCATACCAGTTACTGACCCACCACTCTAACCACTAGTCTATCTGACCATACCAGTTACTGACCCAACACTCTAACCACTAGTCTATCTGACCATACCAGTTACTGACCCACCACTCTAACCACTAGTCTATCTGACCATACCAGTTACTGACCCACCACTCTAACCACTAGTCTATCTGACCATACCAGTTACTGACCCACCACTCTAACCACTAGTCTATCTGACCATACCAGTTACTGACCCAACACTCTGACCACTAGTCTATCTGACCATACCAGTTACTGACCCACCACTCTAACCACTAGTCTATCTGACCATACCAGTTACTGACCCACCACTCTGACCACTAGTCTATCTGACCATACCAGTTACTGACCCACCACTCTAACCACTAGTCTATCTGACCATACCAGTTACTGACCCACCACTCTAACCACTAGTCAATCTGACCATACCAGTTACTGACCCACCACTCTAACCACTAGTCTATCTGACCATACCAGTTACTGACCCACCACTCTAACCACTAGTCTATCTGACCACCACCACTCTAACCACTAGTCTATCTGACCATACCAGTTACTGACCCACCACTCTAACCACTAGTCTATCTGACCATACCAGTTACTGACCCACCACTCTAACCACTAGTCTACCTGACCATACCAGTTACTGACCCACCACTCTAACCACTAGTCTATCTGACCATACCAGTTACTGACCCACCACTCTAACCACTAGTCTATCTGACCATACCAGTTATTGACCCACCACTCTAACCACTAGTCTATCTGACCATACCAGTTACTGACCTACCACTCTAACCACTAGTCTATCTGACCATACCATACCAGTTACTGACCCACCACTCTAACCACTAGTCTACCTGACCATACCAGTTACTGACCTACCACTCTAACCACTAGTCTATCTGACCATACCAGTTACTGACCCACCACTCTAACCACTAGTCTATCTGACCATACCAGTTACTGACCCACCACTCTAACCACTAGTCTATCTGACTATACCAGTTACTGACCCACCACTCTAACCACTAGGTTACCTGACCATACCAGTTACTGACCCACCACTCTAACCACTAGTCTATCTGACCATACCAGTTACTGACCCACCACTCTGACCACTAGTCTATCTGACCATACCAGTTACTGACCCACCACTCTAACCACTAGTCTATCTGACCATACCAGTTACTGACCCACCACTCTAACCACTAGTCAATCTGACCATACCAGTTACTGACCCACCACTCTAACCACTAGTCTATCTGACCATACCAGTTACTGACCCACCACTCTAACCACTAGTCTATCTGACCACCACCACTCTAACCACTAGTCTATCTGACCATACCAGTTACTGACCCACCACTCTAACCACTAGTCTATCTGACCATACCAGTTACTGACCCACCACTCTAACCACTAGTCTACCTGACCATACCAGTTACTGACCCACCACTCTAACCACTAGTCTATCTGACCATACCAGTTACTGACCCACCACTCTAACCACTAGTCTATCTGACCATACCAGTTATTGACCCACCACTCTAACCACTAGTCTATCTGACCATACCAGTTACTGACCTACCACTCTAACCACTAGTCTATCTGACCATACCATACCAGTTACTGACCCACCACTCTAACCACTAGTCTACCTGACCATACCAGTTACTGACCTACCACTCTAACCACTAGTCTATCTGACCATACCAGTTACTGACCTACCACTCTAACCACTAGTCTATCTGACCATACCAGTTACTGACCCACCACTCTAACCACTAGTCTATCTGACCATACCAGTTACTGACCCACCACTCTAACCACTAGTCTACCTGACCATACCAGTTACTGACCCACCACTCTAACCACTAGTCTACCTGACCATACCAGTTACTGACTTACCACTCTAACCACTAGTCTATCTGACCATACCAGTTACTGACCCACCACTCTAACCACTAGTCTATCTGACCATACCAGTTACTGACCCAACACTCTAACCACTAGTCTGTCTGACCATACTACTGACCATGTGGACACCTCCTAGTGGTCTGGTTGTTAGGAGTGTTTATCAGACCATGTGGACACCTCCTAGTGGTGGGGTTGTTAGGAGTGTTTATCAGACCATGTGGACACCTCCTAGTGGTGGGGTTATTAGGAGTGTTTATCAGACCATGTGGACACCTCCTAGTGGTGGGGATGTTAGGAGTGTTTATCAGACCATGTGGACACCTCCTAGTGGTGGGGTAGTTAGGAGTGTTTATCAGACCATGTGGACACCTCCTAGTGGTGGGGCAGTTAGGAGTGTTTATCAGACCATGTGGACACCTCCTAGTGGTCTGGTTGTTAGGAGTGTTTATCAGACCATGTGGACACCTCCTAGTGGTGGGGTTGTTAGGAGTGTTTATCAGACCATGTTGACACCTCCTAGTGATCTGGTAGTTAGGAGTGTTTATCAGACCATGTCGACACCTCCTAGTGGTCTGGTTGTTAGGAGTGTTAATCAGACCATGTGGTCATCTCCTAGTGGTGGGGTTGTTAGGAGTGTTTATCAGACCATGTGGACACCTCCTAGTTGTCTGGTTGTTAGGAGTGTTTATCAGACCATGTGGACACCTCCTAGTGGTCTGGTTGTTATTAGTTTTTATCAGACCATGTGGACACCTCCTAGTGGTGGGGTTGTTAGGAGTGTTTATCAGACCATGTGGACACCTCGGGGTGGTGGGGTTGTGAGGAGTGTTAATCAGACCATGTGGACACCTCCTAGTCGGGGGTTGTTAGGAGTGTTCATCAGACCATGTGGACACCTCCTAGTGGTCTGGTTGTTAGGAGTGTTTATCAGACCATGTGGACACCTCCTAGTGGTGGGGTTGTTAGGAGTGTTTATCAGACCATGTGGACACCTCCTAGTGGTGGGCAGTTAGGGGTATTTATCAGACCATGTGGACACCTCCTAGTGGTGGGGTTGTTAGGAGTGTTTATCAGACCATGTGGACACCTCCTAGTGGAGGGCAGTTAGGGGTGTTTATCAGACCATGTGGACACCTCCTAGTGGTCTGGTTGTTAGGAGTGTTTATCAGACCATGTGGACACCTCCTAGTGGTCTGGTTGTTAATAGAACTACCCCTCCAGGATCCGGGAGAATTTACACTAATTAGCATAACGCAACGAACAAAATATCTTACTAGAAAATATTCATATTCATGAAATCACAAGTGAAATATATTGAAACACAGCTTAGCCTTTTGTTAATCACCCTGTCATGCCAGATTTTGAAATTATGCTTTACAGCCAAAGCAAGACAAGCATTTGTGTAAGTTTATCGATAGCCTAGCATAGCATTATGCAAAGCTCATGTTGGTCACAAAAATCAGAAAAGCAACCAAATTAACAAGAAGGTATTTAAATGGTATTAACCAGACTTTTTTCCTACAGATATTATTGGCAAATGTATTCCAGTAAGTTGTGACATAAGGAATCGATACAATCTCCCTTTGAAATAAAGCAGGTCTGTTGTTCTGAGGGAGCAGGGAGAGAAACAGTTTCCCTATTGGAGAGTCAACTGGATTAATCGAAGGTAGGTCAAGAAGGTGAGGTCTGGTTACACCTCTAAATAACATGAGAGTTCCAGATGGAATAGCATCAGAGACTATGGAGAACTCTCTAGGAGGGCAGGTCAACAAGGTGAGGTCTGGTTACACATCTAAATAACATGAGTTCAAGATGGAACAGCATCAGAGACTATGGAGAACTCTCTAGGAGGGCAGGTCAACAAGGTGAGGTCTGGCTGCACCTCTAAATAACATGAGAGTTCCAGATGGAACAGCATCAAAGACTATGGAGAACTCTCTAGGAGGGCAGGTCAACAAGGTGAGGTCTGGTTACACCTCTAAATAACATGAGTTCCAGATGGAACAGCATCAGAGACTATGGAGAACTCTCTAGGAGGGCAGGTCAACAAGGTGAGGTCTGGTTACACCTCTAAACAACATGAGATTTCCAGATGGAATAGCATCAGAGACTATGGAGAACTCTCTAGGAGGGTAGGTCAACAAGGCGAGGTCTGGCTGCACCTCTAAATAACATGAGTTCCAGATGGAACAGCATCAAAGACTATGGCAAACTCTCTAGGTGTTACAGGGATATTGTAACAAGATAAAAATGTCCTCATAATTGAGTAACAATCCTTCTGCGTTAAAAAGTTGACTTACCAGCAGGATATGATTATTAAACCAGTTCTTCAAAAATGAAGACTTGTTTCTATACAAAATGTCCTTATTGTTCCAAATGAAATACCTTTTTTAATATATTAACGAGCACGCTAAGAATACTGTTGTAGGAATCTTATCGGTGTTATAGTTACAAAGTAACACAAAATTGAAGTCACCAAAACGGGAGAAGATATAATGAGGGATGAAATTCCAAATTGAAGTTGGATTCTTTAAGAAATGTTTTTCCCAATTTATCTTTAAAGTATTATTAGTGTTATTTATAGTAAAATCAACAAAATGTTCATAACGACAGATGTCCTTATATAATGTGTACGATTTTTCCAGATGTAGTTGAAAAGCATCTGGTCAACCTCTTTCCCTATTTTGTGGTCAAGATGTAGGGACTGGGCTGCAGACAACTTTTGTATGACTGACGCCTTTAGGGATTTAGTCTAATGCTTTAATATTTAACATTCTGCCCTCCGAATTCATATCTAAGGGGCGTTTTTCATTAGTGCAAATCTGTTCTGTGAGAATATCTAATAATAATAATAACTTTGTAAATCAGGATGCATTATGAAAGGACAATAAGAGACGGTGGTAATATGTTTCCTTTTAGAGACTATAATACATGACAACCAGGTCATTTTAGTTTCTCTTAGAATCACAACCTCAGTGGAACAACAGTTTGTCATTTCCCACAGGTACAGTTCTCCTGAACAAACAAGTGCAGGACAGAGGAATAGCAATCCTTACCTTGTTCTAAATTCAATCACCTTCTTCATCCTCATCATTCAGTTCATTGAAATACAGTTTTGAAGTTGTGCACAATTATCAGTTACTGTTTGGTTTATGCAGCCCATTCATTCACTGTCAGCTACATCAGCCCATTCATTCACTGTCAGCTACATCAGCCCATTCATACACTGTCAGCTACATCAGCCCATTCATTCACTGTCAGCTACATCAGCCCATTCATTCACTGTCAGCTACATCAGCCCATTCATTCACTGTCAGCTACATCAGCACATTCATTCACTGTCAGCTACATCAGCCCATTCATTCACTGTCAGCTACATCAGCCCATTCATTCACTGTCAGCTACATCAGCCCATTCATTCACTGTCAGCTACATCAGCCCATTCATTCACTGTCAGCTACATCAGCCCATTCATTCACTGAGCTACATCAGCCCTTTCATTCCCTGTCAGCTACATCAGCCCATTCATTCACTGTCAGCTACATCAGCCCATTCATTCACTGTCAGCTACATCAGCCCATTCATTCACTGTCAGCTACATCAGCCCATTCATTCACTGTCAGCTACATCAGCCCATTCATTCACTGTCAGCTACATCAGCCCATTCATTCACTGTCAGCTACATCAGCCCATTCATTCACTGTCAGCTACATCAGCCCATTCATTCACTGTCAGCTACATTAGACAAATTAGCGCCTTGGAACCCAAGAGCATAGTCAGTGCTCTAACTCCCCCTTGTGGTGGTGTGGAGCAATGCAATAAGCAGTCACACAGGGTAATGTACTAAAACACAAATTACCTCTAAATCCTGCAGCATAATCTCAAAACTTAATTCAGGAACTAAGTAGATCTGTAAGTAGATCTGTAAGTAGATCTATAAGTAGATATAAGCAGATCTATAAGTAGATCTGGAAGTAGATCTGGAAGTAGATCTGGAAGTAGATCTGTAGGTAGATCTGGAAGTAGATCTGTAGGTAGATCTGTAAGTAGATCTATAAGTAGATCTGTAGGTAGATCTGGAAGTAGATCTGTAGGTAGATCTGTAGGTAGATCTGGAAGTAGATCTGGAAGTAGATCTATAAGTAGATATAAGCAGATCTATAAGTAGATCTGTAAGTACATCTGGAAGTAGATCTGGAAATAGATCTCTAAGTAGATCTGGAAGTAGATCTGGAAATAACTTCATCTTTAGAAAGCAACACTCAACCTTTCAAGGATAAATCCCTCAGTAACCATTGGTTCAACTTCTTTTCATTTGTCTTCTTCAATAATAAGTACACACATTGAATGAGCATATTTTCTGTTGATCCTTAGATATGGTAATCCCAAGGTTACATTTACCTTAAGTGGAATATTGCAGATAGAGGGATTCACTCAGTCTGTAACATATGTCTATCACACAGTCTGTAACATATGTCTATCACACAGTCTGTAACATATGTCTATCACACAGTCTGTAACATATGTCTATCACACAGTCTGTAACATATGTCTATCACACAGTCTGTAACATCTGTCTATCACACAGTCTGTAACATATGTCTATCACACAGTCTGTAACATATGTCTATCACACAGTCTGTAACATATGTATATCACACAGTCTGTAACATATGTCTGTTCCTCATGAAGACAGATTGGGTCTCCTCTGTAATTACGTCCAATATCGCTTTCATTCTTTGTACAAATATAGAAGCTGATATTTGTAGTCGTTGAGCAGACAGACTGGACGTAAATTATAGAGGAGAAGCAAGTCTTTCTTAGGCTTATGGATGAATGAATTTACAATGTAATCAGACCTGGAGTCAGACTGGGAGCGAGAGCATTATTTACAATGTAATCAGACCTGGAGTCAAACTGGGAGGGAGAGCATTATTTACAATGTAATCAGACCTGGAGTCAAACTGAGAGGGAGAGCATTATTTACAATGTAATCAGACCTGGAGTCAAACTGGGAGGGAGAGCATTATTTACAATGTAATCAGACCTGGAGTCAAACTGAGAGGGAGAGCATTATTTACAATGTAATCAGACCTGGAGTCAAACTGGGAGGGAGAGCATTATTTACAATGTAATCAGACCTGGAGTCAACCTGGGAGGGAGAGCATTATTTACAATGTAATCAGACCTGGAGTCAAACTGGGAGGGAGAACATTATTTACAATGTAATCAGACCTGGAGTCAAACAGGGAGGGAGAGCATTATTTACAATGTAATCAGACCTGGAGTCAACCTGGGAGGGAGAGCATTATTTACAATGTAATCAGACCTGGAGTCAGACTGGGAGGGAGAGCATTATTTACAATGTAATCAGACCTGGAGTCAAACTGGGAGGGAGAGCATTATTTACAATGCTTTCAGAAAAGACCAACCGAAAAGGGACTAACTGTTCTGTAAACAGTTGTGTAAAATTCTGCAGATACACCATCAGTCTCAGCAGATACACCATCAGTACCAGGAGACCTCCAACAGAAAAGGGACTAACTGTTCTGTAAGCAGTTGTGTAAAACTCAGCAGATACACCATCAGTCCCAGGAGACCTCCAACAGAAAAGGGACTAACTGTTCTGTAAACAGTTGTGTAAAACTCAGCAGATATGCCATCAGTCCCAGGAGATACACCATCAGTCCCAGGAGACCTCCAACAGAAAAGGGACTAACTGTTCTGTAAGCAGTTGTGTAAAACTCAGCAGATATACCATCAGTCCCAGGAGACCTCCAACAGAAAAGGGACTAACTGTTATGTAAACAGTTGTGTAAAACTCAGCAGATACACCATCAGTCCCAGGAGATACACCATCAGTCTCAGCAGATACACCATCAGTCCCAGGAGACTTATTATTTTTAAGTTGTTCAATAGAATAAATGATTTGTTCAACTATAACAGGGTCATGACACTGTTCCCTGTCAGCCTCACCAACTGATTTCACATCCCCCAGACAATCAAAACAAAGAGATGAGGACACCTCACAATACTGTAGAAGATGAGGACACCTCACAATACTGTAGAAGATGAGGACACCTCACAATACTGTAGAAGATGAGGACACCTCACGATACTGTAGAAGATGAGGACACCTCACAATACTGTAGAAGATGAGGACACCTCACAATACTGTAGAAGATGAGGACACTTCACAATACTGTAGAAGATGAGGACACCTCACAATACTGTAGAAGATGAGGACACCTCACAGTACTGTAGAAGATGAGGACACCTCACGATACTGTAGAAGATGAGGACACCTCACAATAATGTAGAAGATGAGGACACCTCACAATACTGTAGAAGATGAGGACACCTCACAATACTGTAGAAGATGAGGACACCTCACAGTACTGTAGAAGATGAGGACACCTCACGATACTGTAGAAGATGAGGACACCTCACAATACTGTAGAAGATGAGGACACCTCACAGTACTGTAGAAGATGAGGACACCTCACGATACTGTAGAAGATGAGGACACCTCACAATAATGTAGAAGATGAGGACACCTCACAATACTGTAGAAGATGAGGACCCCTCACAATACTGTAGAAGATGAGGACACCTCACAATACTGTAGAAGATGAGGACACCTCACAATACTGTAGAAGATGAGGACACCTCACAATACTGTAGAAGATGAGGACACCTCACAATACTGTAGAAGATGAGGACACCTCACAGTACTGTAGAAGATGAGGACACCTCACGATACTGTAGAAGATGAGGACACCTCACAATAATGTAGAAGATGAGGACACCTCACAATACTGTAGAAGATGAGGACCCCTCACAATACTGTAGAAGATGAGGACACCTCACAATACTGTAGAAGATGAGGACACCTCACGATACTGTAGAAGATGAGGACACCTCACAATACTGTAGAAGATGAGGACACCTCACAATACTGTAGAAGATGAGGACACCTCACAATACTGTAGAAGATGAGGACACCTCACAATACTGTAGAAGATGAGGACACCTCACAATACTGTAGAAGATGAGGACACCTCACAATACTGTAGAAGATGAGGACACCTCACAATACTGTAGAAGATGAGGACACCTCACAATACTATAGAAGATGCAACTGAAGATGGAGATTAATGTGGGGTCATCTGTGATGAGACCAGTCATATTTAAATGCTGAATTGTATTATTTTTAGAGTGGTATTTTTCTAACCTGAAATAAATCTGATATATTTTGTTTATCCTCCTCCATTTCTACCTACATCTGACTATACATATCATCCAACTGGTGTTAAACAGAACAGATTTATCCTCCTCCATTTCTACCTACATCTGACTATACATATCATCCAACTGGTGTTAAACAGAACAGATTTATCCTCCTCCATTTCTACCTACATCTGACTATACATATCATCCAACTGGTGTTAAACAGAACAGATTTATCCTCCTCCATTTCTACCTACATCTGACTATACATATCATCCAACTGGTGTTAAACAGAACAGATTTATCCTCCTCCATTTCTACCTACATCTGACTAAGGTTCCGTCTGCTTTCAGTTTATACATATCATCCAACTGGTGATGTAGATCAAACAGAACAGATTTATCCTCCTCTGAAAGACTTTCAACAGGCTTTTGAACAAGACAGGTGATCTTTGTAATTACACTTTTTTCTTGAGCTCTCCTGGTCTTGACAACAAAACTCTCATGTTTACTTGCATATTTTCCAACCTTAAAAAGCTCCCAGTTATTACTGTATGAATTGTTATTTATAGATATGTTCCAGAAGTGTTTAATTACATAGTTTATCTCCATCTGGACCAACTCATGTTTGAATATTGAGCTATTAAGCTTCCAATAGGATGCTATGCCAAGGCCATTATCAGAGATAAACAGTGTAATGTCAGTATAAACAGCTCTATGGTCAGTAAGGGCCATTATCAGAGATAAACAGTGTAATGTCAATATAAACAGCTCTATGATCAGTAAGGGCCATTATCAGAGATACACAGTGTAATGTCAATATAAACAGCTCTATGATCAGTAAGGGCCATTATCAGAGATAAACAGTGTAATGTCAATATAAACAGCTCTATGATCAGTAAGGGCCATTATCAGAGATAAACAGTGTAATGTCAATATAAACAGCTCTATGATCAGTAAGGGCCATTATCAGAGATAAACAGTGTAATGTCAATATAAACAGCTCTATGATCAGTAAGGGCCATTATCAGAGATACACAGTGTAATGTCAATATAAACAGCTAAGAAAAAATGATTCATCTGGACAACATGATTAATGTTTCCACTGTCCATACCTGCCTACTGCTTTAACACCAGAGACAACATGATTAATGTTTCCACTGTCCATACCTGCCTACTCCTTTAACACCAGAGACAACATGATTAATGTTTCCACTGTCCATACCTGCCTACTCCTTTAACACCAGAGACAACATGATTAATGTTTCACTGTCCATACCTGCCTACTCCTTTAACACCAGAGACAACATGATTAATGTTTCACTGTCCATACCTGCCTACTCCTTTAACACCAGAGACAACATGATTAATGTTTCCACTGTCCATACCTGCCTACTCCTTTAACACCAGAGACAACATGATTAATGTTTCCACTGTCCATACCTGCCTACTCCTTTAACACGAGAGACAACATGATTCATCTGGACTATTAATAAAAAGACCAGGATGAACCAAACTAGTTTACAGACAAAGACTTAGAAGGGAGGATTAAAGCTCCCTAACATGTAATTATATAAAGAAGACTTTAGAACTGCCCTGATAGGCTCTTTATTGACAACTCTAATAGGACAATTATACCAAGAAGACTTTATAACTGCCCTGATTGGCTCTTTACTGACAACTCTAATAGGACAATTATATCAAGAAGACTTTATAACTGCTCTGATAGGCTCTTTACCTACAACTCTAATAGGACAATTATATCAAGAAGACTTTATAACTGCTCTGATAGGCTCTTTACCTACAACTCTAATAGGACAATTATATCAAGAAGACTTTATAACTGCTCTGATAGGCTCTTTATTGACAACTCTAACAGGACAATTATATCAAGAAGACTTTATAACTGCTCTGATAGGCTCTTTATTGACAACTCTAATAGGACAATTATATCAAGAAGACATTATAACTGCCCTGATAGGCTCTTTATTGACAACTCTAACAGGACAATTATATCAAGAAGACTTTATAACTGCCCTGATAGGCTCTTTACTGACAACTCTAACAGGACAATTATATCAAGAAGACTTTATAACTGCTCTGATAGGCTCTTTACTGACAACTCTAAAATGACAATTATATCAAGAAGACATTATAACTGCCCTGATAGGCTCTTTACCTACAACTCTAACAGGACAATTATATCAAGAAGACTTTATAACTGTCCTGATAGGCTCTTTATTGACAACTCTAATAGGACAATTATATCAAGAAGACATTATAACTGCCCTGATAGGCTCTTTATTGACAACTCTAATAGGACAATTATATCAAGAAGACTTTATAACTGCCCTGATAGGCTCTTTATTGACAACTCTAACAGGACAATTATATCAAGAAGACTTTATAACTGCCCTGATAGGCTCTTTACCTACAACTCTAACAGGACAATTATATCAAGAAGACTTTATAACTGCCCTGATAGGCTCTTTACCTACAACTCTAACAGGACAATTATATCAAGAAGACTTTATAACTGTCCTGATAGGCTCTTTATTGACAACTCTAACAGGACAATTATATCAAGAAGACTTTATAACTGCGCTGATAGGCTCTTTACCTACAACTCTAATAGGACAATTATATCAAGAAGACTTTATAACTGCCCTGATAGGCTCTTTATTGACAACTCTAACAGGACAATGTGGGTCGACATGGAAGAAGAACTCAATGCCCCATTTGGAGCATCATATTATCTGAGTCAACACTTAAATGTGGGACTGCAGATTCCCATAATGTCCCAAACTAAGAAATATGGAGTCAGACAAATAAGAGACAGATATCTTCACCTTTCCTGACAAGCTCTGCTTCGTTATGGAACAACCATGAATACTAATTAGGAGGAAAGGTGGTTGTCTGGAGAGAGTGGGATAGGTTTTGTTTTAGCCTCAACACTAATACATTTCACTTCTGCTTTTAGTGTCAACTTGAATTAGAGTGTGGCTGTGGAAGACTGGTCCCTTGATGATGTCTGCAAGTGTCTGAGTTCCAATGATCTCCATGATTCCATCCCATCATTCCAAGGTTCACAGTCTTTTTGAAGAATGCCAACTCTATTCTATTGTCCACTTTGCAACGAGCAAACATTCTCTGTGTCCAGACCACTCACACATATTGTCCTCTACCACCAGCATGAACCACATGTTCTAACTACCTGTGGAGTTAATGGGTGTGGGAAAACAAATAGATGTTTCAGCTTCTATCGGTCACACATCTACCAAAACCACACAGAGCTTTTAAGAGCCAACTTAGATGAGAATTGCCCTCATGATGAATTTGAGACTGGGACGGATCCCATTGAAGATGACATGAGCGATGTAGAGAGTCTGCCAGAGGCTGAATATGTTCAAGACACAGAGATCAACACTGAGCAGCTAATTGAAGGTCTCAAAAACAATATCTTATTTATAAAATCAGGAAAGAACACTGCATCCCAGCTACGGTACAGAATAACATTGTTGAGGACCTCAGAACCATGTTGATGCATTATGACCCACTACAGTCCCCTCAGGTTTCATCTGACAAATAAACTAATACATGTGGTTGAACAGGACGATCTCAGGGACTTGCTTAACAACTCTGCAGTATTTGAGGAAGGCATTAGATGCATAATCTCTGAGTGGATGCTGGAGCATTACTGTGTGAAAGAAGTGGGCGTGGTCAGGACAACTGAAGTACCACTGAGCAACAAAGAAGGTTATAAAACAAGGTGATTTCAATACAGCTACATTTCCCCCAGGCTACATGAATATAAAGAGTCATGAGACAAAACAATCATAATGAATCAGATTACATGGAGAGAAGGGACCTGATCCTAGATCATAATGAATCAGATTACATGGAGAGGGGGGACCTGATCCTAGATCATAATGAATCAGATAACATGGAGAGAAGGGACCTGATCCTAGATCATAATGAATCAGATTACATGGAGAGGAGGACCTGATCCTAGATCATAATGAATCAGATTACATGGAGAGAAGGGACCTGATCCTAGATCATAATGAATCAGATTACATCGAGAGAAGGGACCTGATCCTAGATCATAATGAATCAGATTACATGGAGAGGGGGGACCTGATCCTAGATCATAATGAATCAGATTACATGGAGAGGAGGACCTGATCCTAGATCATAATGAATCAGATTACATGGAGAGGAGGACCTGATCCTAGATCATAATGAATCAGATTACATGGAGAGAAGGGACCTGATCCTAGATCATAATGAATCAGATTACATGGAGAGGAGGGACCTGATCCTAGATCATAATGAATCAGATTACATGGAGAGAAGGGACCTGATCCTAGATCATAATGAATCAGATTACATGGAGAGAAGGGACCTGATCCTAGATCATAATGAATCAGATTACATGGAGAGGGGGACCTGATCCTAGATCATAATGAATCAGATTACATGGAGAGGGGGACCTGATCCTAGATCATAATGAATCAGATTACATGGAGAGAAGGGACCTGATCCTAGATCATAATGAATCAGATTACATGGAGAGGAGGACCTGATCCTAGATCATAATGAATCAGATTACATGGACAGGGGGGACCTGATCCTAGATCATAATGAATCAGATTACATGGAGAGGAGGACCTGATCCTAGATCATAATGAATCAGATTACATGGAGAGGAGGGACCTGATCCTAGATCATAATGAATCAGATTACATGGAGAGGAGGGACCTGATCCTAGATCATAATGAATCAGATTACATGGAGAGGAGGGACCTGATCCTAGATCATAATGAATCAGATTACATGGAGAGGAGGACCTGATCCTAGATCATAATGAATCAGATTACATGGAGAGGAGGGACCTGATCCTAGATCATAATGAATCAGATTACATGGAGAGGAGGACCTGATCCTAGATCATAATGAATCAGATTACATGGAGAGGAGGGACCTGATCCTAGATCATAATGAATCAGATTACATGGAGAGAAGGGACCTGATCCTAGATCATAATGAATCAGATTACATGGAGAGGAGGACCTGATCCTAGATCATAATGAATCAGATTACATGGACAGGGGGACCTGATCCTAGATAATAGTTAATCAGTTTACATGGACAGGGGGACCTGATCCTAGATCATAATGACTCAGATTACATGGAGAGGAGGACCTGATCCTAGATCATAATGAATCAGATTACATGGAGAGGGGGGACCTGATCCTAGATCATAATGAATCAGATTACATGGAGAGTGGGACCTGATCCTAGATCATAATGAATCAGATTACATGGAGAGGGGGGACCTGATCCTAGATCATAATGAATCAGATTACATGGAGAGAAGGGACCTGATCCTAGATAATAATGAATCAGATTACATGGAAAGGGGGACCTGATCCTAGATCAGCACTCCTCCTCTGAGACACTTCCCTGGAGTCACCAGGAACAAGAAACCAAACACTTCATGTTGTAAAGTCTAGTTACAGCAGGTGTTTACTGCCATCTAGTGGAAGATACCAATATAACACTTTATTATCAGGGTGGGGAGGCGGCTGAGCTGAAACAGAACACATAGTTGTAAAGTCTAGTTACAGCAGGTGTTTACTGCCATCTAGTGGAAGATACCAATATAACACTTTATTATCAGGTTGGGGAGGCGACTGAGCTGAAACAGAACACATAGTTGTAAAGTCTAGTTACAGCAGGTGTTTACTGCCATCTAGTGGAAGATACCAATATAACACTTTATTATCAGGGTGGGGAGGCGGCTGAGCTGAAACAGAACACATAGTTGTAAAGTCTAGTTACAGCAGGTGTTTACTGCCATCTAGTGGAAGATACCAATATAACACTTTATTATCAGGGTGGGGAGGTGGCTGAGCTGAAACAGAACACATAGTTGTAAAGTCTAGTTACAGCAGGTGTTTACTGCCATCTAGTGGAAGATACCAATATAACACTTTATTATCAGGGTGGGGAGGTGGCTGAGCTGAAACAGAACACATAGTTGTAAAGTCTAGTTACAGCAGGTGTTTACTGCCATCTAGTGGAAGATACCAATATAACACTTTATTATCAGGGTGGGGAGGTGGCTGAGCTGAAACAGAACACATAGTTGTAAAGTCTAGTTACAGCAGGTGTTTACTGCCATCTAGTGGAAGTTACTGATATAACACTTTATTATCAGGGTGGGGAGGCGGCTGAGCTGAAACAGAACACATAGTTGTAAAGTCTAGTTACAGCAGGTGTTTACTGCCATCTAGTGGAAGTTACTAATAAAACACTTTATTATCAGGGTGGGGAGGCGGCTGAGCTGAAACAGAACACATAGTTGTAAAGTCTAGTTACAGCAGGTGTTTACTGCCATCTAGTGGAAGATACCAATATAACACTTTATTATCAGGGTGGGGAGGCGGCTGAGCTGAAACAGAAAGTAAAGTTGTTCTTTTGTTCAGGATCCATTTTGAGACGACAGAGCAGAAAACACGAAATGGGGAGAAGAAAAAAAAAGAAGTAAGTATCTTTGAACAACAATTTATTCTATTGGACAGAGTAAGAGAATGAAGTTCTACTAGATAGTAGAACTGCTACTTGAGCTGAGTTGCTGACAGACAGCAGTTTTCAAAGTGGAAACGAATCAGTAGTCCTACATGTTATCAGTAACACGTCTGGTAAAGATGGTGGAGGAGCTTTTCAATGATATGGTTTAATGTTTATCTCAGGGTTTCTCCATCCTTTTGTTCTTACCAGCACTTACACACCTGATTCAACTAATCAGTAGTCCTACATGTTATCAGTAACACGTCTGGTAAAGATGGTGGAGGAGCTTTTCAATAATATGGTTTAATGTTTATCTCAGGGTT
This sequence comes from Oncorhynchus mykiss, assembly GCF_013265735.2. NCBI lineage: Eukaryota > Metazoa > Chordata > Actinopteri > Salmoniformes > Salmonidae > Oncorhynchus > Oncorhynchus mykiss. Next base: position 102,054,814 of record NC_048576.1, read on the forward strand.
TCTCCATCCTTTTGTTCTTACCAGCACTTACACACCTGATTCAACTAATCAGTAGTCCTACATGTTATCAGTAACACGTCTGGTAAAGATGGTGGAGGAGCTTTTCAATGATATGGTTTAATGTTTATCTCAGGGTTTCTCCATCCTTTTGTTCTTACCAGCACTTACACACCTGATTCAACTAATCATCACATATTTTAAGACAGTTTAATATTTGAGGCATACAAATGAACATTCTCAAATTAAAACATTTTTGGTTTGTAGGCCTGCTTACAATTATTAAAGTCCTACAGTAACTCACATATTGGAGAAAAAAAACACAGCTAAACTTGGTTTCGAGTAAATTATATGTTTATCTATAATAATGTAAGAGAGATGTCTTGAAGAAACGCGTCTGGGATTAGAACTCTGTGTCTCTGCGACAGTGGGAAGTTTGTTTTGCATGGCCCGGTGCTACAGGTGGGTGGACATATATTTTATGGACCAATGGAATGGTCTAAAATGCTTAAACTCTGCTCCCCCGGGGAGCCGGGCAATGCAAAACTAATTCACCCAGTGACCGTTACTTTATTTCCTGATATGAAATTGAAAGTAACTTTGTAGCCGACGCAGTTCCAGAATGTCTGTTGAAACTGTGTCTCATATGGAACGTTAGAACAGTGGTGGAAACAGAACTCAGTTCCAGAATGTCTGTTGAAACTGTGTCTCATATGGAACGTTAGAACAGTGGTGGAAACAGAACTCAGTTCCAGAATGTCTGTTGAAACTGTGTCTCATATGGAACGTTAGAACAGTGGTGGAAACAGAACTCAGTTCCAGAATGTCTGTTGAAACTGTGTCTCATATGGAACGTTAGAACAGTGGTGGAAACAGAACTCAGTTCCAGAATGTCTGTTGAAACTGTGTCTCATATGGAACGTTAGAACAGTGGTGGAAACAGAACTCAGTTCCAGAATGTCTGTTGAAACTGTGTCTCATATGGAACGTTAGAACAGTGGTGGAAACAGAACTCAGTTCCAGAATGTCTGTTGAAACTGTGTCTCATATGGAACGTTAGAACAGTGGTGGAAACATAACTCAGTTCCAGAATGTCTGTTGAAACTGTGTCTCATATGGAACGTTAGAACAGTGGTGGAAACAGAACTCAGTTCCAGAATGTCTGTTGAAACTGTGTCTCATATGGAACGTTAGAACAGTGGTGGAAACATAACTCAGTTCCAGAATGTCTGTTGAAACTGTGTCTCATATGGAACGTTAGAACAGTGGTGGAAACAGAACTCAGTTCCAGAATGTCTTTTGAAACTGTGTCTCATATGGAACGTTAGAACAGTGGTGGAAACAGAACTCAGTTCCAGAATGTCTGTTGAAACTGTGTCTCATATGGAACGTTAGAACAGTGGTGGAAACAGAACTCAGTTCCAGAATGTCTGTTGAAATTGTGTCTCATATGGAACGTTAGAACAGTGGTGGAAACAGAACTCAGTTCCAGAATGTCTGTTGAAACTGTGTCTCATATGGAACGTTAGAACAGTGGTGGAAACAGAACTCAGTTCCAGAATGTCTGTTGAAACTGTGTCTCATATGGAACGTTAGAACAGTGGTGGAAACAGAACTCAGTTCCAGAATGTTTGTTGAAACTGTGTCTCATATGGAACGTTAGAACAGTGGTGGAAACAGAACTCAGTTCTCAAACTGGAGTAAAAGTAAAGATTCCTTCATAGAAAATGACTCAATTAAAAGTAAAAGTCACCCAGTAAAATACTACTTCAGGAAAAGTCTAAAAGTATTTGGTTTGAAATATAATTAGGTATTAAATGTAAAAGTAAAGTAGTAATAATTTAAATTCCTTTTATTAAGCAAACCAGACGGCACAATGTTCTTGTTATTTTAATTGACAGATAGCCAGGGTCACACTCCAACACTCAGACATGATTTAAAAACAAAGCATTTGTGTTTAGTGAGTCCTCCAGATCAGAGGCAGTAGGGATGACCAGGGATGTTCTCTGTTTAGTGAGTCCACCAGATCAGAGGCAGTAGGGATGACCAGGGATGTTCTCTGTTTAGTGAGTCCTCCAGATCAGAGGCAGTAGGGATGACCAGGGATGTTCTCTGTTTAGTGAGTCCACCAGATCAGAGGCAGTAGAGATGACCAGGGATGTTCTCTGTTTAGTGAGTCCTCCAGATCAGAGGCAGTAGGGATGACCAGGGATGTTCTCTGTTTAGTGAGTCCACCAGATCAGAGGCAGTAGGGATGACCAGGGATGTTCTCTGTTTAGTGAGTCCTCCAGATCAGAGTCAGTAGAGATGACCAGGGATGTTCTCTGTTTAGTGAGTTCACCAGATCAGAGGCAGTAGGGATGACCAGGGATGTTCTCTGTTTAGTGAGTCCTCCAGATCAGAGGCAGTAGAGATGACCAGGGATGTTCTCTGTTTAGTGAGTTCACCAGATCAGAGGCAGTAGGGATGATCAGGGATGTTCTCTGTTTAGTGAGTCCTCCAGATCAGAGGCAGTAGAGATGACCAGGGATGTTCTCTGTTTAGTGAGTTCACCAGATCAGAGGCAGTAGGGATGACCAGGGATGTTCTCTGTTTAGTGAGTCCTCCAGATCAGAGGCAGTAGGGATGACCAGGGATGTTCTCTGTTTAGTGAGTCCACCAGATCAGAGGCAGTAGGGATGACCAGGGATGTTCTCTGTTTAGTGAGTCCTCCAGATCAGAGGCAGTAGGGATGACCAGGGATGTTCTCTGTTTAGTGAGTCCTCCAGATCAGAGGCAGTAGGGATGACCAGGGATGTTCTCTGTTTAGTGAGTCCTCCAGATCAGAGGCAGTAGAGATGACCAGGGATGTTCTCTGTTTAGTGAGTCCTCCAGATCAGAGTCAGTAGAGATGACCAGGGATGTTCTCTGTTTAGTGAGTTCACCAGATCAGAGGCAGTAGGGATGACCAGGGATGTTCTCTGTTTAGTGAGTCCTCCAGATCAGAGGCAGTAGAGATGACCAGGGATGTTCTCTGTTTAGTGAGTTCACCAGATCAGAGGCAGTAGGGATGATCAGGGATGTTCTCTGTTTAGTGAGTCCTCCAGATCAGAGGCAGTAGAGATGACCAGGGATGTTCTCTGTTTAGTGAGTTCACCAGATCAGAGGCAGTAGGGATGACCAGGGATGTTCTCTGTTTAGTGAGTCCTCCAGATCAGAGGCAGTAGGGATGACCAGGGATGTTCTCTGTTTAGTGAGTCTGCCAGATAAGATGCAGTACGGATGACCAGGGATGTTCTCTGTTTAGTGAGTCTGCCAGATAAGATGCAGTACGGATGACCAGGGATGTTCTCTGTTTAGTGAGTCTGCCAGATAAGATGCAGTACGGATGACCAGGGATGTTCTCTGTTTAGTGAGTCTGCCAGATAAGATGCAGTACGGATGACCAGGGATGTTCTCTGTTTAGTGAGTCTGCCAGATAAGATGCAGTACGGATGACCAGAGATGTTCTCTTGACAATTTTCTGTCCTGCTAAGCATTCAGAATGTAAGGAGTACCTTTGTCTGTCAGGGAACATGTCTGGAGTTAAAAATACATCATTTTATTTATGAATCTAGTGAAGTAAAAGTAAAAGTTATTAAAATATAAATATTAAAGTACAGGACAGATTCCCCCCAAAACAACTGAAGTAGTACTTTAAAGTATTTTACTGAAGTACTTTACACCACTGCTTCCGTGAATAGCTTTACCATACAGGCCATTCCCTTAGGTAACCAGTTTCCCTTTCCTTAGTTATGCATTAGGGGGCGCTATTAAAAATGTTGGATGAAAAACGTTCCCGTTTTAAACAAGATATTTTGCCACAAAAAGATGCTCGAATATGCATAGCAATTATATGCATAGTCGAGCATCTTGTCGTTTAAAAATATCCCGTTTAAAACGGGAACGTTTTTTATCCAAAAATGAAAATACTGCCCCCTAGTTACAAAAGGTTAAGATCTTTCATCTGAACTATCCACACAAGCTCTTGGCTCTGGACAACTCCACAGTCAGTATCTGCTTTGTCAGGGAGACTCTGCTTGTATTCTGCTGAGCAATCAGCTGCTCTAAGTTTTTCTACCTGGAATGCACTGAAACCCTTACTTTCACTACACTCCATCTTCTTCCATGTAGATTTATGTAGCCCTCTCACATGATGTGAGCTATAACCTGTTTCCATGAACTACACAGGAACTTGCATAGATGTCTTGTCATGTACTGTCATGTTGTGTCTTGTCTCTGTCCTTTCCCTTCACCCTGTCTCCCTCTGCTGGTCGTTGTTAGGTTATCTTTTCTCCCCCTCTTTCCCCCAGCTGTGCCTTGTCTCCTCCTAACCACCTCGTCACCCCTTTTCCCACCTGTTCCCTTTTTCCCTCTGATTAGGTCCCTATATCTCTCTCTGTTTCTGCTCCTGTCCTTGTCGGATTCTTGTTTGTTGTGTTTCATGCCTGAACCAGACTGTCGTCATGTTTGCTGTAACCTTGTCTTGTCCTGTCGGAATCTGCCGGTCCGTCTGAGCCTACCTATGTTTGGTAATTAAAGAAGCTCTGTTTAAGTTAATTCGCTTTTGGGTCCTCATTCACGCACCGTAACAGAAGAATCCGACCAAGAATGGACCCAGCGACTTCGGATCCTCTCCACTCAGCCGTCGGGATCCAGGGAGCGATGCTAGGCAGACACGAGCAGGAATTGTCTGCTGCTCGACATGCCGTTGAGACCCTGGCCACCCAAGTCTCCAACCTCACAGAACAGGTTCACCATCTCCGCCTCGATCCACCGGCCACTTCCAGGGCTTTCGAATCTCCGGAGCCCAGAATCAATAACCCGCCGTGTTACTCTGGGGAGCCCACTGAATGCCACTCGTTCCTCACCCAGTGTGATATTGTGTTTTCTCTCCAGCCCTACACTTTCTCCAGGAGCACTGCTCGTGTCGCCTACGTCATATCTCTCCTTATTGGACGGGCTCGTGAGTGGGGCACGGCAATCTGGGAGGCAAGGGCTGAGTGTACTAACCAGTATCAGGACTTTCAGGAGGAGATGATACGGGTTTTTGATCGATCTGTTTTTGGGGAGGAGGCTTCCAGGGCCCTGTCTTCCCTATGTCAAGGTAATCGATCCATAACAGACTACTCTATTGAGTTTCGCACTCTTGCTGCCTCCAGTGGCTGGAACGAGCCGGCTTTGCTCGCTCGTTTTCTGGAGGGTCTCCGCGCAGAGGTAAAGGATGAGATTCTCTCCCGGGAGGTTCCTTCCAGCGTGGATTCCTTGATTGAACTCGCTATTCGCATTGAGCGACGGGTTGATCTTCGTCACCGAGCTCGTGGAAAGGAGCTCGCGTTCTCCGTTGCCCCCCTCTCCGCATCACTACCATCTTCCTCTGCCGGCTCGGGTGCTGAGCCCATGCAGCTGGGAGGTATCCGCATCTCGACTAAGGAGAGGGAACGGAGAATCACCAACCGCCTCTGTCTCTATTGCGGTTCCGCTGGTCATTTTGTCACTTCATGTCCAGTAAAAGGCCAGAGCTCATCAGTAAGCGGAGGGCTACTGGTGAGCGCTACTACTCCTGTCTCTCCTTCAAGATCCTGCACTACCTTGTCGGTCCATCTACGCTGGACCGGTTCGTCAGCTTCCTGCAGTGCCTTAATAGACTCTGGGGCGGAGGGCTGTTTTATGGACGAGACCTGGGCTCGGGAACATGACATTCCTCTCAGACAGTTAAAGGAGCCCACGGCCTTGTTCGCCCTGGATGGTAGTCCTCTCCCCAGGATTCAGCGTGAGACGCTACCTTTAACCCTCACTGTTTCTGGTAATCATAGTGAAACCATTTCTTTTTTAATTTTTCGTTCACCTTTTACACCTGTTGTTTTGGGCCATCCCTGGCTAGTTTGTCATAATCCTTCCATTAATTGGTCTAGTAATTCTATCCTCTCCTGGAACGTCTCTTGTCATGTGAAATGTTTAATGTCTGCTATCCCTCCTGTTTCCTCTGTCTCTTCTTCACAGGAGGAGCCTGGTGATTTGACAGGGGTGCCGGAGGAATATCACGATCTGCGCACGGTGTTCAGTCGGTCCAGGGCCACCTCTCTTCCTCCACACCGGTCGTATGATTGTAGTATTGATCTCCTTCCGGGAACCACCCCCCCCCCGGGGTAGACTATACTCTCTGTCGGCTCCCGAACGTAAGGCTCTCGAAGATTATTTGTCTGTAGCTCTTGACGCCGGTACCATAGTCCCCTCCTCCTCTCCCGCCGGAGCGGGGTTTTTTTTTTGTCAAGAAGAAGGACGGGTCTCTGCGCCCCTGCATAGATTATCGAGGGCTGAATGACATAACAGTGAAGAATCGTTATCCGCTTCCTCTTATGTCTTCAGCCTTCGAGATCCTGCAGGGAGCCAGGTTTTTCACTAAGTTGGACCTTCGTAACGCTTACCATCTCGTGCGCATCAGGGAGGGGGACGAGTGGAAGACGGCGTTTAACACTCCGTTAGGGCACTTTGAATACCGGGTTCTTCCTTTCGGCCTCGCTAACGCTCCAGCTGTCTTTCAGGCATTAGTCAATGATGTCCTGAGAGACATGCTGAACATCTTTGTTTTCGTTTACCTTGACGATATCCTGATTTTTTCACCGTCACTCCAGATTCATGTTCAGCACGTTCGACGTGTCCTCCAGCGCCTTTTAGAGAATTGTCTTTTTGTGAAGGCTGAGAAGTGCACTTTTCATGCCTCCTCCGTCACATTTCTCGGTTCTGTTATTTCCGCTGAAGGCATTAAGATGGATCCCGCTAAGGTCCAAGCTGTCATTGATTGGCCCGTCCCTAAGTCACGCGTCGAGCTGCAGCGCTTTCTCGGCTTCGCGAACTTCTATCGTCGTTTCATCCGTAATTTCGGTCAGGTGGCAGCTCCTCTCACAGCCCTTACTTCTGTCAAGACGTGCTTTAAGTGGTCCGTTTCCGCCCAGGGAGCTTTTGATCTCCTCAAGAATCGTTTTACATCCGCTCCTATCCTTGTTACACCTGACGTCTCTAGACAGTTCGTTGTCGAGGTTGACGCGTCAGAGGTGGGCGTGGGAGCCATTCTTTCTCAGCGCTCCCTCTCTGACGACAAGGTCCACCCATGCGCGTATTTTTCTCATCGCCTGTCGCCGTCGGAACGTAACTATGATGTGGGTAACCGCGAACTGCTCGCCATCCGGTTAGCCCTAGGCGAATGGCGACAGTGGTTGGAGGGGGCGACCGTTCCTTTTGTCGTTTGGACTGACCATAGGAACCTTGAGTACATCCGTTCTGCCAAACGACTTAATGCGCGTCAGGCGCGTTGGGCGCTGTTTTTCGCTCGTTTCGAGTTCGTGATTTCTTATCGTCCGGGCTCTAAGAACACCAAGCCTGATGCTTTGTCTCGTCTCTTCAGTTCTTCAGTAGCCTCCACTGACCCCGAGGGGATTCTCCCTGAGGGGCGTGTTGTCGGGTTGACTGTCTGGGGAATTGAGAGGCAGGTAAAGCAAGCGCTCACTCACACTCCGTCGCCGCGCGCTTGTCCTAGGAACCTTCTTTTCGTTCCCGTTCCTACTCGTCTGGCCGTTCTTCAGTGGGCTCACTCTGCCAAGTTAGCCGGCCACCCTGGCGTTCGGGGTACGCTTGCTTCCATTCGCCAGCGTTTTTGGTGGCCCACCCGGGAGCATGACACGCGTCGTTTCGTGGCTGCTTGTTCGGTCTGCGCGCAGACTAAGTCCGGTAACTCTCCTCCTGCCGGCCGTCTCAGGCCGCTTCCTATTCCCTCTCGACCGTGGTCTCACATCGCCTTAGATTTTGTCACCGGACTGCCTTCGTCAGCGGGGAAGACTGTTATTCTTACGGTTGTCGATAGGTTCTCTAAGGCGGCTCATTTCATTCCCCTTGCTAAGCTTCCTTCTGCTAAAGAGACGGCACAAATCATCATCGAGAATGTTTTCAGAATTCATGGCCTTCCGTCAGACGTCGTTTCGGACAGAGGTCCGCAATTCACATCTCAATTTTGGAGGGAGTTTTGCCGTTTGATTGGGGCTTCCGTCAGTCTCTCTTCCGGCTTTCACCCCCAGTCTAACGGTCAAGCAGAACGGGCCAATCAGACTATTGGTCGCATCTTACGCAGTCTTTCTTTTCGCAACCCTGCGTCTTGGTCAGAACAGCTCCCCTGGGCAGAATACGCCCACAACTCGCTTCCTTCGTCTGCGACCGGGCTATCTCCTTTTCAGAGTAGCCTCGGGTACCAGCCTCCGCTGTTCTCATCTCAGTTCGCCGAGTCCAGCGTCCCCTCCGCTCAGGCTTTTGTCCAACGTTGCGAGCGCACCTGGAAGAGGGTCAGGTCTGCACTTTGCCGTTATAGGACGCAGACTGTGAGGGCTGCTAATAAGCGTAGAACTAAGAGTCCTAGATATTGTCGCGGTCAGAGAGTTTGGCTCTCCACTCAGAACCTTCCCCTTAAGACGGCTTCTCGCAAGTTGACCCCGCGGTTCATTGGTCCGTTCCGTATTTCTCGGGTCATTAATCCTGTCGCAGTTCGACTTCTTCTTCCGCGATACCTTCGTCGCGTCCACCCGGTCTTCCATGTCTCCTGCATCAAGCCCGTCCTTCGCGCCCCCGCTCGTCTTCCCCCCCCCCCCCCCCCATCCTTGTCGAGGGCGCACCCATCTACAGGGTCCGTAGAATTTTGGACATGCGTCCTCGGGGCCGTGGTCACCAGTACCTCGTAGATTGGGAGGGGTACGGTCCTGAGGAGAGGAGTTGGGTTCCCTCTCGGGACGTGCTGGACCGTGCGCTGATCGAGGATTTCCTCCGTTGCCGCCAGGTTTCCTCCTCGAGTGCGCCAGGAGGCGCTCGGTGAGTGGGGGGGTACTGTCATGTACTGTCATGTTGTGTCTTGTCTCTGTCCTTTCCCTTCACCCTGTCTCCCTCTGCTGGTCGTTGTTAGGTTATCTTTTCTCCCCCTCTTTCCCCCAGCTGTGCCTTGTCTCCTCCTAACCACCTCGTCACCCCTTTTCCCACCTGTTCCCTTTTTCCCTCTGATTAGGTCCCTATATCTCTCTCTGTTTCTGCTCCTGTCCTTGTCGGATTCTTGTTTGTTGTGTTTCATGCCTGAACCAGACTGTCGTCATGTTTGCTGTAACCTTGTCTTGTCCTGTCGGAATCTGCCGGTCCGTCTGAGCCTACCTATGTTTGGTAATTAAAGAAGCTCTGTTTAAGTTAATTCGCTTTTGGGTCCTCATTCACGCACCGTAACATGTCTTCCATAATAGCTGCTCTTAGTCCTGAACTGCAAAGGAGTCAGAGGCCACATTTGGTATACCTAGAACTCCACCTTCCCAATCCCACTCTCATTTCCTTACTGTTTTGTTTCAGTGATCTTTTTTTAAAAAAAAATTTTAAAATTGTTTTACCCCTTTTTCTCCCCAATTTCGTAGTATCCAATTGTTGTAGTAGCTACTATCTTGTCTCATCGCTACAACTCCCGTACGGGCTCGGGAGAGACGAAGGTTGAAAGTCATGCGTCCTCCGATACACAACCAACCAAGCCGCTGCTTCTTTAACACAGCGCACATCCAACCCGGAAGCCAGCCGCACCAATGCGCCGGAGGAAACACCGTGCACCTGGCCACCTTGGCTAGCGTACACTGCGCCCAGCCCGCCACAGGAGTCGCTCGTGCGCGATGAGACAAGGACCTACCGACCAAGCCCTCCCTAACCCGGTCGACGCTAGGCCAATTGTGCGTCGCCCCACGGACCTCCCGGTCGCGGCCGGTTACGACAGAGCCTGGGCGCGAACCCAGGGACTCTGATGGCACAGTTGGCGCTGCAGTACAGCGCCCTTAACCACTGCGCCACCCGGGAGGCCGTTTCAGTGATCTTTTGAGATGCTTTGGTAATGTCAAAGTTCCGTCGTCTAGCACATGAGTCAAGTTACCCCCTTTGGCCTTCTCCGGGGATCATGATGGATCAGGACTATGGCCCCTACAATTAAACAGCTCAGGACGGTCAGCACACATGTGAAGCCCCACCCTCTCCCCGAGAACACATCATTAGCAAGAACCAGACACACTTTCACTTCTATGAACAAAAACAGGGATGAAATGACGGAGGAGAGATCTTCATTCGAGAGATGGCCCCTGGAATTCTGTTAATTCCAGTTCTCCTCTCGAACACTGTTATTGTTCGACAGTGTTAGGGTGTCTTACCCTCCCGCAGTGTGATATGAATCCAGGTAGCTCTTTCAGCTAGCTGTCACCAGGAGTCCTTGGTATGGTCCCCCCAACAAGCCTCAGGGACTGGATTGAGTGACTTCACCTGTAATTCATAAAATCCTGGACATACAGGCTTGGTTAACAAACAGTTTCTCATATCTTTTATCTTATTATATCTTTAACCTCTATGCCTATGTGTTAGCTAAAAAATATATATACAGTGCCTTGCGAAAGTATTCGGCCCCCTTGAACTTTGCGACCTTTTGCCACATTTCAGGCTTCAAACATAAAGATATAAAACTGTATTTTTTTGTGAAGAATCAACAACAAGTGGGACACAATCATGAAGTGGAACGACATTTATTGGATATTTCAAACTTTTTTAACAAATTAAAAACTGAAAAATTGGGCGTGCAAAATTATTATTATTATTATCTCTTTACTGTGTTAATGACATCTCTCCTTTGGGAATCCACTGTATTTTTTCAAAAAATAACATGGGTTAACCTTAAAAATCAGTCACATCAATAATTTAATATATGTTTCATAGTTTGAGATACCTTATCTACCGTTTTAACCACCCCTAAGAACTGAAACATATTTTTCTATGTAATTTCCTGCCCTATTGGCTTAATATATATCCTATCCAAACCTCAATGAATCTTATCTCCCCCTATTTTTTCTCAATGATAAATAGGATAGGATTTTTTCTGTTGTAATAACAAATCAATAATAGCCAATTCAAAAACTTCACAGCTAATATTGTAAAATTTCCTGAACCACTTTCTCATCTGCAGTTCAAACTAAAATTCTAACCCAAAACTATAACTCCGTTTTAATTAATTTACCTTATAACTAGTGACCCAAATGACCACAAATTCATTATACAAATGGCTCTCCCCTGAGGCTGATCAGACCCCAAGAGATAGCCATGATAAGGTCAAAGGTCACACCACCACTTTACATTCGTGTTCATCACCATATTAGACCCTATTAAAGAACCCTTTATCTTTAACCATTTTTATTCACTTGTCTAATTAAAACTCAGAAAATAAAACTCCTAATGTTCCATATGTGAGTGTACCCCTTTAAGATATCTTATCTCTGGGAACAGGGAAATCCCCTTAACCCAAATGTTTACTACAACAACAATAATTATGATAATACCCTCAAACCATACGTTTTAAATTTCCTCGATGTTTCATGTAACTCATTCAGTCTATCTCCAAATTGTCGCCCCAAAATATTTTATACCCTGGATACATATACACACAGACACAGGATACCTGTATCCGTAACATATACCCAGCAATACACTCAAACCACTGTGATAAACGTGCACTGTCCCTTTAAATAAGACATTCCTAGCCAGCCATACCCTATTGTAGACATTTCATTGTTCCCCGTAATGTTTAGAACACGTTAACTTCTTGTTCGATTTCACTGGCGTTACCTAACCAAAAATCAATACTCGGGAAATAACCACAACTTTTTACGATTAAACTATTCTTACCTACCTATATTATAGGGGAGGCAGGGAAGCCTAGTGGTTAGAGCGTTGGACTAGTTGCAAGTTCAAATCCCTGAGCTGACATGGTACAAGTCTGTCATTCTGCACCTGAACAGGCAGTTAAACCCTCTGTTCCTAGGCCATAATTGAAAATAAGAATTTGTTCTTAACTGACTTGCCTAGTTAAATAAAGTAAAGTAAAATAAATAAAAAAAGTAGAAAAATAGCCAAATATAGCTCAATGGAAGGCCTAGCAATTCTGTTGCTAGCTGTAGCATCTTTTCAGACGATATTCAGCTCCTTTAAAATAAAAAAAAATAGAACTTTTAGCCACTTTTGAAAAGTAACTCAAGCTATAATGCATGCATTTTCCCTCTAAATGCCACAACCCATTTTCTCTGTCATTATTTGAGGAACGTTGTTGTGTAGTCAACGTAAAATGACGCAGTTTTACCTTCAAGTCAGCCTGCCTCTGTAAAATATATATTCCCTATTCAGATTGAGTTCTGCTTTAAATTCTATAGACAAAGTTAAACCAACCAAACTTCTCAACTTTCTATACCCTAACATTTAAACGTACCATGTTCTGTGCTAAATTTATCGTATGTCAGTCGATTCATAAAAAAATATATCATCCTGGTGGCACAAAACTGTATCGTATCTCTCCGTTATTCCCTAAAATTAATCAGGTTTAGGTGACTTTCTCTTCTATGATACTTTTATTTAAATATGACTCTCAATACATTATTCTAGCAGATAATTTTGGGCAAAATAGCGTATTACATCGAAATTGTCTCGCCATTATTTTGAATGAATTCTTCTTTCAATTCAACCTAAACAACATATTAAATGTTCAGTTCATATCTTTTACAAACACTAGCGACCATATTTTTTCAGGCAAAACATACAAATAGATGAATTACAATCTAAAATCAATTTTAGTCTATCGGTTTCAAAGCTGAGATACGAACCTTGGTGTTTCCGCTATTGAAATGATTGAGTTTCCCCGCCAATAATTAAATTATTATAATTGTCTGTAGTCGCAAACTCCGGCACCGAGAATTCCCAGGAAATAGTCCTAATTTAAAAACCTCTTAAGGCTAGGCAGAATACTGCCCCCTTTGGAGGAATTGCGTGCCCATAGTAAATTGAAAAGAAATCTGTCCAAAATTGCTAATATATGCATATAATAATTATTATTGGACAGAAAACACTCTAAAGCTTCTAAAACCGTTGGAATTATGTCTGTAAGTATAGCAGAACTCACAGGGCAGGCATTCTTCCAAACTAGTTTTGGGATCATGAAAGTTGGGGCAACTTTGACGTGATCGCCCCCACCCTTCCCAACCACTTATGGATCTGGGGACACTTTCTATGTCTTCCACTAGATGTCCTCATTCAGTAGAGTGTTTAATCGTTCAAATCCCGCGAGTTTTGGCCCTATGGGAGTGAAATGAGTGCGTGAATTGGTCCCATCCATTCCTTTGTTCCAGCACTCCGGAGGAGAACTAACAATGACCGGTTGAATTGAAAATTGTTTTGTACGTTTAGAACATCCTAAAGCTTGATTCTGCACTTAGTTTGACCTGTTTAGTCGACATATAATATGTAATTTTGAAGTTTTGATGCGCAACTTTTCGGGACCAGAGGACATTTTGGGAGCATTTCAGCTGATATTGTTAGCAGATGCTAATACAAAGACACAAGACTTGAAACCAAACAATGTTTTGGGTAAGTATGAACCCTTCCAGTACATTCTGAACGAAGACCATCAAAGGTAAGGAAATATTTATGCTGAAATTGTGTGTTTCTGTTGACTCCAACATAGCGGAGAAATATTGCTTATGTCTGAGCGCCGTCTCAGAATATTGAATAGTGAGCGATTTCTGTAACGTTAAAAAGAAATGTAACAAAGCGATTGCATTAAGAAGCAGTGTATCTTTCTAACTATATGTAGAACATGTATATTTAGTCAAAGTTTATGATGTCTATTTACGTTATCTTGCGGCGCTATCTATATTTTCTGCGGACATTTTTGAGTATTTTCTGAACATCAATTCAATGTAAATGGACATTTATGGATATAAATGGCATATTATTGAAAAAAAAAATGTACTGTGTAACATGTCCTATTACTGTCATCTGATGAAGATTTTCAAAAGGTTAGTGAATGATTTATTTTTTAATCCTGCTTTTATAATTTTATATTTTCTGGGATAAAATGGCTGCCTCTTGTCTTGGTTTCGGTGGTGGTCTAATATAAATATGTGGTGTGTTTTCGCCGTAAAACATTTAAAAAATCTGACTTGCTGGCTAGATGAACAAGGTGTTTATCTTTCATTTGAGCTATTGGACTTGTTAATGTGTGGAGGTTAAATATTTCTAAGAATATTTTTGCGTTCCAGCTGAACGTGGGAGGGGTCGTTCTCAAAAGGGAACCCTCACCCGTCATCAGGTTAAACCCTTCCTGACTATTTTAGTAATATCAGCTTCTATTCAGGGTCTTTGTCCGAGTCAGATTTTGGACGCCTCCCTTCCTTTTCCTTTGTTCTCAGCTCCCTTCCTCGCCTCGGCTAACCATATCCTAGCTGTATTTAGCCCCTCTGCCCGTTGTTTATCTGTCTTTTCTCCACTAACCCACTAACCCTATTTATTTGTTTAATCATTGATTAATAACTCCTCTGGCTTCCAAGGCACCCGGATCTATCGAGCTAGTTTTTTTATGGTGTGTATTCTCTCCTTCGTTTTCTCCTTTGTGGAAACATTGTCAATAGCTTTGACTGTTGAATCGGATATTAGGTCTTACCTATACAACTATAAGCCCAGGGGTCGTAAATCCCTAGTTAACATCTTATTTGCCGGTTGTGTCAGAGGGCTTTTAAAGACAATAATATTGTTAATCTCACGCCAATATTTTCTCGCCTAGAACCTCTTGTCTATAGATTTGGCTTTTATCCCATTCCTCTAGATTTTGGTTTCCCTCTCCTCCTCATTTGGACTTTATTTCAGTACTATTTGTTGAATCGGAACGATGGTCAATACTCCCACAATTCAATTGACCATTCAAGTTATCTTGTCCGCATAGAATTCCCTTCCTGTCTCCCCACGCCTAGTTAATATCCTATTCGTACAAGATCACCGTCCTGTCCCCCAGCACCTATTTAATGATGGAATGAATTGTTTATTCATTTTTAGGGTGGATTGTTAGAATTATTATGAATAAATGAATAAACAATATACCCATTTAAAATAGAACTGTAACTAAGTAAACTTATACTCTGTTTTATTATATCTGATTAACAATATGAGTTCATAAGGTGGGATTGTGAGACACGGACAAGGAGTAATTAAAGGTAATGAACACCATTCCAACTAGGAAGAAACTAATGGGTTGTGGACTGTGTAAACACATAAGGTAGTTAACCTATGGTTGAACCTACGGAACTGAGCTCTGGGGTTTTTAGATAAGACAGTGAGTTCATTCCTAAGTTTTCTGTTAATTAGAACTGTCAGCTCAGTGGTGATCGATAATGTTGAGGGGTCAAAAGTTACCTGGGAGTGTGTTAGTAAGTTAGAATGAACTTTTCACCTCACTTTGTCCCTGTCGAGAGGAGGGGTTTCTGTTACAGCATTAGCATTGAGGCACATACTAAAGGACGACTGTTGCTCGTGGTGAAGTGGCAGCACGCTCCGAGAATAAATTCTGTTACCTATTATTGAAAAGACTGGTCTCCGTCTATTTTATGCAAACAAGAATCTTACAAATTCTCTTAAAATAGACTAAGGGTTTTCAATTAATGAAAACACATTGGCATCATTAAATTACAGTAATAGTTTTACACAGTAATAATATATATCTGCCTCACTCTCAGAGAAATCAGTAGAACTGCTAGGTTTTATACAGTAATAACATATATCTGCCTCACTCTCAGAGAAATCAGTAGTACTGCTAGGTTTTACACAGTAATAATATATATCTGTCTCACTCTCAGAGAAATCAGTAGTACTGCTAGGTTTTACACAGTAATAATATATATCTGCCTCACTCTCAGAGAAATCAGTAGTACTGCTAGGTTTTACACAGTAATAATATATATCTGTCTCACTCTCAGAGAAATCAGTAGTACTGCTAGGTTTTACACAGTAATAATATATATCTGCCTCACTCTCAGAGAAATCAGTAGTACTGCTGGGTTTTATACAGTAATAATATATATCTGCCTCACTCTCAGAGAAATCAGTAGTACTGATAGGTTTTACACAGTAATAATATATATCTGCCTCACTCTCAGAGAAATCAGTAGTACTGCTAGGTTTTACACAGTAATAATATATATCTGCCTCACTCTCAGAGAAATCAGTAGTACTGCTAGGTTTTACACAGTCAAATGTAACAAATAAATATGTTTTTAGTAAAGAACTGTGGAAGTGGATGGCAATGGAATGGTGATGGAATGGTAATGGAATGGTGGTGGAATGGTAATGGAATGGTGGTGGAATAGTAATGGAATGGTGATGGAATGGTGGTGGAATGGTGATGGAATGGTGATGGAATGGTGATGGAATGGTGATGGAATGGTGGTGGAATGGCGGTGGAATGGTGATGGAATGGTGATGGAATGGTGGTGGAATGGTGATGGAATGGTGGTGGAATGGTGATGGAATGGTGATGGAATGGTGATGGAATGGTGATGGAATGGTGGTGGAATGGTGATGGAATGGTAATGGAATGGTAATGGAATGGTGGTGGAAAAGTAATGGAATGGTGATGGAATGGTGATGGAATGGTGGTGGAATGGTAATGGAATGGTGATGGAATGGTGATGGAATGGTGATGGAATGGTGATGGAATGGTGGTGGAATGGTGATGGAATGGTGGTGGAATGGTGATGGAATGGTGATGGAATGGTGGTGGAATGGTGATGGAATGGTGATGGAATGGTGATGAAGGGGCTGAATAATTTTGCACGCCCAATTTTTCAGTTTTTGATTTGTTAAAAAAGTTTGAAATATCCAATAAATGTCGTTCCACTTCATGATTGTGTCCCACTTGTTGTTGATTATTCACAAAAAAATACAATTTTATATCTTTATGTTTGAAGCCTGAAATGTGGCAAAAGGTCGCAAAGTTCAAGGGGGCCGAATACTTTCGCAAGGCACTGTATATATATAGTAGCAGTAGTAGTGGCTAGTACTGATAGAGAGATGAGACCTGGGTTCTATCAGGTGGTCTATATATATATATATATATATATATATATATATATATAGTGGCAGTAGTAGATGGGGGGTGTATATGGAAGTACTGTAGGATTGGCCTACAGGACACTGTGTGTGTATTAGAGCTCCCAGTCAGGATTGTAGTGAGGCACAGATCTGGGAAAGGGTACCAAAATAATTGTGCAGCATTGAAGGTCCCCAAGAACACAGTGGCCTCCATCATTCTGAAACGTAAGTCGTTAGGAACCTCCAAGACTCTTCCTGAAGCTGGCCGCCCTGTGAAACTGAGCAATTAGTGGAGAAGGGCCTTGGCCAGGGAGGTGACCAAGAACCCGATGGGAGATTGGAGAACCTTCCAGAAGGACAACCATCTCTGCAGCACTCCACCAATCAGGCCTTTATGGTAGAGTGGCCAGATGGAAGCCAGTCCTCCGTCAAAGGCACATGACAGTCCGCTTGGAGTTTGCCAAAAGGCACCTAAAGGACTCTCAGACCATGAGAAACAAGATTCTCTGGTCTTTTGAAACCAAGATTTAACTGGTTTGCTAAGCAAACTGAATGCTAAGCATCACATCTGGAGGTAACCTGGCACCATCCCTACGATGAAGTATGGTGGTGGCAGCATCATGCTGTGAGGATGTTTTTCAGCTGCAGGGACTGGGAGACTAATCGGGATTACGGGTAAGATGAACAGAGCAAAGTACAGAGAGATCCTTGATGAAAACCTGCTCCAGAGCTTTCAGGACCTCAGACTGGGGTAAAGTTTCACCTTCCAACAGGACAACGACCCTAAGCACACAGCCAAGACGATGCAGTAGTGGCTTCTGGACAAGTCTCTGAATGCCTTTGAGTTGCCAATCCAAAGCCCAGACTTGAACCCGATCAAACATCTCTGGAGAGACGTGAAAATAGCTGTGCAGCGAAGCAACGCTCCCCATCAAACCTGAGAGAGCTTGAGAGGATCTGCAGAGAAGAATGGGAGAAACTCCCCATCCAACCTGACAGAGCTTGAGAGGATCTGCAGAGAAGAATGGGAGAAACTCCCCATCCAACCTGACAGAGCTTGAGAGGATCTGCAGAGAAGAATGGGAGAAACTCCCCATCCAACCTGAGAGAGCTTGAGAGGATCTGCAGAGAAGAATGGGAGAAACTCCCCATCCAACCTGACAGAGCTTGAGAGGATCTGCAGAGAAGAATGGGAGAAACTCCCCAAATACAGGTGTGCCAAGCTTGTAGCATCATACCCAAGAAGACTCAAGGCTGTAATCGCTGCCAAAGGTGCTTCAACAAAGTACTGAGTAAAGGGTCTGAATATTTATGTAAATGTTATATCTACGTTTTTTTTTTTTTTAATGAAAATGTTCACACATAAAATAAACAGTTTTTGCTTTGTAATTATGGGTTATTGTGTGTAGATTGATGAGGGGGGAAAAATACATTTAATCCATTTTAGAATAAGTCTGTAACGTGACAAAATGTGTAAAAAGTCAAGGGGTCTGAATACTTTCTGAATGTTGCTGTATATCAGTATATTAGACTCTCTCTCTCTCTCTCTATGCAGTGATGTTGTTTTCATCACTTCTGGTTTAACACTGCCATCAAGTGGTGATTGTCCAAACTGCACCACTGTTAAGATAGAGAGAGCAGAAAGTGTGGGAGAGAGAGCAGAGAGAGAGAGCAGAGTGTGTGGGAGAGAGGGAGCAAAGAGAGAGAGCAGAGAGTGAGATCAAAGAGAGCAGAGAGAGCAGAGATAATAGAGAGTGAGAGAGCAGAGAGAGCGGGTAGGGAGAGCAGAAAACAGAGAGAGAGCATAGAGCAGAGAGAGCAGAGAACAGAGAGAAGAGAGAGCGCAGAGAAGAGAGAGAAGAGAGAGAGCAGAGAAGAGAGAGAAGAGAGAGAGAGCAGACAGCAGAGGGAGAGAGAGAGCAGAGAGAGCAGAGGGAGAGAGAGAGCAGAGAACAGAGAGAGCAGAGAACAGAGAGAAGAGAGAGCAGAGAGCATAGAGAGAGACAGCAGATAACGAGAGCAGAAAGCAAGAGAGCAGAGAGAGAGAGAGCAGAGAGAGCAGAGAAAAGCGAGAGAGCAGAGTGTGTGTGAGAGAGAGAAGAGAGCAGAGCACACAGAGAGAGCAGAGAGCAGGGAAAAGAGAGAGAGAGAGCAGAGAGAAGAGAGAAGGCTGAGAGAGGGCAGAGAGCATTAGAGAGAGAGAGAGAGGGGGGGGAGAGAGCGGAGAGCAGGCTGAGAGAGCGAAGAGAGAGAGCAGAGAGAGAGAGAGATCAAAGAGAGCAGATAAAAGCGAGAGAGCAGAGAGTGTGTGTGAGAGAGAAGAGAGCAGAGCACACAGAGGGAGCAGAGAGCAGGGAAAAGAGAGAGAGAGAGCAGAGAGAAGAGAGAAGGCTGAGAGAGGGCAGAGAGCATTAGAGAGAGAGAGGGGGGGGGGAGAGCGGAGAGCAGGCTGAGAGAGCAAAGAGAGAGAGCAGAGAGAGAGAGAGATCAAAGAGAGCAGATAAAAGCGAGAGAGCAGAGAGTGTGTGTGAGAGAGAAGAGAGCAGAGCACACAGAGGGAGCAGAGAGCAGGGAAAAGAGAGAGAGGGAGCAGAGAGAGAGAGCAGAGAGTGTGGGAGAGAGAGACAGAGCAGAGAGTGTGGGAAAGAGAGAGAGAGCAGAGAGTGTGGGAGAGAGAGAGAGAGCAGAGAGTGTGGGAGAGAGAGAGAGCAGAGAGTGTGGGAGGGAGAGAGCAGAGAGTGTGGGAGAGAGAGAGAGAAGAGAGCAGAGAGTGTGTGTGTGAGAGAGAAGAGAGCAGAGCACACAGAGAGAGCATAGAGAGAGCAGAGAAGAGAGAGCAGAGAGAAGGCTGAGAGAGGGCAGAGAGCATTAGAGAGAGAGAGAGAGAGAGAGAGGGGGGGGGAGCGGAGAGCAGGCTGAGAGAGCAAAGAGAAAGAGCAGAGAGAGAGAGAGATCAAAGAGAGCAGAGAGAACAAAGATAATAGAGAGTGAGAGAGCAGAGAGAGCGGGTAGAGAGAGCAGCAGAGCAGAGAGAACAGAGAGCAGAGAGAGGGAGCAGAGAGAGACAGCAGATAATGAGAGCAGAAAGAGAGAGAGCAGAGATAGCAGAGAAAAGCGAGAGAGCAGAGAGAGCAAATAGAGAGGGCAGAGGGAGAGAGAAGAGAGCAGAGGGAGAGAGAAGAGACCAGATAGGGAGAGAGAAAAGAGAGAGAGCAGAGAGAGAGAGAGCAGAGGGGGAGAGAGAGAGCGAGAGAGAGAGCAGAGAGAAGAGATAAGGCTGAGAGAGGGTAGAGAGAAGAGAGAAGGCTGAGAGAGGGCAGAGAGCATTAGAGAGAGAGAGAGAGAGAGAGAGAGAGAGGAGAGGGAGGGAGAGAGCGGAGAGCAGGCTGAGAGAGCAGAGAGAGAGCAGAGAGTGAGAGAGAGATCAAAGAGAGCAGAGAGAGCAGAGATAATAGAGAGTGAGAGAGCAGAGAGAGCGGGTAGAGAGAGCAGAGAGAGAGAGAGCAGAGGGGGAGAGAGAGAGCGAGAGAGAGAGAGCAGAGAGAAGAGATAAGGCTGAGAGAGGGTAGAGAGCATTAGAGAGAGAGAGAGCAGAGGGAGAGAGCTGAGAGCGAGAGCAGAGAGCAGAGAGAAGAGAGAAGGCTGAGACAGGGCAGAGAGAAGAGAGAAGGCTGAGAGAGGGCAGAGAGCATTAGAGAGAGAGAGAGAGAGAGAGAGAGAGGAGAGGGAGGGAGAGAGCGGAGAGCAGGCTGAGAGAGCAGAGAGAGAGCAGAGTGAGAGAGAGATCAAAGAGAGCAGATAGAGCAGAGATAATAGAGAGTGAGAGAGCAGAGAGAGCGGGTAGAGAGAGCAGCAGAGCAGAGAGCAGAGAGAACAAAGGGCAGAGAGAGCAGAGAACAGAGAGAACAGAGAGAAGAGAGAGAGCAGATAGCAGAGAGAGAGGGAGCAGAGAGAGACAGCAGATAATGAGAGCGGAAAGAGAGAGAGCAGAGAGAGAGCAGAGAGAGCAGAGAAAAGCGAGAGAGCAGAGAGAGAGAGAAGAGACCAGATAGGGAGAGAGAAAAGAGAGCAGAGAGAGAGAGCAGAGGGAGAGAGAGAGAGAGAGAGCAGAGAGAGAGAGCAGAGAGAGCAGAGTGAGAGAGGAGAGAACAGAGAGAGAGAGCAGAGAGAGAGAGCAGAGGGAGAGAGATAGCAGAGAGAGAGAGCAGAGAGCAGGCTGAGAGAGCAGAGAGAGAGCGGAGAGCAGAGAGAGCAGAGAGCGAACAGAGAGTAGAGAGAGCAGAGAGTAGAGAGAGTGAGAAGAGAGAGAGAGCAGAGAGGGCAGAGAGAGGGCAGTGAAAGAGAGAGAGAGCAGAGAGAGCAGAGAGGAAGAGCAGAGAGCAGAGAGAGCAGATAAAATAGAGAGCAGAGAACAGAGAGAAGAGAGATAGCAGAGAGCAGAGAGAGCAAAGGGAGAAAGAGAGAGAGAGCAGAGAACAGAGAGAGCAGAGAACAGAGAGAGCAGAGAACAGAGAGAGCAGAGGCAGAAAGAGAGCAGAAAACAGAGAGACGAGAGAGCAGAGGGAGAGAGAGAGCAGAGAACAGAGAGAAGAGAACAAAGAGAAGAGAGCAGACAGAGCAGAGGGAGAGAGAGAGCAGAGAACAGAGAGAAGAGAGCAGAGAGCATAGAGAGAGGGGGCAGAGAGAGACAGCAGATAACGAAAGCAGAAAGAGAGAGAGCAGAGAGAGAGAGAGCAGAGAGAGCAGAGAAGAGAGCAGAGCACACAGAGAGAGCAGAGAGCAGGGAAAGAGAGAGAGAGCAGAGAGAGAGCAGAGAAAAGAGAGCAGAGAGTTGAGAGAGCAGAAAGCAGGCAGAAAGCAGGCTGAGAGAGCAGAGAGCGAGAGCAGAGAGAAGAGAGAAGGCTGAGAGAGGGCAGAGAGCATTAGAGAGAGAGAGAGAAAGAGAGAGGGGGAGGGAGGGAGAGAGCGGAGAGTAGGCTGAGAGAGCAAAGAGAGAGCAGAGAGTGAGAGAAAGATCAAAGAGAGCAGAGAGAGCAGAGATAGTAGAGAGTGAGAGAGCAGAGAGCAGGCTGAGAGAGCAGAGCGAGCGGGTAGAGAGAGCAGCAGAGCAGAGAGAACAAAGGGCAGAGAGAGCAGAGAACAGAGAGCAAAGAGAGAGCAGAGAAAGCAGAGGGAGTGAGAGAGCAGAGAACAGGAAGAAGAGAGAGAGAGCAGACAGAGCAGAGGGAGCAGAGAGAGCAGAGAACAGAGAGAGCAGAGGGAGAGAGAGAGCAGAGGACAGAGAGAGCAGAGAGAGACAGCAGATAATGAGGGCAGAAAGAGAGAGAGCAGAGAGAGAGAGCAGAGAGCAGAGAGAGCAGAGAAAAGCAAGAGAGCAGATAGAGAGGGCAGAGGGAGAGAGAAGAGAGCAGTGAGTAGAGGGAGAAAGAAGAGACCAGATAGGGAGAGAGAAAAGAGAGAGAGCAGAGAGAGAGAGAGCAGAGGGAGAGAGAGCAGAGGGAGAGAGAGAGAGCAGAGTGAGAGAGGAGAGAACAGAGAGAGAGAGCAGAGAGAGAGCAGAGAGCAGGCTGAGAGAGCAGAGAGAGAGCGGAGAGCAGAGAGAGCAGAGAGCGAGCAGAGAGTGAGAAGAGTGAGAGAGCAGAGAGGGCAGAGAGAGGGCAGAGAAAGAGAGCAGAGAGAGCAGAGAGGAAGAGCAGAGAGCAGAGAGAGCAGATAAAATAGAGAGCAGCAGAGCAGAGAGAGCAAAGGGAGAAAGAGAGAGAGAGACGAGAGGGAGAGAGAGCAGAGAACAGAGAGAGCAGAGGCAGAGAGAGAGCAGAAAACAGAGAGACAAGAGAGCAGAGAGAGAGCAGAGGGCAGAGAGAGAGCAGCAGAGCAGAGAGAGCAGAGAGAGCAGAGAGAGCAGAGAACAGAGAGAGAGCGCAGAGAGAGAGAGCAGAGAGAGCAGAGGGAGAAAGAGAGAGAGAGCATAGAGCAGAGAGAGAGCAGAGGGAGAAAGAGAGAGAGCATAGAGAACAGAGGGAGAGAGAGAGCAGAGAATAGAGAGAAGAGAGATAGCAGAGAGAGAGGAGGCAGAGAGAGAGTGAGCAGAGAGCAGGCTGAGAAAGCAAAGAGAGAGTGAGAGAGCAAGAGTGAGAGAGCAGAGAGAGAGAGAGAGCAGAGAGCAAAGAGAGAGAGCAGAGAGGGCAGAGAGAAAGCAGAGAAAAGAGAGAGCACAGAGAGCAGAAAGAGAGCAGAGAGCAGGCTGAGAGAGAAGAGAGAGAGCAGAAAGAGAGCAGAGAAGAGAGAGCAGAGAGAGCAGTGAAAAGAGAGAGCAGTGAAAAGAGAGAGCAGAGCAGAGAGAGCAGAGAACAGAGAGAAAATAGTGAGAGAGAGAACAGAGAGGGCAAAGAGAGAGAGAGCAGAGAGGGCAGAGAGAAAGACGAGAGAGAGCTGAGAGCAGTGTTAGTGGAATTCTAAATTCCTCTGTATTATTTCCCAATCAGAATGAAGTACTCTGTCAATGCATTCTATGGGATCGTAAAACCCATATTATTATTATAGGAATGGACAGAGCCCCAGTCTTAAACTCAGGTAGCAGCGTTTATTACAAGAGAGTACTGACCCAAAATACAAAGAACCTTACCTTTTAAAGAGACAACATAAAATGACATCATCAGTTTCTCACACCCTCTCCGATCCACACAATAGCGCAGTGTCTTCAGGTCTGGAGATGTCTTCTACTCCCCTCGTAAAACAAACATTCCAATCTGTCTGAAAGATATGCCCTCCTTCTCCCTTTCCCACAAGGTACAGACAATTCATTTGTTTTACTTACATTTTCAGTAACAGCTTAACCAAGAACCCATACATTTCATACCATAACATAATAGTATTAAAATAACTGGTTCTAATCTAATGTATGCATAATTAATCATTTCAACTATAATTTCCTCCAACAAGCAGAGAGACAGATCAGGGAGAGCAGAGGGCAGAGAGAGCAGAGAGAGAGCAGAGGGAGAGAGAGAAAGCAGAGAGAGAGAGCAGAGAGATCAGAGGAAGTGAGAGAGCAGAGCGCAGAAAGAGAGAGAGCAGAGAACAGAGAGCAGAGAGAGTAGAGGCAGAGACAGAGCAGAGAGAGCGAGCAGAGAGCAGGCTGAGAAAGCAAAGAGAGAGTGAGAGAGCAGAGAGTGAGAGAGAGCAGAGAGTGCAGAGAAAAGAGAGAAAAGAGAGCAAAGAGAGCAGAGAGAACTCTGTTGCTATAGTGACCCTGCATCACAACACTACGTTGCTATAGTGACCCTGCATGACAACACTCTGTTGCTATAGTGACCTTATCTTATCATCAACCTGACGGAGGCAACGTAAAAATCAATAAACAAACTGTTTTCACAATTAAGGTGAAATAAAATTAACAGGCTTTTCTTGTTTCAAGTCTGTTTTATTATGAAAAGTACAATATATCCTTGTATACTTGTACAACTATGGAGCGTATGTCCAGATATAATTATATATAATTGTATAATTAGTTTTTCAACATAAAAGACAACACATGATTACATTGGTATTTTAACAGTGTTATTGTAAGAGGTCCTCACTACTATAGAAAGACGCGCATGTGTGTGTGTCCAGAGTGTGTGTGTGTCCAGTGTGTGTGTCAAGAGTGTGTGTGTGTCCAGTGTGTGTGTGTCCAGTGTGTGTGTGTGTCCAGTGTGTGTGTGTCCAGTGTGTGTGCGTCCAGAGTGTGTGTGTCCAGAGTGTGTGTGTCCTGTGTGTGTGTGGGTGTATCTAGTGTGTGTGTTTGTGTGTGTATCTAGTGTGTGTGTGTGTGTGTGTCCAGTGTGAGTCTGTGAGTCCAGTGTGTGTGTGTGTGTGTGTCCACTGTGTTTGTGTGTGTGTGTGTGTATTTGTCCAGTGTGTGTGTGTGTGTGTGTGTGTGTGTCCAGTGTGCGTCTGTGAGTCCAGTGTGTGTGTGTGTCCAGAGTGTGTGTGACCAGTGTGTGTGTGTGAGTGTGTGTGACCAGTGTCTGTGTCCAGTGTGTGTCCAGTGTGTGTCTGTGAGTCCAGCGTGTGTGTGTCCACTGTGTTTGTGTGTGTGTTTGTCTAGTGTGTGTGTGTGTGTGTGTGTCCAGTGTGTGTCTGTGAGTCCAGTGTGTGTCTGTGTGTGTGTCCAGTGTGTGTCTGTGTGTCCAGTGTGTGTGTCCAGTGTGTGTGTCCAGTGTGTGTGTGTGTCCACTGTGTTTGTGTGTGTGTTTGTCTAGAGTGTGTGTATTTGTCCAGTGTGTGTGTGTGTGTGTGTGTGTGTCTGTGTATGTGTGTGTGTGTGTGTGTGTGTGTGTCTGTGAGTCCAGTCTGTGTCCAGTGTGTGTGTCCACTGTGTTTGTGTGTGTGTGTGTTTGTCCAGTGTGTGTCTGTAAGTCCAGTGTGTGTGTGTGTGTGTCCAGTGTGTGTGTCCAGCAGGTGTGTGTGTGTGTGTGTGTGTGTGTGCGTCCAGTGTGTGTGTGTGTGTCCAGCGTGTGTCTGTGAGTCCAGTGTGTGTGTGTGTGTGTGTGTGTGTGTCCAGTGTGAGTGTGTGTGTGTGCGTCCAGTGTGTGTGTGTGCGTCCAGTGTGTGTGTGTGTGTGTGTGCGTCCAGTGTGTGTGTGTGTGTGTGTGTGTGCGTCCAGTGTGTGTGTGTGTCCCCAGCGTGTGTCTGTGAGTCCAGTGTGTGTGTGTGTGTGTGTGTGTGTCCAGTGTGTGTGTCCAGCAGGTGTTTGTGTGTGTGTGTGTCCAGTTTGTGTGTGTGTGTGTATCCAGTGTGAGTGTGTGTGTGTGTCCAGTGTGAGTGTGTGTGTGTGCGTCCAGTGTGTGTGTGTGTGTGCGTCCAGTGTGTGTGTGTGTGTCCAGCGTGTGTCTGTGAGTCCAGTGTGTGTGTGTGTGTGTGTGTGTGTGTCCAGTGTGTGTGTGTATCTAGTGTGTGTGTCCAGCAGGTGTGTGTGTTTGTCCAGTGTTTGTTTGTCCAGTGTGTGTGTGTGTGTGTGTTTGTCCAGTGTGTGTGTGTATCTAGTGTGTGTGTCCAGCAGGTGTGTGTGTGTGTCCAGTGTGAGTGTGTGTGTGTCAAGTGTGTGTCCAGCAGGTGTGTGTGTGTTTGTCCAGTGTGTGTGTGTGTGTGTGTGTGTGTGTGTGTGTGTGTATGTTTGTCCAGTGTGTGTGTGTGTGTGTGTGTGTGTGTGTGTGTGTGTGTGTGTGTTTGTCCAGTGTGTGTATCACTGACAGAGAGACACTGAGTCGCCATCCCACCAAACCCTAAACCCTGGATAGAGGGGCTCAGTGAATGTGGAGGTGAATGTGTACAGGTGGGTCAGTGTGTCAGAGGAGGCTCTATAGAAGGACAGAGTGCCGGCTGACCAGTCCAGATACACTCCTACTCTGTGGGGGCTGGAGGGGTGGACGTCTAAGGTAGTGGGATTATTATTGTGACAGGCAGTGTAACTGTTGTCAGAACAGTTCAGACTCCAGGACTTGTCATTGTATCCAAGCCAACAGTCACTAACCCCTCCTCTCCTGTTGATTCCTTTATATGTCACTCCTATATCAGCCCTTCTCCCACTCCAATCTACCTCCCAGTAACAGCGCCCAGTCAGACCCTCTCTACACAGCACCTGTTCACAGCCCTCAAATCTCTCTGGGTGATCAGGATACGGCTGCTCCTCTGTCCTCCATGTCACCTTTCTGTTCTCCTCAGACAGAGAGAGGCGTCTGTCTACTGTGTTTAGGTCCAGTGTGAGATCACAGACATCTGATGGATGAAACCAGACACAATATTAGAAATCATCATCATTCACATTAGAATGTTAACTCACTTTTCACTAATTAATTTAATGTAGATGTTTCTAGGTATCAAAAGGAGAAGTTAAGCTAACTTAAGACTTGTTGAATGATCATATGTTATACTGTATGGTAATATAAAACACACTTATTCCCATTAATTACACACACACACACACACAGTCAAATCAACTCGTTGTAAACATTGATGTCCCTGATTTCTGCTTCTGTAGAACTACAGCTGATATTTAATATGACCAAGTCAGTAATGATGGTGGTCTTTGACTTTGACTTAACTTGAATTAAGACTTATTCTTAGTCATATTCTTCACATTAGTCAACACTCACATTTTCTAAGCCCAGGTTTCATTCTGTTCTCTCCACCATGTTCCACACTGTAGCGGTAAGCAGAAGAACAGACAGTCATTGAGGGATACACCTGAACTCACACACACACACACACACACACACACACACACACACACACACACACACACACACACACACACTGGACTCACACAGACACACACTGGACACACACACACTGGACACAGAGACAAACTGAACTCACACACACACACAGTCATCATATAACTTTGTCCAAGTGGTGGTCAGAATGTTTGTCTTAACTAGCCTGATAAGTCAAACATGTCTGATATGAACATTGACATAAACCCTCTACATACTTGAGTTTCTCCAGTCTGCAGTGTGGATCCTCCAGTCCAGCAGAGAGCAGTCTGACTCCTGAGTCTCCTGGGTGATTGTAGCTCAGGTCCAGCTCTCTCAGGTGTGAGGGGTTTGACCTCAGAGCTGAGACTAGAGAAGCACAGCCTTCCTCTGTGAGTAGACAGCCTGACAGCCTGCAAAGAGTCAAATCATATTAAAACCACACTGATATTCTTTGGTGGTGAAAATAGTGGCAGTATATATGTTTTATCAACTAATCATCAAAGTGTTGCTTATAGAGAGAACAAAGATTATAGTAGACTGACCAGACCAGTTTGAAAAGCAGTATCAGTCAGAATACAGACAGTGAGGAATCAGATTTAGATTGTATTGAGTATACAGTCCACACCATATCTATTTAGACAGTGAGCTATCAGATTTAGATTGTATTGAGTATACAGTCCACACCATATCTATTTAGACAGTGAGGTATCAGATTTAGATTGTATTGAGTATACAGTCCACACCATATCTATTTAGACAGTGAGGTATCAGATTTAGATTGTATTGAGTATACAGTCCACACCATATCTATTTAGACAGTGAGGTATCAGATTTAGATTGTATTGAGTATACAGTCCACACCATATCTATTTAGACAGTGAGGTATCAGATTTAGATTGTATTGAGTATACAGTCCACACCATATCTATTTAGACAGTGAGGTATCAGATTTAGATTGTATTGAGTATACAGTCCACACCATATCTATTTAGACAGTGAGGTATCAGATTTATATTGTATTGAGTATACAGTCCACACCATATCTATTTAGACAGTGAGGTATCAGATTTAGATTGTATTGAGTATCAGTACAACAAAACATACTAACCTCTCACCATTACCAATAACAGAGGCTACAACAAAACATACTAACCTCTCACCATTACCAATAACAGAGGCTACAACAAAACATGCTAACCTCTCACCATTACCAATAACAGAGGCTACAACAAAACATACTAACCTCTCACCATTACCAATAACAGAGACTACAACAAAACATGCTAACCTCTCACCATTACCAATAACAGAGGCTACAACAAAACATGCTAACCTCTCACCATTACCAATAACAGAGGCTACAACAAAACATGCTAACCTCTCACCATTACCAATAACAGAGGATACAACAAAACATGCTAACCTCTCACCATTACCGATAACAGAGGCTACAACAAAACATGCTAACCTCTCACCATTACCAGTAACAGAGGATACAACAAAACATGCTAACCTCTCACCATTACCAATAACAGAGGCTACAACAAAACATGCTAACCTCTCACCATTACCAATAACAGAGGCTACAACAAAACATACTAACCCCTCACCATCAACCTCAAATAAAAGGTGACATTCTGTACTGTCTCCTAATATGAAACATTATATCTCAAATCCAAAATGCTGGAGCAAAGCACCACATTTAAAACTGTAAGCTTCACTGTCCAAACACATATGGTGTGGACTATGTGTGTCTGGTAAACACATGTGGATCTGGTGAACAGTTATCACTTGTTGACCAACTACAGGAATACTGACCTCAGAGTCTCCAGTTTACAGTGAGGATTCCCCAGTCCAGCAGAGAGCAGCTTCACTCCTGAATCCTTCAGGTCATTGTTACTCAGATCCAGCTCTCTCAGGTGTGAGGGGTTTGACCTCAGAGCTGAGACCAGAGAAGCACAGCCTTCCTCTGTGACTCCACAGCCTGACAGCCTGCAAAGAGTCAAATCATATTAAAACCACACTGATATTCTTTGGTGGTGAAAATAGTGACAGTATATTTGGGAGAACTACATACATGAAGTGCTTTCATATCTGATAATACTGACCTCAGAGTCTCCAGTTTACAGTGGGGATTCCCCAGTCCAGCAGAGAGCAGCTTCACTCCTGAATCCTTCAGGTCATTGTTACTCAGATCCAGCTCTCTCAGGTGTGAGGGGTTTGACTCCAGAGCTGAGACCAGAGAAGCACAGCCTTCCTCTGTGACTCCACAGCCTGACAGCCTGACAAAGAGATCATCATGACTTCACAAACACACTGTTACTTTAACACCAGTAGTGTAGAAGGACAATGGCAGATGCATTTGGTTTATTCTCTCAAACAACATATAGATTCATCTTCCGTTTCCTAGAATTGTATGGTCATATTGTTATACTAATGTGAAAATCAATGAATTTATTCAATATGTTTTTCAATATAATATTATATACATATTATAATACATATTTTTCTCTAAACTGAATATTTCTTCCTGATGATTAGTTCTTATTTGTCATTTTATTTACTCACAGAGCAGCTCTGGAGGCTTTGACCACTGGCAGCAGCCTCAGAAGACCTTCCTCTGATCTGGAGAATTTCTTCAGGTCAAACACATCCAGCTCCTTTTCTGAAGTCAGCAACACAAAGACCAGAGCTGACCACTGTGCAGGTGACAGTTTGGGTTTTGAGAGACTTCCTGAGCTCAGGTAGCTTTGGATCTCCTCCACTAGAGAATGGTCATTCAGTTCATTCAGACAGTGGAACAGATTGATGCTCCTCTCTGGAGAGGGATTCTCCCTGATCTTCTCCTTGATGTACTCGACTGTTTCTTCATGGCTCTGTGAGCTGCTTCTTGTCTTTGTCAGTAGACCTCGTAAGTGCTTCTGATTGGACTCCAGTGAGAGGCCCAGAAGGAAGCGGAGGAAAAGGTCCAGGTTTCCCGTCTCACTTTGTAAGGCTTGATCCACAGCACTCTTGTAGAAAGTAACTTTACGCCTTTGTTTGATTCTCACAGAAAAGTTCCTGGACGTTGATTGCAGTTTGTCCATTACATTCCTATTGTTGATGATGAATGAGAGAAACACATATACAGCAGCCAGAAACTCCTGAATGCTCAGATGAACAAAGCAGAACACCTTGTCCTGGTACAGCCCACATTCCTCTTTAAAGAGCTGTGTGCACAATCCTGAGTGCACCGAGGCTTCCTTGACATCAATGCCAGCCTCTTTTAGGTCTTCTTCATAGAAAATCAGATTGCCCTTCGCAAGCTGTTGAAAAGCCAGTTTTCCCAGTGACAGAATGCTCTCTTTATTCCAGTGTTGATCTGTCTCTTCTTTCCCAAGATACTTTTCATTCTTCTGTTTGGTATGAAACACCACAAGGTGTGTGTACATCTCAGTCAGAGTCTTGGGCATCTCTTCTCTCTTACGTTTCAGCATGTGTTCAAGGACTGTTGCAGAAATCCAACAGAAGACTGGAATGTGGCACATGATGTGGAGGCTCCTTGATGTCTTTATGTGTGAGATGATTCTGCTGGCCAGGTCCTGATCACTGAATCTCTTCCTGAAGTACTCCTCCTTCTGTGGGTCATTGAACCCTCGTACCTCTGTCACCTGGTCAACACACCCTGAAGGGATCTTATTGGCTGCTGCAGGTCGGGTAGTTATCCAGAGGAGAGCAGAGGGAAGCAGACTTCCCTTGATGAGATTTGTCAGCAGAACATCCACTGAGGTTGACTCTGTGACGTCCCAACAGATCTTGTTCTTCTGGAAGTCTAGGGGCAGTCGGCACTCATCCAGACCATCAAAGATGAACAGAACTTTGTACTTGTTGTAGTTGGAGATTCCTGATTGTTTGGTTTCCATTGAGAAGTGATTAAGAAGTTCAATGAAAGTGTGTTTGTCCTCTTTCATCAAATTCAGCTCCCGAAAAGGGAATGAAAATACAAATTGGACATCCTGATTTGCTTTTCCTTCAGCCCAGTCCAGAATGAACTTCTGCACAGAGACTGTTTTTCCAATGCCAGCGACTCCCTTTGTCAGCACAGTTCTGATAAGTTTGTCTTGTCCAGTTAAGGATTGGAAGATGTCGTTACATTTGATTGGAGTCTCTGGTCTTGCTTGCTTCCTGGTTGTTGTCTCAATCTGTCTCAGCTCATGTTCATTATTGACCTCTCCTGTTCCACCCTCTGTGATGTAGAGCTCTGTGTAGATCTTATTGAGAAGTGTTGGGTTTCCTTGTTTAGCGATCCCCTCAAATACACATTGAAACTTCTTCTTTAGATTAGATTTGAGTTCACGTTGGCATATCACAGCAAGCTCATCTGAATCTAGAAATAACAGAGGATATTAATATTACTGTTTTAATGCCTACAGTATTGAAGGACTGTTATAAAGTTTTACATTATAATAATTTATTCTCTTAACTGACTGTATAAATGTGTAAATGTTTTCATAATGCATTACAGACTGGTGTGACTGATTATATTATTATCGGTGTTATTGATGGTATTATTAATGTTGTCTCTCTCTAAATGAATCACCACAACACATCCCTGCTGCTACTTGATGAGGTCACTAGGTGTTGTGTTAAGGCTGCTACAATATCATTGAGTTACACAGCTACCTTAGCTGTACTTTAGCTACAGCTTTTAAATGTTATAAAACAGCATTCAATATGAGGCAGACAGATCTTACATTTCTCCAGTGTGTCAGCAAGCTCCTTCTGGTTCATTTTCCTCAGGATGTGCAGTGTGATCTTCAGAGCCCCCTCTCTGGCACTGCTCTCCTGCTTCTCTTCTTCAGCATCCTCCACTTCCTGCTTCTGTCTCTCAAAGCCTTCTGGGAGTTCTGGACTAAGAATCCTCTTGAACAGCTTCAGCTCGTTCTTCACAAATGTCATAATTTTCTCTTCAAGCAACTGAAATAAATAAAGTAAATAAGTTAAGCAAGAGACTAAATGCTTTCTCATTAACACATTAATGAATGATTGACAGATCAACTTTACTTGAGGTAAACAAAAACAAATGTACATAACAGGACCACATACACTGAATATGGAGTCCAGGTCTGTTTGATGACTCTGGGAAGAATGACCACTGAGAATCTCTGACTCTGATCTCTCCTGTTGGTTTCTGTGGACAAAACATGAGATTACATCTCCTCATCCAGGGAGTACACGCACGCACACACACACACACACACACACACACACACACACACACACACACACACACACACACACACACACACAGGAAGGGAATGTTGTGTTTGTTTAATATTGTTTTAGGACTATGAAAATGCACAAAATGATGAGCCTATGGATTATGAAAACAACAACAATAAATGGGAAAATGGGAGAGGAGAAATAACTAGCGACAGTGTTGTTTAACTCACTGACCAGGACCCATGAGTTCTTCTTACCTTTGTTTAGTAGAAAAGTCTCCCTTTCTAAACACTATAGGACGATCCATAGACCAGTCACTCTTCATGGACACACAGCTGGGAACAGGGGAGGCTGGTCTCTCCTGATTGATTGGGCTTCAACACAACAGAGACAAACATTACATCTCTCATCTACTCTGAGCTCAGATGGGGAAACATAAGAAGAGTTTCATTCCAAAAAGCTATATATCCATTTTTAGAAACGTTCGTAAATGAGCTTTTATTGTTTAAAGAAGTTAAGTTTATGTTAAGTTATGTTTTTTTGCTAAATGAGGAGATGGCACGTGGGTACCTGCTTCTATAAACCAATGAGGAGATGGCACCTGGGTACCTGCTTCTATAAACCAATGAGGAGATGGCACGTGGGTACCTGCTTCTATAAACCAATGAGGACATGGCACATGGGTACCTGCTACTATTAACCAATGAGGAGATGCAGCGCGATCTGCGTCACAAATAGAACTGACTTCTAGACGCGCGAGAGCAGTGTGTCATTTTTAATGCCGAAAATCATTTAGCGACGCGAGCGTTGTAGTCAGTCTGTCAGCCCCGCTAAAAGGCTGGTGTCGTTACTCTGCCTTCTCCGGGGGATGTTGAGCTAAATTTACTAACCGGGAGGGTTGAATGATGTAATTTATTAGAGGGCTGGAAGACGCACTCTCGAGGTTGTTTACTCACAATATCAGATATTAAGATGATTTTTATAATGAATGTATACTGAGGTTGAGGTTCTGACTAGTGATTATTTACCCGGGGTTCAATACCTGCTATTGAGGCGCCCTGAAAATAATATTCAAAAGTTCGGTCCTTGGACACAGAGGTTTAAACACTAAAGTTACCGTCCATCTAGTGAAGAGAGGAGAACCGGACAGAGGTAGCCAGCATCCGTCAACGAGAGAGGGAGAAGCCTCACCGGGATTTAACAGGTGGAAGAAACAACCGGGGAGCTCCATCGGTCCACAAGAAATGCAGACAGCCGGTGATGATGTAGTGGTAGCTATGGTAACTAGGATGCTGCTGGTAGAGTAGCTAGCTAGTTTACCGAGCTGTAACGACTAGCTAGGATAACTAGGATGCTGCTGGTAGAGTAGCTAGCTAGCTGTACCGAATAGCTTGGTTAGCTAGCAGGTCCTTCGCCTGTCCCTCGTTTCGATGATGAATCCGGTGAAACACAAATTGAAACAAGGATAGAGAGTGAAAAGGATCTGACTACACTCACACTGTCCCTGACCGTAAAGCAAAAAGCAAATTGAACAGTAAACTTCGGTGTCTCAACACTGTAACAAACTCCGTCGTTATTCCCCAAGATCACCTCAGTCCACTCTGGCGCCACACCAACGCGGACAGTTCTGTACGGGGACGCGGACAGTTCTGCACGGGGACGCGGACAGTTCTGCACGTGGACGCGGACAGTCCTGTACGGGGACGCGGACAGTCCTGTACGGGGACGCGGACAGTTCTGTACGGGGACGCGGACAGTTCCTGTACGGGGACGCGGACAGTCCTGTACGGGGACGCGGACAGTTCTGTACGTGGACGCGGACAGTTCTGTACGGGGACGCGGACAGTTCTGTACGGGGACGCAGACAGTTCCAGAACGCGGACATGATCAGTGCAACACAATCAACTAAACCCAGTCTTTACAGTGGGTTACATTAGTAATATTCATTTTTTATTATTATGTAAAACAAACATTCTATGTTTTTTTTATAACAATATGTTGAGATCTGGGTCCATATCCACAAAGTGTCTCAGAGTAGAAAATTGGTCGTATAAGTGCTGAGAACAAAGACATTTTACACTTATGGGTAGAAATTAAAGCTATTTATGAAGTCTCTCGTCCCACCTAGTCAGCAGATATTTAGGACACCTCGTGAGCTGTCCTAAGTAGTTAAGAGTTAACAGCAGGTGTCC
The DNA here is from genome assembly GCF_013265735.2 of Oncorhynchus mykiss. Classification (NCBI taxonomy): domain Eukaryota; kingdom Metazoa; phylum Chordata; class Actinopteri; order Salmoniformes; family Salmonidae; genus Oncorhynchus; species Oncorhynchus mykiss. The sequence continues at coordinate 102,089,405 of NC_048576.1, forward strand.
TAAGTAGTTAAGAGTTAACAGCAGCTGTCCTAAGTAGTTAAGAGTTAACAGCAGGTGTCCTAAGTAGTTAAGAGTTAACAGCAGGTGTCCTAAGTAGTTAAGAGTTAACATCAGGTGTCCTAAGTAGTTAAGCGTTAACAGCAGGTGTCCCAAGTAGTTAAGAGTTAACAGCAGGTGTCCTAAGTAGTTAAGAGTTAACAGCAGGTGTCCTAAGTAGTTAAGAGTTAACATCAGGTGTCCTAAGTAGTTAAGCGTTAACAGCAGGTGTCCCAAGTAGTTAAGAGTTAACAGCAGGTGTCCTAAGTAGTTAAGAGTTAACAGCAGGTGTCCTAAGTAGTTAAGAGTTAACATCAGGTGTCTTGATAATACTATAGAATAATGCAGTGAGTCAGTGGTTCCTGCTCCACATGTAATTGCTTTGGAGAAGTTAAAATAATGTTTTATATTTCTATATGATCAATCCATTAATAATATATATTATAACATTTTTTTCAGAATGGCACAAATTCCCCGATATCAGGGTACTCATGTCAACATGTTTGCTTTCAGAGCATATTTGATCCCAAATTATAAGGGGATGGATTGATCATATAGAAATATAAAACATTATTTTAACTACTACAAAGCAATTACATGTGGCTCAGGAACCACTGACTCACTGCATACATGCAATAGCAAGTATTGTGCTTTTGGCACTGATTTATGTATTATACCTATGTATAACAAGTAATACCATGTTTGTCTGCATAGCATTTTGTCTTCATTTTAGCAGATTAATTCATGCTTATTTCTGAAGATTAACTCAGGTTTTCACGCAGCGGCTAAGGAGTTGGAGCTGTGGAGGGAGTATGACCTATGGCTGAACGGTGGCTGGTTCTAATCCCGGGCTGGGTGCTGGAATAAATGGGTGGACTTGTTCTGACCACTGGAGGGCTGCTGGGTTCCCATCCTCAAAACAGGAACCTTTTGGTTATCAGAACTCTACAGGTTCACTGAACCCAAAAATATATAGAACTTTTAGTGGTTCCATATATTAATGAAGTGATAGAAGCCTTTTTGGTTCTAGAAGGAACCTTCTGTTCTAAGAGTGTATAATAACAAACACGTTGTTCTTTTGATTATTTAATTATCTACATCATCTTATTTCAAGTTCTCCCTTTGGAGCACAACAATCCTAAATTGGGCATGGCTATAAATTAGACAGTTGAAGGTATCTGGGGCGTAATATGTGTTAGATGAATATGAACATTGTATGCAATGTTGTAGGCAACATTATTGGCAAGGGACTTGATACCTACTATGCCAAAGATATTTAGAGTTGTTAAACGGGTGTGAAGAGTGTGTTGATGTAATGGTTATATTGTCAATATTCTGCTTGTAACAACCATCAGAATTGGTAAAAAACATTATGCATTCCATTAAATTAGGCAATAATTAAGAGCAGAAAAAGTGGTCGTATCATGTGGAAATTCTATCACGTCTAACATTGCAATGAGTACAGTGCCGTGGAACCCCAGCAGTACCTCCACAGACCCCGGATTGAGAACCCCTGCAGTACCTCCACAGACCCCGGATTGAGAACCCCTGCAGTACCTCCACAGACCCCGGATTGAGAACCCCTGCAGTACCTCCACAGACCCCGGATTGAGAACCCCTGCAGTACCTCCACAGACCCCGGATTGAGAACCCCTGCAGTACCTCCACAGACCCCGGATTGAGAACCCCTGCAGTACCTCCACAGACCCCGGATTGAGAACCCCTGATTTAGCAGATGTTCTTATCCAGAGTGATTTACAGTAAGTGCTTTCATCTTAATTAAGATAGCTACGTGAGTATATATATATATATACACCCATCTAAAATCTATTAGTTAAAAATCTGAGAACAGTAATATTGAAGGTACCCATAGCAACCATTTCTGATAAAAAAAAACAAATGTGAACATTTTGGAAATAAACTCATAATAATGATATCAAAAATTGTCATCTTACCTCTTAGCTTTGGTGTCATGTTCCCCAGAGAGACTCATTTTAGAGGCAGGGCCCCCCTCCTCTCTCTCCCCAGAGAGACTCATTTTAGAGGCAGGGCCCCCCTCCTCTCTCTCCCCAGAGAGACCCATTTTAGAGGCAGGGCCCCCCTCCTTTCTCTCCCCAGAGAGACTCATTTTAGAGCACTGACCCCTAAACAGAGATCCAAAATGTTGTTTGTGGTTAACACAGTAATTATTTAATGTCAATTGTTATCATTTATTATTTATCTCTTTGAGAAATAAAACATTTACTAACAGACATAGAAACAGTCAGATGATTTAATGCATCACATGAAAACGTAGTTGTGACATTTCATATCCATGGTAACTGTCTGTAATAATAATAAGTCACTGTTTGTTAAGGTGGTTATAGACAGTACAGAAACAATAATAATAATAAGTCACTGTTTGTTAAGGTAGTTATAGACAGTACAGCAACAATAATAATAATAATAATAATAATAATAATAATAATAAGTCACTGTTTGTTAAGGTAGTTATAGACAGTACAGCAACAATAATAATAATAATAATAATAATAAGTCACTGTTTGTTAAGGTGGTTATAGACAGTACAGCAACAACAACAATAATAATAATAATAATAAGTCACTGTTTGTTAAGGTGGTTATAGACAGTACAGCAACAATAATAATAATAATAATAATAATAATAATAATAAGTCACTGTTTGTTAAGGTGGTTATAGACAGTACAGCAACAATAATAATAATAATAATAATAATAATAATAAGTCACTGTTTGTTAAGGTGGTTATAGACAGTACAGCAACAATAATAATAATAATAATAATAACAAGTCACTGTTTGTTAAGGTAGTTATAGACAGTACAGCAACACAAGGCCATGTTTCACACTTATTTGTATTCATTAAAAGTGGATTTTTATTGTCTTTCAATCTGTTATTTTCTAAATGTATCTGAGAATGTAGACAGAAGGGCTAAAACGGACATGATTGATATGAGGGGGAAATTATTGATCCATTCAGAAAGGTTTTATGCATCAAGTAAGAGATTTTATATTATGTAAAGTAGATTAGGTTATAATGTATAGTAGTGGGTTGTTAGTGATATGTTATATTATGTAAAGTAGACTAGGTTATAATGTATAGTAATGGGTTGTTAGTGATATGTAGATGTTATATTATGTAAAGTAGACTAGGTTATAATGTATAGTAGTGGGTTGTTAGTGATATGTAGATGTTATATTATGTAAAGTAGACTAGGTTATAATGTATAGTAGTGGGTTGTTAGTGATATGTTATATTATGTAAAGTAGACTAGGTTATAATGTATAGTAATGGGTTGTTAGTGATATGTAGATGTTATATTATGTAAAGTAGACTAGGTTATAATGTATAGTAGTGGGTTGTTAGTGATATGTTATATTATGTAAAGTAGACTAGGTTATAATGTATAGTAGGGGGTTGTTAGTGATATGTTATATTATGTAAAGTAGACTAGGTTATAATGTATAGTAGTGGGTTGTTAGTGATATGTAGATGGTATATTATGTAAAGTAGACTAGGTTATAATGTATAGTAGTGGGTTGTTAGTGATATGTAGATGTTATATTATGTAAAGTAGACTAGGTTATAATGTATAGTAGTGGGTTGTTAGTGATATGTAGATGTTATATTATGTAAAGTAGACTAGGTTATAATATATAATAGCAGTTTGTTAGTGATATGCAGATCAAGGTCTATACCTCGGCTATAGCCTACAGATCATAGGTGACCAGTCTAAACCTGTTCAGATCAGTTCACATAACGTTACAGGCCTACCAGTGGCAGGACAGAGAATGTACTGTATATAACCTACATATCATAGATGACCAGTCTAAACCTGTTCCGATCAGTTCACATAATGTTATAGTCCTACCAGTAGCAGGACAGAGAATGTACTGTATATAACCTACATATCATAGATGACCAGTCTAAACCTGTTCAGATCAGTTCACAGAGACCATCAGGTTTGTCAGCATGATCAGTGATCATAACTCAAACCTACTCTGACTATTGAATGTCTGACATCGACTAACCTTATAATAGTGTGTAGAAAGCCAAGACCAACGAGAGTTTGCCCATCTTTCCTACGTCTCAACACATTTATCTGACTTCTAATGTCCTGAGAAATATGTGCCACAGTTTCAACAGCCATGTTATAACTGCGTAGGCTACAAACATACTTTTAATTTCACATGATGAAATCACATAACTTACAGTCACTGGTGCAGACGCCTGTTTTCTTACAGATGAAGTAGCTTTCATAGACAACTCATTCAACCAGCCTAAACAACAGTAAATACAAGATGTCAATCGGTCAAAGGACATGAAAGAGGAATATATATATATATATATATATATATATATTGTTACAGATGTAGGATCTTCATTTGTGACAGTTTACTGAAGCAGAAAAATTATTATTAAGACAACTCTAAATCAACACTTAATGATATTATCCTAAAATCCTTTCGCAGGGAGGTCAACACCCTACGGGCAGCCTGTGCTGTTAATATAGTTGAAAACAGCGGGCAGGGAGGTCAACACCCTACGGGCAGCCTGTGCTGTTAATATAGTTGAAAACAGCGGGCAGGGAGGTCAACACCCTACGGGCAGCCTGTGCTGTTAATATAGTTGAAAACAGCGGGCAGGGAGGTCAACACCCTACGGGCAGCCTGTGCTGTTAATATAGTTGAAAACAGCTGGCAGGGAGGTCAACACCCTACGTATTGCACCAATAGGTTTAACCCACATGGTGGGAATTGTTACCTGGCTCACACAAAAGCAGGTCTCAGACACCAATGTAGCAAACAGCGGAGCAGGGAAGTGAACCCAGGTTGCATGTGTTAAAGGTGAACAACCTTCGCATCACGCCATTGGCATCAATTGGGTTACTTGGTTAGAATTGTGACGTGGCTCATATAGTGAGGATCACTACACTATAGAGGAACTATGATACAATTACATTATCATCTGAAATGTAGAGGATCACTACACTATAGAGACTCTATGATACAATTACATTATCATATGAAATGTAGAGGATCACTACACTACAGAGGAACTATGATACAATTACATTATCATATGAAATGTAGAGGATTACTACACTATAGAGGAACTTTGATACAATTACATTATCATCTGAAATGTAGAGGATCACTACACTATAGAGGAACTATGATACAATTACATTATCATATGAAATGTAGAGGATCACTACACTATAGAGGAACTATGATACAATTACATTATCATATGAAATGTAGAGGATCACTACACTATAGAGGAACTATGATATAATTACATTATCATATGAAATGTAGAGGATCACTAGACTATAGAGGAACTGTGATACAATTACATTATCATATGAAATGTAGAGGATCACAACACTATAGAGGAACTATGATACAATTACATTATCACAGGACATGTGGAGGATCACAAGACTATAGAGGAACTATGATACAATTACATTATCATATGAAATGTAGAGGATCACTACACTATAGAGGCACTATGATACAATTACATTATCATATGAAATGTAGAGGATCACTACACTATAGAGGAACTGTGATACAATTACATTATCATATGAAATGTAGAGGATCACTAGACTATAGAGGAACTGTGATACAATTACATTATCATATGAAATGTAGAGGATCACTACACTATAGAGGCACTACGATACAATTACATTATCATATGAAATGTAGAGGATCACTAGACTATAGAGGAACTGTGATACAATTACATTATCATATGAAATGTAGAGGATCACTACACTATAGAGGAACTATGATACAATTACATTATCATATGAAATGTAGAGGATCACTACACTATAGAGGAACTATGAAACAATTACATTATCATATGAAATGTAGAGGATCACTAGACTATAGAGGAACTATGATACAATTACATTATCATATGAAATGTAGAGAATCACTAGACTATAAAGGAACTATGATACAATTACATTATCATATGAAATGTAGAGGATCACTAGACTATAGAGGAACTGTGATACAATTACATTATCATATGAAATGTAGAGGATCACTAGACTATAGAGGAACTATGATACAATTACATTATCATATGAAATGTAGAGGATCACTACACTATAGAGGAACTATGAAACAATTACATTATCATATGAAATGTAGAGGATCACTAGACTATAGAGGAACTATGATACAATTACATTATCATATGAAATGTAGAGAATCACTAGACTATAAAGGAACTATGATACAATTACATTATCATATGAAATGTAGAGGATCACTAGACTATAGAGGAACTGTGATACAATTACATTATCATATGAAATGTAGAGAATCACTAGACTATAAAGGAACTATGATACAATTACATTATCATATGAAATGTAGAGGATCACTAGACTATAGAGGAACTGTGATACAATTACATTATCATATGAAATGTAGAGGATCACTAGACTATAGAGGAACTATGATACAATTACATTATCATATGAAATGTAGAGGAACTATGCTTATTTTATTTATTTATTTCACCTTTATATAACCAGGTAGGCTAGTTGAGAACACCTTTATTTAACCAGGAAGGCTAGTTGAGAACACCTTTATTTAGAGATATTGGTGTGCAGAAGAGCAGAAAAGTAAATAAATAAAAACAGTATGGGGATGAGGTAGGTAAATTGGGTGGGCTATTTACCGATAGACTATGTACAGCTGCAGCGATCGGTTAGCTGCTCAGATAGCAGATGTTTGAAGTTGGTGAGGGAGATAAAAGTCTCCAACTTCAGCGATTTTTGCAATTCGTTCCAGTCACAGGCAGCAGAGAACTGGAACGAAAGGCGGCCAAATGAGGTGTTGGCTTTAGGGATGATCAGTGAGATACACCTGCTGGAGCACGTGCTACGAGTGGGTGTTGCCATCGTGACCAGTGAACTGAGATAAGGCGGAGCTTTACCTAGATGACCTGGAGCCAGTGGGTCTGGCGACGAATATGTAGCGAGGGCCAGCCGACTAGAGCATACAAGTCGCAGTGGTGGGTGGTATAAGGTGCTTTAGAGACAAAACGGATGGCACTGTGATAAACTGCATCCAGTTTGCTGAGTAGAGTGTTGGAAGCAATTTTGTAGATGACATCGCCGAAGTCGAGGATCGGTAGGATAGTCAGTTTTACTAGGTTAAGTTTGGCGGCGTGAGTGAAGGAGGCTTTGTTGCGGAATAGAAAGCCGACTCTAGATTTGATTTTCGATTGGAGATTTTTGATATGAGTCTGGAAGGAGAGTTTACAGTCTAGCCAGACACCTAGGTACTTATAGAAGTCCACATATTCAAGGTCGGAACCATCCAGGGTGGTGATGCTAGTCAGGCGTGCGGATGCAGGCAGCGAACGGTTGAAAAGCATGCATTTGGTTTTACTAGCGTTTAAGAGCAGTTGGAGGCCACGGAAGGAGTGTTGTATGGCATTGAAGCTCGTTTGGAGGTTAGATAGCACAGTGTCCAAGGACGGGCCGGAAGTATATAGAATGGTGTCGTCTGCGTAGAGGTGGATCAGGGAATCGCCCGCAGCAAGAGCAACATCATTGATATATACAGAGAAAAGAGTCAGCCCGAGAATTGAACCCTGTGGCACCCCCATAGAGACGGCCAGAGGACCGGACAGCATACCCTCCGATTTGACACACTGAACTCTGTCTGCAAAGTAGTTGGTGAACCAGGCAAGGCAGTCATCAGAAAAACCGAGGCTATAATATATGAATATTGATATATTGAATTTGACTTGACCTCGTCCAGTCAGCTCCATGTTGTATGATTAAACTGACACCAACCTGTCTCAGTAGAAGTAGACTGTTAGGAGTGTTATACTTCCATTCACTATACTAACATTACACCAGACATTTAATGTATCTACTGTTAGGAGTGTTATACTGTCATTCACTATACTAACATTACACCATACATTTAATGTATCTACTGTTAGGAGTGTTATACTGCCATTCACTATACTAACATTACACCATACATTTAATGTATCTACTGTTAGGAGTGTTATACTGCCATTCACTATACTAACATTACACCATACATTTAATGTATCTACTGTTAGGAGTGTTATACTGCCATTCACTATACTAACATTACACCATACATTTAATGTATCTACTGTTAGGAGTGTTATACTGTCATTCACTATACTAACATTACACAATACATTTAATGTATCTACTGTTAGGAGTGTTATACTTCACTATACTAACATTACACCATACATTTAATGTATCTACTGTTAGGAGTGTTATACTGTCATTCACTATACTAACATTACACCAGACATTTAATGTATCTACTGTTAGGAGTGTTATACTTCACTATACTAACATTACACCAGACATTTAATGTCCCTACACACTTTACAATAATCCCTGGCAGGATTCTCACCTTGTAGCCTGAATTCACAACCAGAACATGTCAAGTCATTGAGATATTTTCTGTTCTGTTCTGTATATTCTTAAGGGTCTGGAATGTGAAGCTAACTGAAGTTGGCTATTTTTAGAAAACCAGTATATCTAGTTTGCATCATAGTTTACCCCCCAGGCTACAATCAGGTTTCAGCATCAGGCAGGCATCAACATGTCGAGTCGTAGGCAACAACCTGGGATGTATTCATTAGTTTTCTCCACAGCCAACAGTATTAAAATGTTGCATAAAACATAAACTGTTCTCTAAATGCTGTACAATGTGACCTAAACGGTTTCTGTTTAGGTTTTGTTACGGTGGGCACTGATGAATACACACAACCTGTTTGAGGAAGTGTAAGTTGTTGTTAGTCTCTCCACAATATTTATTAGTCTCTGTTTCACACAAAATACCTTCCTGAGTAAAAAGTGTGAACAGTAGATTAGAAAGAGAACATGTTTGTTTGTTGCTTGTTGTGTTTTAAGTCTGTTTTGAGAAAACAAGTCTATAGACCTATGATACAGTAGGAGATCACCCTGGTCTATAGACCTATGATACAGTAGGAGATCACCCTGGTCTATAGACCTGTGATACAGTAGGAGATCACCATGGTCTATATACCTATGATACAGTAGGAGATCACCCTGGTCTATAGACCTATGATACAGTAGGAGATCACCCTGGTCTATAGACCTATGATACACTCTTAGAATGAAGGGTTCCAAACAGGTCCTCCTTCTGTCCCCATAGGAGACGCTTTTGGGTTCCAGGTAGAACCGTTCTGGCTTCCATGTAGAACCCTCTGTGGTTAGTACCAAAAAGGGTTCTACAAACGGTTCTCCTATGGGGACAGCCAAATAACCCTTTTAGATTCTAGATAGTGTAGGAGTGATCACCTTGGGGCACACAGATGAGCACAGAACAAATTCATCTAATTTATATTGAAAACATTTTAAGGAGAGTAGGACTATTATAATACTGTCCACCAGAAATATCATCAACTATATGAATACACATAACAATATCATCAACCATATGAATACACATAACAATATCATCAACTATATGAATACACATAACAATATCATCAACTATATGAATATACATAACAATCGTCGTCTTACCTTTTATCTCTCAATAGAAACAGAGTCTGGATGATCATCAGGTCGTCAAAAGTTAGTTTCATTTGCTCTCCTCATTTACATATCAGGTTCTGCCTGTTTTCTCTCCCACTCCCTCTCTCTTTATAGCTCTTACAATGTGTCTTGGCATACATTCTACAACTGTCTGGAACTCTATTCTTCTGTCTCTCCCCATCACTTTCTCTGTGTCCTCTGTTGCTGTCTCTGTGTCTTGTCTGGTGTCTCTCTCCATCACATCCTATTATTCTGTTGCTGTCTCTGTGTCTTGTCTGGTGTCTCTCTCCATCATATCCTATTCTTCTGTTGCTGTCTCTGTGTCTTGTTTGGTGTCTCTCTCCGTCATATCCTATTCTTCTGTTGCTGTCTCTGTGTCTTGTCTGGTGTCTCTCTCCGTCATATCCTATTCTTCTGTTGCTGTCTCTGTGTCTTGTCTGGTGTCTCCATCATATCCTATTCTGTTGCTGTCTCTGTGTCTTGTCTGGTGTCTCTCTCCGTCATATCCTATTCTTCTGTTGCTGTCTCTGTGTCTTGTCTGGTGTCTCTCTCCGTCATATCCTATTCTTCTGTTGCTGTCTCTGTGTCTTGTTTGGTGTCTCTCTCCGTCATATCCTATTCTTCTGTTGCTGTCTCTGTGTCTTGTCTGGTGTCTCTCTCCGTCATATCCTATTGCTCTGTTGCTGTCTCTGTGTATTCTCTGTGTCTCTCTCCATCACCAGAAAATGTTGAGGTTTAGGCACACTATAATAAAACATTCACAACATGACAACACAACTACATAACACCATTAAATACAGTTGAGGGTTACTACAATACAACATGACAACACAACTACATAACACCATTAAATTCAGTTGAGGGTTACTACAATACAACATGACAACACAACTACATAACACTTTGTAGGACAGTAGTTCAGGTGGCTGTTTGTCTTTGTAGGACAGTAGTTCAGGTGGCTGTTTGTGTAGATGCTGTTTGTCTTTGTAGGACAGTAGTTCAGGTGGCTGTTTGTGTAGATGCTGTTTGTCTCTGTAGGACAGTAGTTCAGGTGGCTGTTTGTGTAGATGCTGTTTGTCTTTGTAGGACAGTAGTTCAGGAGGCTGTTTGTCTTTGTAGGACAGTAGTTCAGGTGGCTGTTTGTGTAGATGCTGTTTGTCTTTGTAGGACAGTAGTTCAGGTGGCTGTTTGTCTTTGTAGGACAGTAGTTCAGGTGGCTGTTTGTCTCTGTAGGACAGTAGTTCAGGTGGCTGTTTGTCTTTGTAGGACAGTAGTTCAGGTGGCTGTTTGTCTTTGTAGGACAGTAGTTCAGGTGGCTGTTTGTCTCTGTAGGACAGTAGTTCAGATGGCTGTTTGTGTAGATGCTGTTTGTCTCTTTAGGACAGTAGTTCAGGTGGCTGTTTGTCTAGATGCTGTTTGTCTTTGTAGGACAGTAGTTCAGGTGGCTGTTTGTCTTTGTAGGACAGTAGTTCAGGTGGCTGTTTGTGTAGATGCTGTTTGTCTTTGTAGGACAGTAGTTCAGGTGGCTGTTTGTCTTTGTAGGACAGTAGTTCAGGTGGCTGTTTGTCTCTGTAGGACAGTAGTTCAGGTGGCTGTTTGTGTAGATGCTGTTTGTCTTTGTAGGACAGTAGTTCAGGTGGCTGTTTGTCTTTGTAGGACAGTAGTTCAGGTGGCTGTTTGTCTTTGTAGGACAGTAGTTCAGGTGGCTGTTTGTCTAGATGCTGTTTGTCTTTGTAGGACAGTAGTTCAGGTGGCTGTTTGTCTTTTTAGGACAGTAGTTCAGGTGGCTGTTTGTCTCTGTAGGACAGTAGTTCAGGTGGCTGTTTGTGTAGATGCTGTTTGTCTTTGTAGGACAGTAGTTCAGGTGGCTGTTTGTCTTTGTAGGACAGTAGTTCAGGTGGCTGTTTGTGTAGATGCTGTTTGTCTCTGTAGGACAGTAGTTCAGGTGGCTGTTTGTCTTTGTAGGACAGTAGTTCAGGTGGCTGTTTGTCTTTGTAGAACAGTAGTTCAGGTGGCTGTTTGTCTCTGTAGGACAGTAGTTCAGATGGCTCTTTGTCTCTGTAGGACAGTAGTTCAGGTGGCTGTTTGTCTTTGTAGGACAGTAGTTCAGGTGGCTGTTTGTCTCTGTAGGACAGTAGTTCAGGTGGCTGTTTGTGTAGATGCTGTTTGTCTCTGTAGGACAGTAGTTCAGGTGGATGTTTGTATTTGTAGGACAGTAGTTCAGGTGGCTGCCCTTGCACTTAGTCTGCCTGTTGTCCCTCCCATCGGCATGGTTACACCTTCCTGAAAACAATGACTCATTCTTTGCTGAAACCTGTTCTGCCAGTTCATGTCCTTAAAGACTAGAATGTTCCAATGTGGTCACCCAAAGAGGTTACAAGATAGTTCACACATGCATCTTTCAGGGTAACTCTCAAACAGACATGTCACATTTCTGGTTCGTCCATAACTTGTTTCCTGCTTGTAGCAGGTCGTGTTAACAGGAATCCTCTTCTCTAACTAAAAGTCATGTGATTTCATGAGAATATTTTTCTGCAGTGAGTGTAATGCAAGTCAAGGTGTCCTGGGATGAATTTCAACTAGATTTATAAACAGCATTGTTATATTAACTGTTGTAATAAAAACACATCTATGCTGTAATTTTCTTTATGTTGGTTAGCTTTTAAAGACATCAGATTGGTTCAGTGAAATGTGTTGTTTTACTGGGTCAGTCATAGTCGTATGATAGGTGTTGTTGTACAGGGTCAGTCATAGTGGTATGATAGGTGTTGTTTTACTGGGTCAGTCATAGTAGTATGATAGGTGTTGTTTTACTGGGTCAGTCATAGTAGTATGATAGGTGTTGTTTTACTGGGTCAGTCATAGTAGTATGATAGGTGTTGTTTTACAGTGTCAGTCATAGTAGTATGATAGGTGTTGTTTTACAGTGTCAGTCATAGTAGTATGATAGGTGTTGTTTTACAGGGTCAGTCATAGTAGTATGATAGGTGTTGTTTTACAGGGTCAGTCATAGTAGTATGATAGGTGTTGTTTTACAGGGTCAGTCATAGTAGTATGATAGGTGTTGTTTTACAGGGTCAGCCATAGTAGTATGATAGGTGTTGTTTTACAGGGTCAGCCATAGTAGTATGATAGGTGTTGTTGTACAGGGTCAGTCATAGTAGTATGATAGGTGTTGTTTTACAGGGTCAGTCATAGTAGTATGATAGGTGTTGTTGTACAGGGTCAGTCATAGTAGTATGATAGGTGTTGTTTTACAGGGTCAGTCATAGTAGTATGATAGGTGCAGTGTGTTGTTTTATAGGGTCAGTCAAAGTAGTATGATAGGTGCAATGCAGGTACATCAGAGACAGAGGCGTTACTGTTACCTATGACAATCCGGTCTCAGCCTTCCTCTGCCTACATTGTTAGTCATACAAACCACAACTCCTCCCATTTTACACATGGTCTTGGTCATGTGCCAAGAACACTTATTTCTCCATTCTCATTTCCCCAGGCCCTTGCAGATCAGAAACATCCTGGTGAGAAAACATGTTTTTAACAGAGATGGGAAGTGCTAACAAAATAGCCTCCAACAAGTTTTCAACCAATTTAGCAGATGAGGTGAGGAACCCACATTGCTTCCAGAATGTACCGAAGCCTAAATAAATGCTCTAGTAAGAGCAAACAGTTGTGCAGCCTGAGCTGACAGATGAGCTGGTAGTTCAGCACTGCCAAGGCAGCAGCTACTCTTCCTGGGTTCTGGCAAAATTAAGATAATTTTAATAAATATTTAATAAAGATAAAATTAATTAATTTATACAAATTTAAAAACAGCACAATACATTCATTACAGAATTCACAACATACTAAGTCCTCAGGTCCATACTCCACTACCACATATCTACAATGAAAACTCCATGAGTACATTTGTGTATAGTGTGTATGTTATCATGTGTGTGTGTATAGTGTGTATGTTATCATGTGTGTGTGTATAGTGCGTATGTTATCATGTGTGTGTGTATAGTGTGTATGTTATCATGTGTGTGTGTATAGTGTGTATGTTATCATGTGTGTGTGTATAGTGTGTATGTTATCATGTGTGTGTGTGTATAGTGTGTATGTTATCATGTGTGTGTGTGTATAGTGTGTATGTTATCATGTGTGTGTGTATAGTGCGTATGTTATCATGTGTGTGTGTATGTTATCATTTGTGTGTGTATAGTGTGTATGTTATCATGTGTGTGTGTATAGTGTGTATGTTATCATGTGTGTGTATATGTTATCATGTGTGTGTGTATGTGTTACGGATACCATTATCCTGTGTGTGTGTGTTTCTTTTCGCTCCTTTTCCCCTCACAGGTGAAAATCATCACTCCCCAATCAATCACCAATCAGAAGACACACCTCTTCCTGTTTCCTACCCTATCACAGTTCCTTCCCCATGGTTTAAAAACCCAATCATTTGTTTGCTCTAGAGCTCAATCTCTTTGTAAATGCCATGTTTGTAGATCTCTGTTTTTGTAGATTTCAGGAGCTCAATCTCTCTGTAAATGCCATGTCTGTAGGTCTCTGTGTTTCACTCGCTCTCTGTGTATTAATTGACCTCTCTTTTGTTTGAGCATCTCCATAGCACTTTGTCATCACCTGTGAGTATTGTTTTTGGTTATGGTGTTTGTTTGTTTGCTGGTGGAAAAAGGGGAACCAAGACAAGTCGCCCATGGGCATACACTACCCGTAGGTGAACTTTGTTAAATACACTAGTTAGAACTGGGCGGACCACCCACTGTATTTTTGGTTAGTTAGTTAGCTGTTGTTAAAGTAGGCTAGTCTAGTTTAGGGGCGTTTTTGCATATTTATTGTTTCTTTCCTTGGGTCCAGCTCAGCCCCTTTTCCTGCTCCCTTCATTACCGTGTGTTTATAAATAAACCTGGAGTTTGACGGTAGATTTCTGTTGTCGTGGTTATTTCGTTCACACTTTTACTTTGTCACTATTATAATTTGCATGAGTTATGTTACGGGTCTCATTACCATCCCCCCCTAGACTGTCAGGCCAAAAGGGATTCGTAACAGACATGATACACGGATACACAGGAAATGTTACAGGTTACCAGAGGGAACACTTCAGCTGGCAAACATCACCAATGTCCTCATGGTGATGGAGCAGGGAAGGCTAAACTAATTCAAGGGGAAAGGTCTGGACCAGATCAACATCAGACCAACAGGGAAGGATCAACTAATTCAAGGGTAAAGGTCTGGACCAGATCAACATCAGACCAACAGGGAAGGATCAACTAATTCAAGGGTAAAGGTCTGGACCAGATCAACATCAGACCAACAGGTATGTAAATAAAGTTGTATCTGGAACTCTTTGGGAAAGGCTTACCGCTAGCGCCCGGCCTTCGCCAACATCCGGTGGAAACTGCAGAGTGTGAAATTCAAAAACAGAAATACTCATAATAAAAATGCATAAAACATACACGTGTTATACGTCGGTTTAAAGAAACTTCTTGTTAATCCAGTTAAATAATCAATATTTCAACCGGACAGTACTGTTGCCAAGATAAAGGAAAAATAACGTAAGGTTCGCTCTCGGTTACGCGCGTCAAACAGGTCTTGGACTTTTCACAGTCCACTCATTGAAAGTGGTCATTCTCCCTCGTTTTTCAGAATAAAAGCCTGAAACAATGTCTAGAGACTGTTCACAACTAGTGGAAGCCATAGGGATCGCGATCTGGGTCATAACCCTTTATATGGCTTTCAATGGAAAACCAGCCATTTAAAAAGAAATGGCACTTCCTGGATGGATTTTCCTCAGGTTTTCGCCTGCCATATCAGTTCTGTTATACTCAAAGAAATTATTTTAACAGTTTTTAAAACTTGTGTTTTCTATCCAAATCTACCAATTACATGTATATCCTAGCTTCTGGGCCTGAGTAACAGGCAGTTTACTTCGGGCTTTTCATCCAGCTTTGAAAATACTGTAACAATCTCATGGTGACTTCTTCTGACCAACCTGCCTATTTCTCCCTCCCTGCTAACAGACAGTATTGCTTGTATTTCAGAGTTTGTGGAGCCAGAGGAAGAGAGTGATACAGACGTCACTGAAGACACTCCTGGAAGGTTGTGTGAGCCACAAGGTAGACATGTAGATGTGGAATGAAATAATTTAAGGCACAGATGGTTTTAGGAACCTGTTTAATTCTCAGTTTCAGCCATAACATATTCATTAATGACACACAAATACCCTTTGAGCAAACAGTTTAAATAGATACTGTATGTGCAAACAGCATATCGTAGGATTTCAGTAGTGACCAGTGGAATGTGGTATAAATGTATTTCCCTCACCAGAGATGATACAGGAGGCCATGGCAGGCAGATCAGTAAAGAAACCTGCCCAGATGCATCTTATTGATGTGTTTGTTCCTTGAGCAAAACACTGAATCCTATTTGCTCTGGATAAGAGTGTCTACTAAAATGTAGAAATAATTTAGTATCCAGTTATAACACATGACTTTAGTTTAGTATCCAGTTATAACACATGACTTTAGTTTAGTATCCAGTTATAACACATTACATTAGTTTAGTATCCAGTTATAACGCATGACTTTAGTTTAGTATCCAGTTATAACACATGACATTAGTTTAGTATCCAGTTATAACACATTACTTTAGTTTAGTATCCAGTTATAACACATGACTTTAGTTTAGTATCCAGTTATAACACATGACTTTAGTTTAGTATCCAGTTATAACACATGACTTTAGTTTAGCAACAAAAGCACATGTATAGAACATGTCTGGACATGTGTTTAAATGAGGCCTAACTGAGTGTTTCAGGGGCTTCAGGAGAACAACACAACAGACAACGGTTCTGCAGGTAGTGGAGAACAACACAACAGACAACACAGACGGTTCTGCAGGTACGACATATGAGTAGACAGTTTAATAGATCCTGCATATGCAAGCATCATAGCATACCAGTGATGATATGGAAGTCAGCGGCAGGAAGATCAGGTTAGAAACCTGCCTAGATAAATTGACTGATTTGGTGTTCCTGTCTCCACTTGTCTCTTTAGTCTCTGCTATTCGGAAATGTCTGCATGCTTTTCCAGCACTTTTTCATGTCAACATAGTTTAACACCAGATTGCTGACTAACACCAAAATGGTTAGTATGGACATATTAGTCCTTGTGTGTATCCTGTGGTCTGGGAATTAGAGGGGTTAACACTTCCTGCCAAGCCACATATTTAAACTCTATTCTTCAGTATGTGCTACTCAAGAGCGGCGAGACTCGGAGCAAACAACTAGTATTGCAATTGTAAAGGGATATCCCTATGGAACACCTGCCAACATCATCTGTGTGCTTACAGTTGCTCATACTCACTCTTTTTCTAAATGTATTGGGAGAATGAATCTTCAGTCACTGATATGACACCACACTCTCCTTGGTGGTGTATAAGTGGCATCGAACATCATAGGACACCAGATATTGATACGGGAGGCCGTGGCAGGAAAATCAGATAAGGGACCTGCCCAGGTAAATCTTATTGATGTGTTTGTTCCTGTCTCTACTTACCCCTGTCACGTCCTGACCTTAGTTCCCTTTGTATGTTTCTATTTTAGGTTGGTCAGGGCGTGAGTTGGGGTGGGCATTCAATGTTTTTGTTCTATGTTTGGTATTTCTATGTGTTTGGCCTGGTATGGTTCCCAATCAGAGGCAGCTGTCATTAGTTGTCTCTGATTGAGAACCATACTTAGGCAGCCTGTTTTCCCACTCTTGTTTGTGGTTGTTTTCTGTTTACTGTTTCGTGTCACCTTGCAGAACTGTTTCGTTTCTTCCATTTCACTTGGTCATTTTGTTTTGTGTGTTCAGTTAATAAATTAACATAGACACTTACACTGCGCATTGGTCCAGTATTTCATACTCGTCATCAGACGAAGAGGAGATCCGTTTCAACCATCTCTTTAGTCTCTGCTATTCTGAATTCTCTAAAACTCGCTAAAGGGTCTGAATCAAAAAGAAATTGTAAGGAAAACTCTGACAAGCCACTCTGTTTCTTATGGTATTCTCCCTAACACATCTTAACAAAGTGCTCCTTCTTGCACAGTTCCCACTTGGGAAAAATAAAGGAAACAAGGCCCATGAAAACGGTTGGCAACGGATTTGTTTGTGGGGCTTGTTCACACAAATCCCCGAAGCTAAATGTGGTCCCGACATGTAAAGAGAAGACGTTATTGGTTCATGTGTAAAGGGTATAAGGTAAAGAGAAGACGTGGTTGGTTCATGTGTAAAGGGTATAAGGTAAAGAGAAGACGTGATTGGTTCATGTGTAAAGGGTATAAGGTAAGGAGAAGATGTGATTGGTTCATATGTAAAGGGTATAAGGTAAAGAGAAGATGTGATTGGTTCATATGTAAAGGGTATAAGGTAAAGAGAAGATGTGATTGGTTCATATGTAAAGGGTATAAGGTAAAGAGAAGATGTGATTGGTTCATATGTAAAGGGTATAAGGTAAAGAGAAGATGTGATTGGTTCATGTGTAAAGGGTATAAGGTAAAGAGAAGACGTGATTGGTTCATGTTTAAAGGCACTGGTATAAGGGCACAATAGTGTCTGATTCAATCAGCAAGTATTTTTATATCTTGTCATGAATATATTTACACAAATATTTCTTCATGCAATTAATCCTTTACAATTGTTCACTGGTGCTTTTGTTCAGGAATACAGCAAATAAATTCACCTGCACACCTGGCTGGTTATAGTGTTATTATTAATGACTATAACTCTATTACTAATCACCTGGCTGGTTATAGTGTTATTATTAATGACTATAACTCTATCACTAATCACCTGGCTGGTTATAGTGTTATTATTAATGACTATTACTAATCACCTGGCTGGTTATAGTGTTATTATTAATGACTATTACTAATCACCTGGCTGGTTATAGTGTTATTATTAATGACTATAACTCTATCACTAATCACCTGGCTGGTTATAGTGTTATTATTAATGACTATTACTAATCACCTGGCTGGTTATAGTGTTATTATTAATGACTATTACTAATCACCTGGCTGGTTATAGTGTTATTATTAATGACTATTACTAATCACCTGGCTGGTTATAGTGTTATTATTAATGACTATTACTAATCACCTGGCTGGTTATAGTGTTATTATTAATGACTATTACTAATCACCTGGCTGGTTATAGTGTTATTATTAATGACTATTACTAATCACCTGGCTGGTTATAGTGTTATTATTAATGACTATTACTAATCACCTGGCTGGTTATAGTGTTATTATTAATGACTATTACTAATCACCTGGCTGGTTATAGTGTTATTATTAATGACTATAACTCTATCACTAATCACCTGGCTGGTTATAGTGTTATTATTAATGACTATAACTAATCACCTGGCTGGTTATAGTGTTATTATTAATGACTATAACTAATCACCTGGCTGGTTATAGTGTTATTATTAATGACTATAACTAATCACCTGGCTGGTTATAGTGTTATTATTAATGACTATTACTAATCACCTGGCTGGTTATAGTGTTATTATTAATGACTATTACTAATCACCTGGCTGGTTATAGTGTTATTATTAATGACTATAACTAATCACCTGGCTGGTTATAGTGTTATTATTAATGACTATTACTAATCACCTGGCTGGTTATAGTGTTATTATTAATGACTATTACTAATCACCTGGCTGGTTATAGTGTTATTATTAATGACTATAACTAATCACCTGGCTGGTTATAGTGTTATTATTAATGACTATAACTAATCACCTGGCTGGTTATAGTGTTATTATTAATGACTATAACTAATCACCTGGCTGGTTATAGTGTTATTATTAATGACTATTACTAATCACCTGGCTGGTTATAGTGTTATTATTAATGACTATTACTAATCACCTGGCTGGTTATAGTGTTATTATTAATGACTATAACTAATCACCTGGCTGGTTATAGTGTTATTATTAATGACTATTACTAATCACCTGGCTGGTTATAGTGTTATTATTAATGACTATTACTAATCACCTGGCTGGTTATAGTGTTATTATTAATGACTATTACTAATCACCTGGCTGGTTATAGTGTTATTATTAATGACTATTACTAATCACCTGGCTGGTTATAGTGTTATTATTAATGACTATAACTCTATCACTAATCACCTGGCTGGTTATAGTGTTATTATTAATGACTATAACTAATCACCTGGCTGGTTATAGTGTTATTATTAATGACTATTACTAATCACCTGGCTGGTTATAGTGTTATTATTAATGACTATAACTCTATTACTAATCACCTGGCTGGTTATAGTGTTATTATTAATGACTATAACCCTATCACTAATCACCTGGCTGGTTATAGTGTTATTATTAATGACTATTACTAATCACCTGGCTGGTTATAGTGTTATTATTAATGACTATTACTAATCACCTGGCTGGTTATAGTGTTATTATTAATGACTATTACTAATCACCTGGCTGGTTATAGTGTTATTATTAATGACTATTACTAATCACCTGGCTGGTTATAGTGTTATTATTAATGACTATAACTCTATCACTAATCACCTGGCTGGTTATAGTGTTATTATTAATGACTATAACTAATCACCTGGCTGGTTATAGTGTTATTATTAATGACTATAACTAATCACCTGGCTGGTTATAGTGTTATTATTAATGACTATAACTAATCACCTGGCTGGTTATAGTGTTATTATTAATGACTATTACTAATCACCTGGCTGGTTATAGTGTTATTATTAATGACTATTACTAATCACCTGGCTGGTTATAGTGTTATTATTAATGACTATAACTAATCACCTGGCTGGTTATAGTGTTATTATTAATGACTATAACTAATCACCTGGCTGGTTATAGTGTTATTATTAATGACTATTACTAATCACCTGGCTGGTTATAGTGTTATTATTAATGACTATAACTAATCACCTGGCTGGTTATAGTGTTATTATTAATGACTATAACTAATCACCTGGCTGGTTATAGTGTTATTATTAATGACTATAACTAATCACCTGGCTGGTTATAGTGTTATTATTAATGACTATTACTAATCACCTGGCTGGTTATAGTGTTATTATTAATGACTATTACTAATCACCTGGCTGGTTATAGTGTTATTATTAATGACTATAACTAATCACCTGGCTGGTTATAGTGTTATTATTAATGACTATTACTAATCACCTGGCTGGTTATAGTGTTATTATTAATGACTATTACTAATCACCTGGCTGGTTATAGTGTTATTATTAATGACTATTACTAATCACCTGGCTGGTTATAGTGTTATTATTAATGACTATTACTAATCACCTGGCTGGTTATAGTGTTATTATTAATGACTATAACTCTATCACTAATCACCTGGCTGGTTATAGTGTTATTATTAATGACTATAACTAATCACCTGGCTGGTTATAGTGTTATTATTAATGACTATTACTAATCACCTGGCTGGTTATAGTGTTATTATTAATGACTATAACTAATCACCTGGCTGGTTATAGTGTTATTATTAATGACTATAACTAATCACCTGGCTGGTTATAGTGTTATTATTAATGACTATAACTCTATCACTAATCACCTGGCTGGTTATAGTGTTATTATTAATGACTATAACTCTATAACTAATCACCTGGCTGGTTATAGTGTTATTATTAATGACTATTACTAATCACCTGGCTGGTTATAGTGTTATTATTAATGACTATAACTAATCACCTGGCTGGTTATAGTGTTATTATTAATGACTATAACTCTATCACTAATCATCTGGCTGGTTATAGTGTTATTATTAATGACTATTACTAATCACCTGGCTGGTTATAGTGTTATTATTAATGACTATTACTAATCACCTGGCTGGTTATAGTGTTATTATTAATGACTATAACTAATCACCTGGCTGGTTATAGTGTTATTATTAATGACTATAACTCTATCACTAATCACCTGGCTGGTTATAGTGTTATTATTAATGACTATAACTCTATAACTAATCACCTGGCTGGTTATAGTGTTATTATTAATGACTATTACTAATCACCTGGCTGGTTATAGTGTTATTATTAATGACTATAACTAATCACCTGGCTGGTTATAGTGTTATTATTAATGACTATAACTCTATCACTAATCATCTGGCTGGTTATAGTGTTATTATTAATGACTATTACTAATCACCTGGCTGGTTATAGTGTTATTATTAATGACAATAACTAATCACCTGGCTGGTTATAGTGTTATTATTAATGACTATAACCCTATCACTAATCACCTGGCTGGTTATAGTGTTATTATTAATGACTATAACTCTATCACCTGGCTGGTTATAGTGTTATTATTAATGACTATAACTAATCACCTGGCTGGTTATAGTGTTATTATTAATGACTATAACTCTATTACTAATCACCTGGCTGGTTATAGTGTTATTATTAATGACTATAACCCTATCACTAATCACCTGGCTGGTTATAGTGTTATTATTAATGACTATAACTAATCACTTGGCTGGTTATAGTGTTATTATTAATGACTATAACTAATCACCTGGCTGGTTATAGTGTTATTATTAATGACTATAACTCTATTACTAATCAAAACTATAAATAAAGTTAATTAAATGGATTCCATTGTAGTGTTTTATTGTCAGGGAAACAAAAAAAGGCTGTAGACCTATGTGTTTCTAGGACTGTAGAATCCCCAGTAGGTGATGTAAACACGTGTGCGTGTGTGTGTGTGTCCAGTGTGTGTGTGTCGGGTGTGTGTGTGTGTCCAGCGTGTGTGTGTGTGTGTGTCCAGTGTGTGTTTGTCCAGTGTGTGTGTGTCCAGCGTGTGTGTGTGTTCAGTGTGTGTGTGTGTGTGTGTGTGTAGGGTTATTATTTACAGGAACACTGAGGAGTCATACCAAAGCCTAAACCCTGGATAGAGGGGCTCAGTGAATGTGGAGGTGAATGTGTACAGGTGGGTCAGTGTGTCAGAGGAGGCTATATAGAAGGACAGAGTGCCAGCTGGCCAGTCCAGATACACTCCTACTCTGTGGGAGCTGGAGGAGGGGACGTCTATGGTAGTGGAATTATTATTGTGCCAGGCTCTGTAACGGTTGTCATAGCAGACCAGACTCCAGGACTTATCATTGCATCCAAGACAACAGTCATTAACCCTTCCTCTCCTGCTGATTCCTTTATATGTCACTCCTATAAAAGTCCTTGCCCCACTCAACTCTACCTCCCAGTAACAGCGCCCAGTCAGACCCTCTCTGCACAGCACCTGTTCACAGACCTCAAATCTCTCTGGATGATCAGGATACGGCTGCTTCTCTGTCCTACATGTCACCTTTCTGTTCTCCTCAGACAGAGAGAGGAGTCTGTTTACTGTGTTTAGGTCCAGTGTCAGATCACAGACATCTGATGGATGAAACCAGACACAATATTAGAAATCATCATCATTCACATTAGAATGTTAACTCACTTTTCACTAATTCATTTAATGTAGATATTTCTAGGTATCAAAAGGATAAGTTAAGGTAACTTGAGACTTGTTGAATGATCATATGTTATACTGTATGGTAATATAAAACACACTTATTCCCATTAATTACACACACACACACACACACACACACACACACACACACACACACACACACACCTGTATTTATCATGAACACAAACACACATGTCTTATGTATCACGAATGCACCACACACACACACACACACGCACACACACACCCACACACACACACACACACACTTTGTCAAGGCATCTCTTTGTAAATGTTGGTGTCCTTGATTTCTGATATTGTAGAACTAAAGCTGATATTTAATATGACCAAGTAAGTAATGATGGTGGTCTTTGACTTTGACTTAACTTGAATTAAGACTTATTCTTAGTCATATTCTTCACAGCAGTCAACACTCACATTTTCTTCGTCCAGGTTTCGTTGTGTACTCTCCACCATGTTCCACACTGTAGCGGTAAGCAGAAGAACAGACAGTCATTGAGTGATACTCCTGAACACACACACACACACACACACACACACACACACACACACACACACACACACACAAACACACAAATTTAATTTGAATTAATTTGTCCAAGTGATGGTTGTCTTAACTAGCCTGATAAGTCAAACATGTCTGATATGAACATTGACATAAACCCTCTACATACTTGAGTTTCTCCAGTCTGCAGTGTGGATCCTCCAGTCCAGCAGAGAGCAGTCTGACTCCTGAGTCTCCTGGGTGATTGTAGCTCAGGTCCAGCTCTCTCAGGTGTGAGGGGTTTGACCTCAGAGCTGAGGCCAGAGAAGCACAGCCTTCCTCTGTGACTAGACAGCCTGACAGCCTGTAAAGAGTCAAATCATATTAAAATCACACTGATATTCTTTGGTGGTGAAAATAGTGGCAGATACATCAGTGTACTGAAACATATCTATTCATAAATTAGTGAACATATCATTATTATAATTGATCAAAGTATTGCCTGCAGATAGAAACATGTATAGTACAATATTTGAGTAGACTGACCAGACCAGTTTAAAAAGCAGTATCAGTCAGAAGACAGACAGTGAGGTATCAGATTTAGATTGTATTGAGTATACAGTCCACACCATTTATATTTAGACAGTGAAGTATCAGATTTAGATTGTATTGAGTAAACAGTCCACACCATATCTATTTAGACAGTGAGGTATCAGATTTAGATTGTATTGAGTATACATTCCACACCATATCTATTTAGACAGTGAGGTATCAGATTTAGATTGTATTGAGTATACAGTCCACACCATATCTATTTAGACAGTGAGGTATCAGATTTAGATTGTATTGAGTATACAGTCCACACCATATCTATTTAGACAGTGAGGTATCAGATTTAGATTGTATTGAGTATACAGTCCACACCATATCTATTTAGACAGTGAGGTATCAGATTTAGATTGTATTGAGTATACAGTCCACACCATATCTATTTAGACAGTGAGGTATCAGATTTAGATTGTATTGAGTATACAGTCCACACCATATCTATTTAGACAGTGAGGTATCAGATTTAGATTGTATTGAGTATACAGTCCACACCATATCTATATAGACAGTGAGGTATCAGATTTAGATTGTAATGAGTATTCAGTCCACACCATATCTATTTAGACAGTGAGGTATCAGATTTAGATTGTATTGAGTATACAGTCCACACCATATCTATTTAGACAGTGAGGTATCAGATTTAGATTGTATTGAGTATACAGTCCACACCATATCTATTTAGACAGTGAGGTATCAGATTTAGATTGTATTGAGTATACAGTCCACACCATATCTATTTAGACAGTGAGGTATCAGATTTAGATTGTATTGAGTAAACAGTCCACACCATATCTATTTAGACAGTGAGGTATCAGATTTAGATTGTATTCAGTATACAGTCCACACCATATCTATTTTGACAGTGAAGCTAACATTTTAAATGTGTCTCTATACTCCAACATTTTGGATCTCAGATCAAATGTTTCATATGAGGTGACAGTTTAAAATGAGGATATTATAATACATATCTGTTTCACCATTTAGAAATGTATGTATCTAGTCCCCTATTTGAAGAAGTCATAAGTATTCTGACCAATTAACTCATAGTGTATTAAAGTAGTCAAAAGTTTAGTATTTGGTCCAATACTCCTTGAACACAATGACTTTATCAAGCTTGTGACACAAACTCATATATAGCATTTGCAGTTTGTTTTTGATTGTGTTTTGGGTTATGTTTGCCCAATATTAAAACAGTGGATGATGACTAGAGTCATTTTCTTTCTAAGTGAGTAGACAACATATGTCTAAACACTACATAATGAATCCTGATGATGCCATGATTAAGAAAAAACATGAATTAATCATTAATAATAATGAAAGAGAAAGTTATAGAGTCTACAACAAAACATACTAACCTCTCACCTTTAACCTCAAATAAAAGGTGACATTCTGTACTGTCACCTAATATGAAACATTCTATCTCAAATCCAAAATACTGGAGCATAGCACCACATTTAAAACTGTAAGCTTCACTGTCCAAACACATATGGTGTGGACTATGTGTGTCTGGTAAACACATGTGGATCTGGTGAACAGTTATCACTTGTTGACCAACTACAGGAATACTGACCTCAGAGTCTCCAGTTTACAGTGGGGATTCCCCAGTCCAGCAGAGAGCAGCTTCACTCCTGAATCCTTCAGGTCATTGTTACTCAGGTCCAGCTCTCTCAGGTGTGAGGGGTTTGACTCCAGAGCTGAGACCAGAGAAGCACAGCCTTCCTCTGTGACTCCACAGCCTGACAGCCTGACAAAGAGATCATCATGACTTCACAAACACACTGTTAATTTAAAACTTCACTAGGGTATGTGGCAGAATTTTGACATCTGGATGAAAAGCGTGCCCAAAGTACTCCAGACCAGAAGCTAGGATATGCATGTCATTGATAGATTTGGATAGAAAACACTCTAAAGTTTCCAAAACTGTTAAAATAATGTATGTGAGCATAACATAACTGATATGGCAGGTGTAAACCTGAAAGAAATCGATCCAGGAAGTGGGATTTTTTTTATGTTTGTCGTTTTCCATAGACTGCCTATACAGATTCCATTGACTTAGGACTCAAATTGCACTTCCTATGGATTCCACTAGATGTCAACAGTCTTGTGAAATTATTTCAGGCTTGTATTGTGAAAAATGAGAGAGTAAGACCACTCTGAATGACACTGCTAGAGATTTTTCACGACCGAGAGCCTTTGTGCTTTATTGTTTTCTTTTTTATTGATTAAGCTTTTGTCCGGTTGAAATATTATTGATTATTGATTTATTGATTGATTATAAATTATTATGATTGATTTAGGATTGATTATAAACATTGTTTGACGTGTTTCTACGAATTTAACTGATACTTTTCGGGTTTTTCGTCTGCCTGTTGTGAGCGGTGGATTACTGAACAACATGCGCAAACAAAATGGAGGTTTTTGAATATAAAGAGGGACTTTATCAAACAAAACAAACATTAATTGCTGTTGAAATAACAAGAAGTTAATTGTTAAGCCGATGTATAACATGTGTATGTTTTATTAATTTTTATAATGAGTACTTCTGTTTTTGAATTTGGCGCTCTGAAATTTCACTGGATGTTGCCCTAGTTGCCCTAGAGAAGTTAACGAGTAGTGAAGAAAGACATTGTTGATTTAACAAGTAGTGTGGAAGGACAATGGTAGATTCATTTGGATTATTCTCTCAAATAACATATAGATTCATCTTCCGTCTCCTAGAATTGTATGGTCATATTGTCATACTAATATGAAAATCAATGCATTTTTTCAATGTTTTTCAATATAATATTACATATACATATTATAGTATATATTATTCTCTAAACTTAATATTCCTTATTCCTGATGATTAGTTCTTAAATGTAATTTTATTTACTCACAGAGCAACTCTGGAGGCTTTGACCACTGGCAGCAGCCTCAGAAGACCTTCCTCTAATCTGGAGAATTTCTTCAGGTCAAACACATCCAGCTCCTTTTCTGAAGTCAGCAACACAAAGACCAGAGCTGACCACTGTGCAGGTGACAGGTAGGCTCTAGAGAGACTTCCTGAGCTCAGGTAGCTTTGGACCTCCTCCACTAGAGAATGGTCATTCAGTTCATTCAGACAGTGGAACAGATTGATGCACCTCTCTGGAGAGGGATTCTCCCTGATCTTCTCCTTGATGTACTTGACTGTTTCCTCATGGCTCTGTGAGCTGCTTCTTGTCTTTGTCAGTAGACCTCGTAAGTGCTTCTGATTGGACTCCAGTGAGAGGCCCAGAAGGAAGCGGAGGAAAAGGTCCAGGTTTCCCGTCTCACTTCGTAAGGCTTTATCCACAGCACTCTTGTAGAAAGTAACTTTAGGCTTCTCTCTGAACAGCGCAGAAAGGTTCCTGGACATTGATTGAGGTTTGGACATTAGGTTCTCATTGTTGTTGATGAATGAGAGGAACACATATACAGCAGCCAGAAACTCCTGAATGCTCAGATGAACAAAGCAGTACACCTTGTCCTGGTACAGCCCACATTCCTCTTTAAAGAGCTGTGTGCACAATCCTGAGTACACTGAGGCTTCATTGACATCAATGCCAGCCTCTTTCAGGTCTTCTTCATAGAAAATCAGATTGCCCTTCACAAGCTGTTGAAAAGCCAGTTTTCCCAGTGACAGAATGCTCTCTTTATTCCAGTGTGGACCTGTCTCTTCTTTCCCAAGATACTTTTCATTCTTCTGTTTGGTATGAAACACCACAAGGTGTGTGTACATCTCAGTCAGAGTCTTGGGCATCTCTTCTCTCTTCTGTTTCAGCATGTGTTCAAGGACTGTTGCAGAAATCCAACAGAAGACTGGAATGTGGCACATGATGTGGAGGCTCCTTGATGTCTTTATGTGTGAGATGATTCTGCTGGCCAGGTCCTCGTCACTGAATCTCTTCCTGAAGTACTCCTCCTTCTGTGGGTCATTGAATCCTCGTACCTCTGTCACCTGGTCAACACACCCAGAAGGGATCTTATTGGCTGCTGCAGGTCGGGTAGTTATCCAGAGGAGAGCAGAAGGAAGCAGATTTCCCTTGATGAGATTTGTCAGCAGAACATCCACTGAGGTTGACTTTGTGACGTCACAACAAATCTTGTTGTTCTGGAAGTCTAGGGGCAGTCGGCACTCATCCAGACCATCAAAGATGAACAGAACTTTGTACTCGTCATAGCTGGAGATTCTTGATTGTTTGGTTTCCATTGAGAAGTGATTGAGAATTTCAAAGAAAGTGTGTTCCCCTTTCATCAAATTCAGCTCCCGGAAAGGGAATGAAAATACAAATTGGACATCCTGATTTGCTTTTCCTTCAGCCCAGTCCAGAATGAACTTCTGCACAGAGACTGTTTTTCCAATTCCAGCGACTCCCTTTGTCAGCACAGTTCTGATAAGTTTGTCTTGTCCAGTTAAGGGTTTGAAGATGTCGTTACATTTGATTGCAGTCTCTGGTCTTGCTTGTTTCCTGGTTGATGTCTCAATCTGTCTGAGCTCATGTTCATTGTTGACCTCTCCTGTTCCACCCTCTGTGATGTAGAGCTCTGTGTAGATCTTATTGAGAAGTGTTGGGTTTCCTTGTTTAGCGATCCCCTCAAATACACATTGAAACTTCTTCTTTAGATTAGATTTGAGTTCACGTTGGCAAATCACAGCAAGCTCATCTGAATCTAGAAATGACACAGAGGATATTACTATTACTGTTTTAATGCCTACAGTATTATAGGACTATTATAAAGTTTTACATTATAATAAAGTATTCTCTTAAAAGTCTCTATAAATGTGTAAATGTTTTCATAATGCATTACAGACTGGTGTGACTGATTATATTATTATTGGTATTATTGATGGTATTATTAATGTTCTCTCTCTCTCTCTAAATTAATCACCACAACACATCCCTGCTGCTACTTGATGAGGTCACTAGGTGTTGTGTTAAGGCTGCTACAATATCATTGAGTTACACAGCTACTTTAGCTGTACTTTAGCTACATCTTTTAAATGTTATAAAACATCATTCATCATGAGGCAGACAGATCTTACATTTCTCCAGTGTGTCAGCAAGCTCCTTCTGGTTCATTTTCCTCAGGATGTGCAGTGTGATCTTCAGAGCCCCCTCTCTGGCACTGCTCTCCTGCTTCTCATCTTCACCATCCACCACTTCCTTATCCTGCTTCTTACTCTCAAAGCCTTCTGGGAGTTCTGGACTAAGAATCCTCTTGAACATCTTCAGCTCGTTCTTCACAAATGTCATAATATTCTCTTCAAGCAACTGAAATAAATCAAGTAAATGAGTTAAGCAAGAGACAAAATGCTTTCTCATTAACACATTAATGAATGATTGACAGATCAACTTCACTTGAGGTAAACAAAAACAAATGTACATAACAGGACCACATACACTGAATATGGAGGCCAGGTCTGTTTGATTACTCTGGGAAGACTGACCAATGAGAATCCCTGACTCTGATCTCTCCTGTTGGTTTCTGTGGACAAAACATGAGATTACATCTCCTCATCCAGGGAGTACACACACACACACAAACACACACACACACACACACACAGGGAGGGAATGTTGAGTTTGTTTAATATTGTTTTAGGACTATGAAAATGATTAGCCTATGGATTATGAAAACAACAACAATAAATGGGAAAATGGGAGAGGAGAAATGACTAGAGACAGTGTTGTTTAACTCACTGACCCATGAGTTCTTCTTACCTTTGTTCAGTAGAAAAGTCTGCCTCTCTAAACACTATAGGATCATGCATAGACCAGTCACTCTTCATGGACACACAGCTGGGTACAGGGGAGGCTGGTCTCTCCAGCTTGATTGGACTGCAACACAACAGAGACAAACATTACATCTCATCTACTCTGAGCTCAGATGGGGAAACATAGGGAGAGTTTCATTCCAAAAATGTTCAGAAATGTTGGTAAATTAGCTGTTATTGTTTAAAGAAGTTATGAAAGAAATTCATATTTTTTCACTATCTAATCATGGCATTGGGTTGTTCACTATCTAATCATTACATGGGGTTGTTCACTATCTAATCATGTGGTTGTTCACTATCTAATCATGGCATGGGGTTGTTCACTATCTAATCATGGGGTTGTTCACTATCTAATCATGGGGTTGTTCACTATCTAATCATGCCATGGGGTTGTTCACAATCTAATCATGTCATGGGGTTGTTCACTATCTAATCATGGCATGGGGTTGTTCACTATCTAATCATGGCATGGGGTTGTTCACTATCTAATCCTTGCATGGGGTTGTTCACTATCTAATCATGGGGTTGTTCACTATCTAATCATGGGGTTGTTCACTATCTAATCATGACATGGGGTTGTTCACTATCTAATCATGGGGTTGTTCACTATCTAATCATGGCATGGGGTTGTTCACTATCTAATCATGGGGTTGTTGACTATCTAATCATGCAATGGGGTTGTTCACTATCTAATCATGGGGTTGTTCTCTATCTAATCATGGCATGGTGTTGTTCACTATCTAATCATGGCATGGGGTTGTTCACTCTCTAATCATGGGGTTGTTCACTATCTAATCATGACATGGGGTTGTTCACTATCTAATCATGGGGTTGTTCACTATCTAATCATGGGGTTGTTCACTATCTAATCATGGGGTTGTTCACTATCTAATCATGACATGGGGTTGTTCACTATCTAATCATGGGGTTGTTCACTATCTAATCATGACATGGGGTTGTTCACTATCTAATCATGACATGGGGTTGTTCACTATCTAATCATGGGGTTGTTCACTATCTAATCATGGGGTTGTTCACTATCTAATCATGGGGTTGTTCACTATCTAATCATGACATGGGGTTGTTCACTATCTAATCATGGGGTTGTTCACTATCTAATCATGACATGGGGTTGTTCACTATCTAATCATGGGGTTGTTCACAATCTAATCACATCATGGGGTTGTTCACTATCTAATCATGGGGTTGTTCACTATCTAATCATGACATGGGGTTGTTCACTATCTAATCACGGCATGAGGTTGTTCACTATCTAATCATGGCATGGGGTTGTTCACTATCTAATTAGGGGGTTGTTCACTATCTAATCATGGGGTTTTTCACTATCTAATCATGTGGTTGTTCACTATCTAATCATGGGGTTGTTCACTATCTAATCATGACATGGGGTTGTTCACTATCTAATCATGGCATGGGTTTGTTCACTATCTAATCATGGGGTTGTTCACTATCTAATCATGACATGGGGTTGTTCACTATCTAATCATGGGGTTGTTCACTATCTAATCACGGCATGAGGTTGTTCACTATCTAATCATGGCATGGTGTTGTTCACTATCTAATCATGGGGTTGTTCACTATCTAATTAGGGGGTTGTTCACTATCTAATCATGACATGGGGTTGTTCACTATCTAATCATGGGGTTGTTCACTATCTAATTAGGGGGTTGTTCACTATCTAATCATGACATGGGGTTGTTCACTATCTAATCATGGGGTTGTTCACTA
The DNA here is from genome assembly GCF_013265735.2 of Oncorhynchus mykiss. NCBI lineage: Eukaryota > Metazoa > Chordata > Actinopteri > Salmoniformes > Salmonidae > Oncorhynchus > Oncorhynchus mykiss. The sequence continues at coordinate 102,121,258 of NC_048576.1, forward strand.
TCTAATCACGGCATGAGGTTGTTCACTATCTAATCATGGCATGGTGTTGTTCACTATCTAATGATGACATGGGGTTGTTCACTATCTAATCATGGCATGGGTTTGTTCACTATCTAATCATGGGGTTGTTCACTATCTAATCATGACATGGGTTTGTTCACTATCTAATCATGGGGTTGTTCACTATCTAATCATGAGGTTGTTCATTATCTAATCATGGGGTTGTTCACTATCTAATCATGACATGGGTTTGTTCACTATCTAATCATGGGGTTGTTCACTATCTAATCATGGGGTTGTTCACTATCTAATCATGGGGTTGTTCACTATCTAATCATGAGGTTGTTCATTATCTAATCATGGGGTTGTTCACTATCTAATCATGGCATGGGGTTGTTCACTATCTAATTAGGGGGTTGTTCACTATCTAATCATGGCATGGTGTTGTTCACTATCTAATCATGGCATGGGGTTGTTCACTATCTAATTAGGGGGTTGTTCACTATCTAATCATGGCATGGGGTTGTTCACTATCTAATTAGGGGGTTGTTCACTATCTAATCATGGCATGGGGTTGTTCACTATCTAATCATGGCATGGTGTTGTTCACTATCTAATCATGGCATGGTGTTGTTCACTATCTAATCATGGCATGGTGTTGTTCACTATCTAATCATGGCATGGTGTTGTTCACTATCTAATCATGGCATGGTGTTGTTCACTATCTAATCATGGCATGGTGTTGTTCACTATCTAATCATGGCATGGTGTTGTTCACTATCTAATCATGGCATGGTGTTGTTCACTATCTAATCATGGCATGGTGTTGTTCACTATCTAATTAGGGGGTTGTTCACTATCTAATTAGGGGGTTGTTCACTATCTAATCATGGCATGGTGTTGTTCACTATCTAATTAGGGGGTTGTTCACTATCTAATTAGGGGGTTGTTCACTATCTAATCATGGCATGGTGTTGTTCACTATCTAATCATGGCATGGTGTTGTTCACTATCTAATCATGGCATGGTGTTGTTCACTATCTAATCATGGCATGGTGTTGTTCACTATCTAATCATGGCATGGTGTTGTTCACTATCTAATCATGGCATGGGGTTGTTCACTATCTAATCATGGCATGGGGTTGTTCACTATCTAATCATGGCATGGGGTTGTTCACTATCTAATCATGGCATGGGGTTGTTCACTATCTAATTAGGGGGTTGTTCACTATCTAATCATGGCATGGTGTTGTTCACTATCTAATCATGGCATGGGGTTGTTCACTATCTAATTAGGGGGTTGTTCACTATCTAATCATGGGGTTTTTCACTATCTAATCATGGGGTTGTTCACTATCTAATCATGTGGTTGTTCACTATCTAATCAAGGGGTTGTTCACTATCTAATCATGGGGTTGTTCACTATCTAATCATGACATGGGGTTGTTCACTATCTAATCATGACATGGGGTTGTTCACTATCTAATCATGGGGTTGTTCACTATCTAATCATGGGGTTGTTCACTATCTAATCATGGGGTTGTTCACTATCTAATCATGACATGGGGTTGTTCACTATCTAATCATGGGGTTGTTCACTATCTAATCATGACATGGGGTTGTTCACTATCTAATCATGGGGTTGTTCACAATCTAATCACATCATGGGGTTGTTCACTATCTAATCATGGGGTTGTTCACTATCTAATCATGACATGGGGTTGTTCACTATCTAATCACGGCATGAGGTTGTTCACTATCTAATCATGGCATGGGGTTGTTCACTATCTAATTAGGGGGTTGTTCACTATCTAATCATGGGGTTTTTCACTATCTAATCATGTGGTTGTTCACTATCTAATCATGGGGTTGTTCACTATCTAATCATGACATGGGGTTGTTCACTATCTAATCATGGCATGGGTTTGTTCACTATCTAATCATGGGGTTGTTCACTATCTAATCATGACATGGGGTTGTTCACTATCTAATCATGGGGTTGTTCACTATCTAATCACGGCATGAGGTTGTTCACTATCTAATCATGGCATGGTGTTGTTCACTATCTAATCATGGGGTTGTTCACTATCTAATTAGGGGGTTGTTCACTATCTAATCATGACATGGGGTTGTTCACTATCTAATCATGGGGTTGTTCACTATCTAATTAGGGGGTTGTTCACTATCTAATCATGACATGGGGTTGTTCACTATCTAATCATGGGGTTGTTCACTATCTAATCACGGCATGAGGTTGTTCACTATCTAATCATGGCATGGTGTTGTTCACTATCTAATGATGACATGGGGTTGTTCACTATCTAATCATGGCATGGGTTTGTTCACTATCTAATCATGGGGTTGTTCACTATCTAATCATGACATGGGTTTGTTCACTATCTAATCATGGGGTTGTTCACTATCTAATCATGAGGTTGTTCATTATCTAATCATGGGGTTGTTCACTATCTAATCATGACATGGGTTTGTTCACTATCTAATCATGGGGTTGTTCACTATCTAATCATGGGGTTGTTCACTATCTAATCATGGGGTTGTTCACTATCTAATCATGAGGTTGTTCATTATCTAATCATGGGGTTGTTCACTATCTAATCATGGCATGGGGTTGTTCACTATCTAATTAGGGGGTTGTTCACTATCTAATCATGGCATGGTGTTGTTCACTATCTAATCATGGCATGGGGTTGTTCACTATCTAATTAGGGGGTTGTTCACTATCTAATCATGGCATGGGGTTGTTCACTATCTAATTAGGGGGTTGTTCACTATCTAATCATGGCATGGGGTTGTTCACTATCTAATCATGGCATGGTGTTGTTCACTATCTAATCATGGCATGGTGTTGTTCACTATCTAATCATGGCATGGTGTTGTTCACTATCTAATCATGGCATGGTGTTGTTCACTATCTAATCATGGCATGGTGTTGTTCACTATCTAATCATGGCATGGTGTTGTTCACTATCTAATCATGGCATGGTGTTGTTCACTATCTAATCATGGCATGGTGTTGTTCACTATCTAATCATGGCATGGTGTTGTTCACTATCTAATTAGGGGGTTGTTCACTATCTAATTAGGGGGTTGTTCACTATCTAATCATGGCATGGTGTTGTTCACTATCTAATTAGGGGGTTGTTCACTATCTAATTAGGGGGTTGTTCACTATCTAATCATGGCATGGTGTTGTTCACTATCTAATCATGGCATGGTGTTGTTCACTATCTAATCATGGCATGGTGTTGTTCACTATCTAATCATGGCATGGTGTTGTTCACTATCTAATCATGGCATGGTGTTGTTCACTATCTAATCATGGCATGGGGTTGTTCACTATCTAATCATGGCATGGGGTTGTTCACTATCTAATCATGGCATGGGGTTGTTCACTATCTAATCATGGCATGGGGTTGTTCACTATCTAATTAGGGGGTTGTTCACTATCTAATCATGGCATGGTGTTGTTCACTATCTAATCATGGCATGGGGTTGTTCACTATCTAATTAGGGGGTTGTTCACTATCTAATCATGGGGTTTTTCACTATCTAATCATGGGGTTGTTCACTATCTAATCATGTGGTTGTTCACTATCTAATCAAGGGGTTGTTCACTATCTAATCATGGCATGGGGTTGTTCACTATCTAATCATGACACGGGGTTGTTCACTATCTAATCATGGCATGGGTTTGTTCACTATCTAATCATGGGGTTGTTCACTATCTAATCATGACATGGGGTTGTTCACTATCTAATCATGGGGTTGTTCACTATCCAATCACGGCATGAGGTTGTTCACTATCTAATCATGGCATGGTGTTGTTCACTATCTAATCATGGCATGGGTTTGTTCACTATCTTATTAGGGGGTTGTTCACTATCTAATCATGGGGTTGTTCACTATCTAATCATGGGGTTGTTCACTATCTAATCATGGCATGGGGTTGTTCACTATCTAATCATGACATGGGGTTGTTCACTATCTAATCATGTGGTTGTTCACTATCTAATCATGGCATGGGGTTGTTCACTATCTAATCATGGCATGGGGTTGTTCACTATCTAATCATGGCATGGGGTTGTTCACTATCTAATCATGGGGTTGTTCACTATCTAATCATGGGGTTGTTCACTATCTAATCATGCCATGGGGTTGTTCACTATCTAATCATGGCATGGGGTTGTTCACTATCTAATCCTTGCATGGAGTTGTTCACTATCTAATCATGGCATGGGGTTGTTCACTATCTAATCATGTCATGGGGTTGTTCACTATCTAATCATGGCATGGGGTTGTTCACTATCTAATCATGGCATGGGGTTGTTCACTATCTAATCATGGGGTTGTTGACTATCTAATCATGCCATGGGGTTGTTCACTATCTAATCATGACATGGGGTTGTACACTATCTAATCATGGCACAGGGTTGTTCACTATCTAATCATGACATGGGGTTGTTCACTATCTAATCATGGGGTTGTTCACTATCTAATCATGACATGGGGTTGTTCATTATCTAATCATGACATCGGGTTGTTCACTATCTAATCATATCATGGGGTTCTTCACTATCTAATCATGGCATGGGGTTGTTCACTATCTAATCATGACATGGGGTTGTTCACTAATCATGGGGTTGTTCACTATCTAATCATGAGGTTGTTCACTATCTAATCATGGCTTGGGGTACTTCACTATCTAATCATGGCATGGAGTTGTTCACTATCTAATCATGGGGTTGTTCACTCTCTAATCATTACATGGGGTTGTTCACTATCTAATCATGGCATGGGGTTGTTCAGTATCTAATAATGGTATGGGGTTGTTCAATATCTAATCGTGGCATGGGGTTGTTCATTATCTAATCATGGGGTTGTTCACTATCTAATCATGGCATGGGGTTGTTCACAATCTAATCATGGCATGGGGTTGTTCACTATCTAATCATGGCATGGGGTTGTTCACAATCTAATCGTGGCATGGGGTTGTTCATTATCTAATCAAGGGGTTGTTCACTATCTAATCATGGCATGGGGTTGTTCACTATCTAATCATGGCATGGGGTTGTTCACAATCTAATCGTGGCATGGGGTTGTTCATTATCTAATCAAGGGGTTGTTCACTATCTAATCATGGCATGGTGTTGTTCACTATCTAATTAGGGGGTTGTTCACTATCTAATTAGGGGGTTGTTCACTATCTAATTAGGGGGTTGTTCACTATCTAATCATGGCATGGTGTTGTTCACTATCTAATTAGGGGGTTGTTCACTATCTAATTAGGGGGTTGTTCACTATCTAATCATGGCATGGTGTTGTTCACTATCTAATCATGGCATGGTGTTGTTCACTATCTAATCATGGCATGGTGTTGTTCACTATCTAATCATGGCATGGTGTTGTTCACTATCTAATCATGGCATGGTGTTGTTCACTATCTAATCATGGCATGGGGTTGTTCACTATCTAATTAGGGGGTTGTTCACTATCTAATCATGGCATGGTGTTGTTCACTATCTAATCATGGCATGGGGTTGTTCACTATCTAATTAGGGGGTTGTTCACTATCTAATCATGGGGTTTTTCACTATCTAATCATGGGGTTGTTCACTATCTAATCATGTGGTTGTTCACTATCTAATCAAGGGGTTGTTCACTATCTAATCATGGCATGGGGTTGTTCACTATCTAATCATGACATGGGGTTGTTCACTATCTAATCATGGCATGGGTTTGTTCACTATCTAATCATGGGGTTGTTCACTATCTAATCATGACATGGGGTTGTTCACTATCTAATCATGGGGTTGTTCACTATCCAATCACGGCATGAGGTTGTTCACTATCTAATCATGGCATGGTGTTGTTCACTATCTAATCATGGCATGGGGTTGTTCACTATCTAATTAGGGGGTTGTTCACTATCTAATCATGGGGTTGTTCACTATCTAATCATGGGGTTGTTCACTATCTAATCATGGCATGGGGTTGTTCACTATCTAATCATGACATGGGGTTGTTCACTATCTAATCATGTGGTTGTTCACTATCTAATCATGGCATGGGGTTGTTCACTATCTAATCATGGCATGGGGTTGTTCACTATCTAATCATGGGGTTGTTCACTATCTAATCATGACATGGGGTTGTTCACTATCTAATCATGGCATGGGGTTGTTCACTATCTAATCATGGGGTTGTTCACTATCTAATCATGGGGTTGTTCACTATCTAATCATGCCATGGGGTTGTTCACTATCTAATCATGGCATGGGGTTGTTCATTATCTAATCCTTGCATGGAGTTGTTCACTATCTAATCATGGGGTTGTTCACTATCTAATCATGACATGGGGTTGTTCACTATCTAATCATGACATGGGGTTGTTCACTATCTAATCATGGCATGGGGTTGTTCACTATCTAATCATGTCATGGGGTTGTTCACTATCTAATCATGGCATGGGGTTGTTCACTATCTAATCATGGCATGGGGTTGTTCACTATCTAATCATGGGGTTGTTGACTATCTAATCATGCCATGGGGTTGTTCACTATCTAATCATGACATGGGGTTGTTCACTATCTAATCATGGGGTTGTTCACTATCTAATCATGAGGTTGTTCACTATCTAATCATGGCTTGGGGTACTTCACTATCTAATCATGGCATGGAGTTGTTCACTATCTAATCATGGGGTTGTTCACTATCTAATCATGGGGTTGTTCCCTATCTAATCATGGGGTTGTTCACTATCTAATCATGGCACAGGGTTGTTCACTATCTAATCATGCCATGGGGTTGTTCACTATCTAATCATGACATGGGGTTGTTCACTATCTAATCATGTGGTTGTTCACTATCTAATCAAGGGGTTGTTCACTATCTAATCATGGCATGGGGTTGTTCACTATCTAATCATGACACGGGGTTGTTCACTATCTAATCATGGCATGGGTTTGTTCACTATCTAATCATGGGGTTGTTCACTATCTAATCATGACATGGGGTTGTTCACTATCTAATCATGGGGTTGTTCACTATCCAATCACGGCATGAGGTTGTTCACTATCTAATCATGGCATGGTGTTGTTCACTATCTAATCATGGCATGGGGTTGTTCACTATCTAATTAGGGGGTTGTTCACTATCTAATCATGGGGTTGTTCACTATCTAATCATGGGGTTGTTCACTATCTAATCATGGCATGGGGTTGTTCACTATCTAATCATGACATGGGGTTGTTCACTATCTAATCATGTGGTTGTTCACTATCTAATCATGGCATGGGGTTGTTCACTATCTAATCATGGCATGGGGTTGTTCACTATCTAATCATGGCATGGGGTTGTTCACTATCTAATCATGGGGTTGTTCACTATCTAATCATGGGGTTGTTCACTATCTAATCATGGCATGGGGTTGTTCACTATCTAATCATGTCATGGGGTTGTTCACTATCTAATCATGGCATGGGGTTGTTCACTATCTAATCATGGCATGGGGTTGTTCACTATCTAATCATGGGGTTGTTGACTATCTAATCATGCCATGGGGTTGTTCACTATCTAATCATGACATGGGGTTGTACACTATCTAATCATGGCACAGGGTTGTTCACTATCTAATCATGACATGGGGTTGTTCACTATCTAATCATGGGGTTGTTCACTATCTAATCATGACATGGGGTTGTTCATTATCTAATCATGACATCGGGTTGTTCACTATCTAATCATATCATGGGGTTCTTCACTATCTAATCATGGCATGGGGTTGTTCACTATCTAATCATGACATGGGGTTGTTCACTATCTAATCATGGGGTTGTTCACTATCTAATCATGAGGTTGTTCACTATCTAATCATGGCTTGGGGTACTTCACTATCTAATCATGGCATGGAGTTGTTCACTATCTAATCATGGGGTTGTTCACTCTCTAATCATTACATGGGGTTGTTCACTATCTAATCATGGCATGGGGTTGTTCAGTATCTAATAATGGTATGGGGTTGTTCAATATCTAATCGTGGCATGGGGTTGTTCATTATCTAATCATGGGGTTGTTCACTATCTAATCATGGCATGGGGTTGTTCACAATCTAATCATGGCATGGGGTTGTTCACTATCTAATCATGGCATGGGGTTGTTCACAATCTAATCGTGGCATGGGGTTGTTCATTATCTAATCAAGGGGTTGTTCACTATCTAATCATGGCATGGGGTTGTTCACTATCTAATCATGGCATGGGGTTGTTCACAATCTAATCGTGGCATGGGGTTGTTCATTATCTAATCAAGGGGTTGTTCACTATCTAATCATGGCATGGTGTTGTTCACTATCTAATTAGGGGGTTGTTCACTATCTAATTAGGGGGTTGTTCACTATCTAATTAGGGGGTTGTTCACTATCTAATCATGGCATGGTGTTGTTCACTATCTAATTAGGGGGTTGTTCACTATCTAATTAGGGGGTTGTTCACTATCTAATCATGGCATGGTGTTGTTCACTATCTAATCATGGCATGGTGTTGTTCACTATCCAATCATGGCATGGTGTTGTTCACTATCTAATCATGGCATGGTGTTGTTCACTATCTAATCATGGCATGGTGTTGTTCACTATCTAATCATGGCATGGGGTTGTTCACTATCTAATTAGGGGGTTGTTCACTATCTAATCATGGCATGGTGTTGTTCACTATCTAATCATGGCATGGGGTTGTTCACTATCTAATTAGGGGGTTGTTCACTATCTAATCATGGGGTTTTTCACTATCTAATCATGGGGTTGTTCACTATCTAATCATGTGGTTGTTCACTATCTAATCAAGGGGTTGTTCACTATCTAATCATGGCATGGGGTTGTTCACTATCTAATCATGACATGGGGTTGTTCACTATCTAATCATGGCATGGGTTTGTTCACTATCTAATCATGGGGTTGTTCACTATCTAATCATGACATGGGGTTGTTCACTATCTAATCATGGGGTTGTTCACTATCCAATCACGGCATGAGGTTGTTCACTATCTAATCATGGCATGGTGTTGTTCACTATCTAATCATGGCATGGGGTTGTTCACTATCTAATCATGTGGTTGTTCACTATCTAATCATGGCATGGGGTTGTTCACTATCTAATCATGGCATGGGGTTGTTCACAATCTAATCGTGGCATGGGGTTGTTCATTATCTAATCAAGGGGTTGTTCACTATCTAATCATGGCATGGGGTTGTTCACTATCTAATCATGGCATGGGGTTGTTCACAATCTAATCGTGGCATGGGGTTGTTCATTATCTAATCAAGGGGTTGTTCACTATCTAATCATGGCATGGTGTTGTTCACTATCTAATTAGGGGGTTGTTCACTATCTAATCATGGGGTTGTTCACTATCTAATCATGGGGTTGTTCACTATCTAATCATGGCATGGGGTTGTTCACTATCTAATCATGACATGGGGTTGTTCACTATCTAATCATGTGGTTGTTCACTATCAAATCATGGCATGGGGTTGTTCACTATCTAATCATGGCATGGGGTTGTTCACTATCTAATCATGGGGTTGTTCACTATCTAATCATGACATGGGGTTGTTCACTATCTAATCATGGCATGGGGTTGTTCACTATCTAATCATGGGGTTGTTCACTATCTAATCATGGGGTTGTTCACTATCTAATCATGCCATGGGGTTGTTCACTATCTAATCATGGCATGGGGTTGTTCAATATCTAATCCTTGCATGGAGTTGTTCACTATCTAATCATGGGGTTGTTCACTATCTAATCATGACATGGGGTTGTTCACTATCTAATCATGACATGGGGTTGTTCACTATCTAATCATGGCATGGGGTTGTTCACTATCTAATCATGTCATGGGGTTGTTCACTATCTAATCATGGCATGGGGTTGTTCACTATCTAATCATGGCATGGGGTTGTTCACTATCTAATCATGGGGTTGTTGACTATCTAATCATGCCATGGGGTTGTTCACTATCTAATCATGACATGGGGTTGTTCACTATCTAATCATGGGGTTGTTCACTATCTAATCATGAGGTTGTTCACTATCTAATCATGGCTTGGGGTACTTCACTATCTAATCATGGCATGGAGTTGTTCACTATCTAATCATGGGGTTGTTCACTCTCTAATCATTACATGGGGTTGTTCACTATCTAATCATGGCATGGGGTTGTTCAGTATCTAATAATGGTATGGGGTTGTTCAATATCTAATCGTGGCATGGGGTTGTTCATTATCTAATCATGGGGTTGTTCACTATCTAATCATGGCATGGGGTTGTTCACAATCTAATCATGGCATGGGGTTGTTCACTATCTAATCATGGCATGGGGTTGTTCACAATCTAATCGTGGCATGGGGTTGTTCATTATCTAATCAAGGGGTTGTTCACTATCTAATCATGGCATGGGGTTGTTCACAATCTAATCGTGGCATGGGGTTGTTCATTATCTAATCAAGGGGTTGTTCACTATCTAATTAGGGGGTTGTTCACTATCTAATCATGGGGTTGTTCACTATCTAATCATGGCATGGTGTTGTTCACTATCTAATCATGGCATGGGGTTGTTCACTATCTAATCATGGGGTTGTTCACTATCTAATCATGACATGGGGTTGTTCACTATCTAATCATGGCATGGGGTTGTTCACTATCTAATCATGGGGTTGTTCACTATCTAATCATGGGGTTGTTCACTATCTAATCATGACATGGGGTTGTTCACTATCTAATCATGGGGTTGTTCACTATCTAATCATGGCATGGTGTTGTTCACTATCTAATCATGGCATGGGGTTGTTCACTATCTAATCATGGGGTTGTTCACTATCTAATCATGACATGGGGTTGTTCACTATCTAATCATGGCATGGGGTTGTTCACTATCTAATCATGGCATGGGGTTGTTCACTATCTAATCATGGGGTTGTTCACTATCTAATCATGACATGGGGTTGTTCACTATCTAATCATGGGGTTGTTCACTATCTAATCACGGCATGAGGTTGTTCACTATCTAATCATGGCATGGGGTTGTTCACCATCTAATCATGACATGGTGTTGTTCACTATCTAATCATGGCATGGGGTTGTTCACTATCTAATTAGGGGGTTGTTCACTATCTAATCATGGGGTTGTTCACTATCTAATCATGGGGTTGTTCACTATCTAATCATGTGGTTGTTCACTATCTAATCAAGGGGTTGTTCACTATCTAATCATGGCATGGGGTTGTTCACTATCTAATCATGACATGGGGTTGTTCACTATCTAATCATGGCATGGGTTTGTTCACTATCTAATTAGGGGGTTGTTCACTATCTAATCATGGCATGGGGTTGTTCACTATCTAATTAGGGGGTTGTTCACTATCTAATCATGGTATGGGGTTGTTCAATATCTAATCGTGGCATGGGGTTGTTCATTATCTAATCATGGGGTTGTTCACTATCTAATCATGGCATGGGGTTGTTCACAATCTAATCATGGCATGGGGTTGTTCACTATCTAATCATGGCATGGGGTTGTTCACAATCTAATCGTGGCATGGGGTTGTTCATTATCTAATCAAGGGGTTGTTCACTATCTAATCATGGCATGGGGTTGTTCACAATCTAATCGTGGCATGGGGTTGTTCATTATCTAATCAAGGGGTTGTTCACTATCTAATTAGGGGGTTGTTCACTATCTAATCATGGGGTTGTTCACTATCTAATCATGGCATGGTGTTGTTCACTATCTAATCATGGCATGGGGTTGTTCACTATCTAATCATGGGGTTGTTCACTATCTAATTATGACATGGGGTTGTTCACTATCTAATCATGGCATGGGGTTGTTCACTATCTAATCATGGGGTTGTTCACTATCTAATCATGGGGTTGTTCACTATCTAATCATGACATGGGGTTGTTCACTATCTAATCATGGGGTTGTTCACTATCTAATCATGGCATGGTGTTGTTCACTATCTAATCATGGCATGGGGTTGTTCACTATCTAATCATGGGGTTGTTCACTATCTAATCATGACATGGGGTTGTTCACTATCTAATCATGGCATGGGGTTGTTCACTATCTAATCATGGCATGGGGTTGTTCACTATCTAATCATGGGGTTGTTCACTATCTAATCATGACATGGGGTTGTTCACTATCTAATCATGGGGTTGTTCACTATCTAATCACGGCATGAGGTTGTTCACTATCTAATCATGGCATGGGGTTGTTCACTATCTAATCATGACATGGTGTTGTTCACTATCTAATCATGGCATGGGGTTGTTCACTATCTAATTAGGGGGTTGTTCACTATCTAATCATGGGGTTGTTCACTATCTAATCATGGGGTTGTTCACTATCTAATCATGTGGTTGTTCACTATCTAATCAAGGGGTTGTTCACTATCTAATCATGGCATGGGGTTGTTCACTATCTAATCATGACATGGGGTTGTTCACTATCTAATCATGGCATGGGTTTGTTCACTATCTAATTAGGGGGTTGTTCACTATCTAATCATGGCATGGGGTTGTTCACTATCTAATTAGGGGGTTGTTCACTATCTAATCATGGGGTTGTTCACTATCTAATCATGGGGTTGTTCACTATCTAATCATGTGGTTGTTCACTATCTAATCAAGGGGTTGTTCACTATCTAATCATGGCATGGGGTTGTTCACTATCTAATCATGACATGGGGTTGTTCACTATCTAATCATGGCATGGGTTTGTTCACTATCTAATCATGGGGTTGTTCACTATCTAATCATGACATGGGGTTGTTCACTATCTAATCATGACATGGGGTTGTTCACTATCTAATCATGGCATGGGGTTATTCACTGTCTAATCATGGCATGGGGTTGTTCACTATCTAATCATGGCATGGGGTTGTTCACTATCTAATCATGGGGTTGTTCACTATCTAATCATGGCGTTGTTCCCTATCTAATCATGGGGTTGTTCACTATCTAATCATGGCACGGGGTTGTTCACTATCTAATCATGCCATGGGGTTGTTCACTATCTAATCATGACATGGGGTTGTTCACTATCTAATCATGCCATGGGGTTGTTCACTATCTAATCATGGCATGGGGTGGTTCACTATCGAATCATGGGGTTGTTCACTATCTAATCATGGCATGGGGTTGTTCACTATCTAATCATGACATGGGGTTGTTCACTATCTAATCATGTCATGGGGTTCTTCACTATCTAATCATGACATGGGGTTGTTCACTATCTAATCATGGGGTTGTTCACTATCTAATCATGACATGGGTTTGTTCACTATCTAATCATGGGGTTGTTCACTATCTAATCATGACATGGGTTTGTTCCCTATCTAATCATGGGGTTGTTCACTATCTAATCATGCCATGGGGTTGTTCACTATCTAATCATGACATGGGGTTGTTCACTATCTAATCATGACATGGGGTTGTTCACTATCTAATCATGACATGGGGTTGTTCACTATCTAATCATGGCATGGGGTTGTTCACTATCTAATCATGACATGGGGTGTTCACTATCTAATCATGGGGTTGTTCACTATCTAATCATGACATGGGGTTGTTCACTATCTAATCATGGGGTTGTTCACTATCTAATCATGGCATGGGGTTGTTCACTATCTAATCATGGGGTTGTTCACTATCTAATCATGGCATGGGGTTGTTCACTATCAAATCATGGGGTTGTTCACTATCTAATCATGGGGTTGTTCACTATCTAATCATGGCATGGGGTTGTTCACTATCAAATCATGGCATGGGGTTGTTCAATCTCTAATCATGGGGTTGTTCACTATCTAATCATGGCATGGGGTTGTTCACTATCTAATCATGGGGTTGTTCACTATCTATCATGGCATGGAGTTGTTCACTATCTAATCTTGGGGTTGTTCACTATCTAATCATGGGGTTGTTCAATATCTAATCATGACAAGGGGTTTTTCACTATCTAATAATGGGGTAGTTCAATATCTAATCATGGGGTTGTTCACTATCTAATCATGGGGTTGTTCACTATCTAATCATGACATGGGGTTGTTCACTATCTAATCATGACATGGGGTTGTTCACTATCTAATCATGGCATGGGGTTGTTCACTATCTAATCATGTCATGGGGTTGTTCACTATCTAATCATGGCATGGGGTTGTTCACTATCTAATCATGGCATGGGGTTGTTCACTATCTGATCATGGGGTTGTTGACTATCTAATCATGCCATGGGGTTGTTCACTATCTAATCATGGCACAGGGTTGTTCACTATCTAATCATGACATGGGGTTGTTCACTATCTAATCATGGCACAGGGTTGTTCACTATCTAATCATGACATGGGGTTGTTCATTATCTAATCATGACATCGGGTTCTTCACTATCTAATCATGGCATGGGGTTGTTCACTATCTAATCATGACATGGGGTTGTTCACTATCTAATCATGGGGTTGTTCACTATCTAATCATGAGGTTGTTCACTATCTAATCATGGCTTGGGGTACTTCACTATCTAATCATGGCATGGAGTTGTTCACTATCTAATCATGGGGTTATTCACTCTCTAATCATTACATGGGGTTGTTCACTATCTAATCATGGCATGGGGTTGTTCAGTATCTAATAATGGTATGGGGTTGTTCAATATCTAATCGTGGCATGGGGTTGTCCATTATCTAATCATGGGGTTGTACACTATCTAATCACGGCATGGGGTTTTTCACTATCTAATCATGGCATGGTGTTGTGCACTATCTAATCATGGCATGGGGTTGTTCACTATCTAATCATGGCATGGGGTTGTTCACTATCTAATCATGGGGTTGTTCACTATCTAATCATGGGGTTGTTCTCTATCTAATCACGGCATGGGGTTGTTCACTATCTAATCATGACATGGTGTTGTTCACTATCTAATCATGGGGTTGTTGACTATCTAATCATGGGGTTGTTCACTATCTAATCATGGCATGGGGTTGTTCACTATCTAATTAGGGGGTTGTTCACTATCTAATCATGGCATGGGGTTGTTCACTATCTAATTAGGGGGTTGTTCACTATCTAATCATGGGGTTGTTCACTATCTAATCATGGGGTTGTTCACTATCTAATCATGTGGTTGTTCACTATCTAATCAAGGGGTTGTTCACTATCTAATCATGGCATGGGGTTGTTCACTATCTAATCATGACATGGGGTTGTTCACTATCTAATCATGGCATGGGTTTGTTCACTATCTAATCATGGGGTTGTTCACTATCTAATCATGACATGGGGTTGTTCACTATCTAATCATGGGGTTGTTCACTATCTAATCATGGCATGGGGTTGTTCACTATCTAATCATGGCATGGGGTTGTTCACTATCTAATCATGACATGGGGTTGTTCACTATCTAATCATGGGGTTGTTCACTATCTAATCACGGCATGAGGTTGTTCACTATCTAATCATGGCATGGTGTTGTTCACTATCTAATCATGGCATGGGGTTGTTCACTATCTAATCATGGGGTTGTTCACTATCTAATCATGGGGTTGTTCACTATCTAATCATGTGGTTGTTCACTATCTAATCAAGGGGTTGTTCACTATCTAATCATGGCATGGGGTTGTTCACTATCTAATCATGACATGGGGTTGTTCACTATCTAATCATGGCATGGGTTTGTTCACTATCTAATCATGGGGTTGTTCACTATCTAATCATGACATGGGGTTGTTCACTATCTAATCATGACATGGGGTTGTTCACTATCTAATCATGACATGGGGTTGTTCACTATCTAATCATGGCATGGGGTTATTCACTGTCTAATCATGGCATGGGGTTGTTCACTATCTAATCATGGCATGGGGTTGTTCACTATCTAATCATGGGGTTGTTCACTATCTAATCATGGCGTTGTTCCCTATCTAATCATGGGGTTGTTCACTATCTAATCATGCCATGGGGTTGTTCACTATCTAATCATGACATGGGGTTGTTCACTATCTAATCATGCCATGGGGTTGTTCACTATCTAATCATGGCATGGGGTGGTTCACTATCGAATCATGGGGTTGTTCACTATCTAATCATGGCATGGGGTTGTTCACTATCTAATCATGACATGGGGTTGTTCAGTATCTAATCATGTCATGGGGTTCTTCACTATCTAATCATGGCATGGAGTTGTTCACTATCTAATCATGGGGTTGTTCACTATCTAATCATTACATGGGGTTGTTCACTATCTAATCATGGGGTTGTTCACTATCTAATCATGACATGGGTTTGTTCACTATCTAATCATGGGGTTGTTCACTATCTAATCATGACATGGGGTTGTTCCCTATCTAATCATGGGGTTGTTCACTATCTAATCATGCCATGGGGTTGTTCACTATCTAATCATGACATGGGGTTGTTCACTATCTAATCATGACATGGGGTTGTTCACTATCTAATCATGACATGGGGTTGTTCACTATCTAATCATGGGGTTGTTCACTATTTAATCATGACATGGGGTTGTTCACTATCTAATCATGGGGTTGTTCACTATATAATCATGGCATGGGGTTGTTCACTATCTAATCATGGCAGGGAGTGTTTCACTATCGAATCATGGGGTTGTTCACTATCTAATCATGGCATGGGGTTGTTCACTATCTAATCATGGCATGGGGTTGTTCAATCTCTAATCATGGGGTTGTTCACTATCTAATCATGGCATGGGGTTGTTCACTATTTAATCATGGGGTTGTTCACTATCTATCATGGCATGGAGTTGTTCACTATCTAATCTTGGGGTTGTTCACAATCTAATCATGGGGTTGTTCAATATCTAATCATGACAAGGGGTTTTTCACTATCTAATAATGGGGTTGTTCAATATCTAATCATGGGGTTGTTCACTATCTAATCATGGGGTTGTTCACTATCTAATCATGACATGGGGTTGTTCACTATCTAATCATGACATGGGGTTGTTCACTATCTAATCATGGCATGGGGTTGTTCACTATCTAATCATGTCATGGGGTTGTTCACTATCTAATCATGGCATGGGGTTGTTCACTATCTAATCATGGCATGGGGTTGTTCACTATCTGATCATGGGGTTGTTGACTATCTAATCATGCCATGGGGTTGTTCACTATCTAATCATGGGGTTGTTCACTATATAATCATGACATGGGGTTGTTCACTATCTAATCATGGCACAGGGTTGTTCACTATCTAATCATGACATGGGGTTGTTCACTATCTAATCATGGGGTTGTTCACTATCTAATCATGACATGGGGTTGTTCATTATCTAATCATGACATCGGGTTCTTCACTATCTAATCATGGCATGGGGTTGTTCACTATCTAATCATGACATGGGGTTGTTCACTATCTAATCATGGGGTTGTTCACTATCTAATCATGAGGTTGTTCACTATCTAATCATGGCTTGGGGTACTTCACTATCTAATCATGGCATGGAGTTGTTCACTATCTAATCATGGGGTTGTTCACTCTCTAATCATTACATGGGGTTGTTCACTATCTAATCATGGCATGGGGTTGTTCAGTATCTAATAATGGTATGGGGTTGTTCAATATCTAATCGTGGCATGGGGTTGTCCATTATCTAATCATGGGGTTGTACACTATCTAATCACGGCATGGGGTTTTTCACTATCTAATCATGGCATGGAGTTGTTCACTATCTAATCATGGGGTTGTTCACTCTCTAATCATTACATGGGGTTGTTCACTATCTAATCATGGCATGGGGTTGTTCAGTATCTAATAATGGTATGGGGTTGTTCAATATCTAATCGTGGCATGGGGTTGTCCATTATCTAATCATGGGGTTGTACACTATCTAATCACGGCATGGGGTTTTTCACTATCTAATCATGGCATGGGGTTGTTCACTATCTAATCATGGCATGGGGTTGTTCACTATCTAATCATGGGGTTGTTCACTATCTAATCATGGGGTTGTTCACTATCTAATCATGGCATGGGGTTGTTCTCTATCTAATCACGGCATGGGGTTGTTCACTATCTAATCATGACATGGTGTTGTTCACTATCTAATCATGGCATGGGGTTGTTCACTATCTAATTAGGGGGTTGTTCACTATCTAATCATGGGGTTGTTCACTATCTAATCATGGGGTTGTTCACTATCTAATCATGTGGTTGTTCACTATCTAATCAAGGGGTTGTTCACTATCTAATCATGGCATGGGGTTGTTCACTATCTAATCATGACATGGGGTTGTTCACTATCTAATCATGGCATGGGTTTGTTCACTATCTAATCATGGGGTTGTTCACTATCTAATCATGACATGGGGTTGTTCACTATCTAATCATGACATGGGGTTGTTCACTATCTAATCATGACATGGGGTTGTTCACTATCTAATCATGGCATGGGGTTATTCACTGTCTAATCATGGCATGGGGTTGTTCACTATCTAATCATGGCATGGGGTTGTTCACTATCTAATCATGGGGTTGTTCACTATCTAATCATGGCGTTGTTCCCTATCTAATCATGGGGTTGTTCACTATCTAATCATGCCATGGGGTTGTTCACTATCTAATCATGACATGGGGTTGTTCACTATCTAATCATGCCATGGTGTTGTTCACTATCTATTCATGGCATGGGGTGGTTCACTATCGAATCATGGGGTTGTTCACTATCTAATCATGGCATGGGGTTGTTCACTATCTAATCATGACATGGGGTTGTTCACTATCTAATCATGGCATGGGGTTGTTCACTATCTAATCATGTCATGGGGTTGTTCACTATCTAATCATGGCATGGGGTTGTTCACTATCTAATCATGGCATGGGGTTGTTCACTATCTGATCATGGGGTTGTTGACTATCTAATCATGCCATGGGGTTGTTCACTATCTAATCATGGGGTTGTTCACTATATAATCATGACATGGGGTTGTTCACTATCTAATCATGGCACAGGGTTGTTCACTATCTAATCATGACATGGGGTTGTTCACTATCTAATCATGGGGTTGTTCACTATCTAATCATGACATGGGGTTGTTCATTATCTAATCATGACATCGGGTTCTTCACTATCTAATCATGGCATGGGGTTGTTCACTATCTAATCATGACATGGGGTTGTTCACTATCTAATCATGGGGTTGTTCACTATCTAATCATGAGGTTGTTCACTATCTAATCATGGCTTGGGGTACTTCACTATCTAATCATGGCATGGAGTTGTTCACTATCTAATCATGGGGTTGTTCACTCTCTAATCATTACATGGGGTTGTTCACTATCTAATCATGGCATGGGGTTGTTCAGTATCTAATAATGGTATGGGGTTGTTCAATATCTAATCGTGGCATGGGGTTGTCCATTATCTAATCATGGGGTTGTACACTATCTAATCACGGCATGGGGTTTTTCACTATCTAATCATGGCATGGTGTTGTGCACTATCTAATCATGGCATGGGGTTGTTCACTATCTAATCATGGCATGGGGTTGTTCACTATCTAATCATGGGGTTGTTCACTATCTAATCATGGGGTTGTTCACTATCTAATCATGGCATGGGGTTGTTCTCTATCTAATCACGGCATGGGGTTGTTCACTATCTAATCATGACATGGTGTTGTTCACTATCTAATCATGGCATGGGGTTGTTCACTATCTAATTAGGGGGTTGTTCACTATCTAATCATGGGGTTGTTCACTATCTAATCATGGGGTTGTTCACTATCTAATCATGTGGTTGTTCACTATCTAATCAAGGGGTTGTTCACTATCTAATCATGGCATGGGGTTGTTCACTATCTAATCATGACATGGGGTTGTTCACTATCTAATCATGGCATGGGTTTGTTCACTATCTAATCATGGGGTTGTTCACTATCTAATCATGACATGGGGTTGTTCACTATCTAATCATGACATGGGGTTGTTCACTGTCTAATCATGGCATGGGGTTGTTCACTATCTAATCATGGCATGGGGTTGTTCACTATCTAATCATGGGGTTGTTCACTATCTAATCATGGCGTTGTTCCCTATCTAATCATGGGGTTGTTCACTATCTAATCATGCCATGGGGTTGTTCACTATCTAATCATGACATGGGGTTGTTCACTATCTAATCATGCCATGGGGTTGTTCACTATCTAATCATGGCATGGGGTGGTTCACTATCGAATCATGGGGTTGTTCACTATCTAATCATGGCATGGGGTTGTTCACTATCTAATCATGACATGGGGTTGTTCACTATCTAATCATGTCATGGGGTTCTTCACTATCTAATCATGGCATGGAGTTGTTCACTATCTAATCATGGGGTTGTTCACTATCTAATCATTACATGGGGTTGTTCACTATCTAATCATGGGGTTGTTCACTATCTAATCATGACATGGGTTTGTTCACTATCTAATCATGGGGTTGTTCACTATCTACTCATGACATGGGGTTGTTCCCTATCTAATCATGGGGTTGTTCACTATCTAATCATGCCATGGGGTTGTTCACTATCTAATCATGACATGGGGTTGTTCACTATCTAATCATGACATGGGGTTGTTCACTATCTAATCATGACATGGGGTTGTTCACTATCTAATCATGGGGTTGTTCACTATTTAATCATGACATGGGGTTGTTCACTATCTAATCATGGGGTTGTTCACTATATAATCATGGCATGGGGTTGTTCACTATCTAATCATGGCAGGGAGTGTTTCACTATCGAATCATGGGGTTGTTCACTATCTAATCATGTCATGGGGTTCTTCACTATCTAATCATGGCATGGGGTTGTTCACTATCTAATCATGGGGTTGTTCACTATCTAATCATGGGGTTGTTCACTATCTAATCATGGCATGGGGTTGTTCTCTATCTAATCACGGCATGGGGTTGTTCACTATCTAATCATGACATGGTGTTGTTCACTATCTAATCATGGCATGGGGTTGTTCACTATCTAATTAGGGGGTTGTTCACTATCTAATCATGGGGTTGTTCACTATCTAATCATGGGGTTGTTCACTATCTAATCATGTGGTTGTTCACTATCTAATCAAGGGGTTGTTCACTATCTAATCATGGCATGGGGTTGTTCACTATCTAATCATGACATGGGGTTGTTCACTATCTAATCATGGCATGGGTTTGTTCACTATCTAATCATGGGGTTGTTCACTATCTAATCATGACATGGGGTTGTTCACTATCTAATCATGACATGGGGTTGTTCACTATCTAATCATGACATGGGGTTGTTCACTATCTAATCATGGCATGGGGTTATTCACTGTCTAATCATGGCATGGGGTTGTTCACTATCTAATCATGGCATGGGGTTGTTCACTATCTAATCATGGGGTTGTTCACTATCTAATCATGGCGTTGTTCCCTATCTAATCATGGGGTTGTTCACTATCTAATCATGCCATGGGGTTGTTCACTATCTAATCATGACATGGGGTTGTTCACTATCTAATCATGACATGGGGTTGTTCACTATCTAATCATGGCATGGGGTTGTTCACTATCTAATCATGTCATGGGGTTGTTCACTATCTAATCATGGCATGGGGTTGTTCACTATCTAATCATGGCATGGGGTTATTCACTGTCTAATCATGGCATGGGGTTGTTCACTATCTAATCATGGCATGGGGTTGTTCACTATCTAATCATGGGGTTGTTCACTATCTAATCATGGCGTTGTTCCCTATCTAATCATGGGGTTGTTCACTATCTAATCATGCCATGGGGTTGTTCACTATCTAATCATGACATGGGGTTGTTCACTATCTAATCATGCCATGGTGTTGTTCACTATCTATTCATGGCATGGGGTGGTTCACTATCGAATCATGGGGTTGTTCACTATCTAATCATGGCATGGGGTTGTTCACTATCTAATCATGACATGGGGTTGTTCACTATCTAATCATGGCATGGGGTTGTTCACTATCTAATCATGTCATGGGGTTGTTCACTATCTAATCATGGCATGGGGTTGTTCACTATCTAATCATGGCATGGGGTTGTTCACTATCTGATCATGGGGTTGTTGACTATCTAATCATGCCATGGGGTTGTTCACTATCTAATCATGGGGTTGTTCACTATATAATCATGACATGGGGTTGTTCACTATCTAATCATGGCACAGGGTTGTTCACTATCTAATCATGACATGGGGTTGTTCACTATCTAATCATGGGGTTGTTCACTATCTAATCATGACATGGGGTTGTTCATTATCTAATCATGACATCGGGTTCTTCACTATCTAATCATGGCATGGGGTTGTTCACTATCTAATCATGACATGGGGTTGTTCACTATCTAATCATGGGGTTGTTCACTATCTAATCATGAGGTTGTTCACTATCTAATCATGGCTTGGGGTACTTCACTATCTAATCATGGCATGGAGTTGTTCACTATCTAATCATGGGGTTGTTCACTCTCTAATCATTACATGGGGTTGTTCACTATCTAATCATGGCATGGGGTTGTTCAGTATCTAATAATGGTATGGGGTTGTTCAATATCTAATCGTGGCATGGGGTTGTCCATTATCTAATCATGGGGTTGTACACTATCTAATCACGGCATGGGGTTTTTCACTATCTAATCATGGCATGGTGTTGTGCACTATCTAATCATGGCATGGGGTTGTTCACTATCTAATCATGGCATGGGGTTGTTCACTATCTAATCATGGGGTTGTTCACTATCTAATCATGGGGTTGTTCACTATCTAATCATGGCATGGGGTTGTTCTCTATCTAATCACGGCATGGGGTTGTTCACTATCTAATCATGACATGGTGTTGTTCACTATCTAATCATGGCATGGGGTTGTTCACTATCTAATTAGGGGGTTGTTCACTATCTAATCATGGGGTTGTTCACTATCTAATCATGGGGTTGTTCACTATCTAATCATGTGGTTGTTCACTATCTAATCAAGGGGTTGTTCACTATCTAATCATGGCATGGGGTTGTTCACTATCTAATCATGACATGGGGTTGTTCACTATCTAATCATGGCATGGGTTTGTTCACTATCTAATCATGGGGTTGTTCACTATCTAATCATGACATGGGGTTGTTCACTATCTAATCATGACATGGGGTTGTTCACTGTCTAATCATGGCATGGGGTTGTTCACTATCTAATCATGGCATGGGGTTGTTCACTATCTAATCATGGGGTTGTTCACTATCTAATCATGGCGTTGTTCCCTATCTAATCATGGGGTTGTTCACTATCTAATCATGCCATGGGGTTGTTCACTATCTAATCATGACATGGGGTTGTTCACTATCTAATCATGCCATGGGGTTGTTCACTATCTAATCATGGCATGGGGTGGTTCACTATCGAATCATGGGGTTGTTCACTATCTAATCATGGCATGGGGTTGTTCACTATCTAATCATGACATGGGGTTGTTCACTATCTAATCATGTCATGGGGTTCTTCACTATCTAATCATGGCATGGAGTTGTTCACTATCTAATCATGGGGTTGTTCACTATCTAATCATTACATGGGGTTGTTCACTATCTAATCATGGGGTTGTTCACTATCTAATCATGACATGGGTTTGTTCACTATCTAATCATGGGTTTGTTCACTATCTAATCATGACATGGGGTTGTTCCCTATCTAATCATGGGGTTGTTCACTATCTAATCATGCCATGGGGTTGTTCACTATCTAATCATGACATGGGGTTGTTCACTATCTAATCATGACATGGGGTTGTTCACTATCTAATCATGACATGGGGTTGTTCACTATCTAATCATGGGGTTGTTCACTATTTAATCATGACATGGGGTTGTTCACTATCTAATCATGGGGTTGTTCACTATATAATCATGGCATGGGGTTGTTCACTATCTAATCATGGCAGGGAGTGTTTCACTATCGAATCATGGGGTTGTTCACTATCTAATCATGTCATGGGGTTCTTCACTATCTAATCATGGCATGGGGTTGTTCACTATCTAATCATGGGGTTGTTCACTATCTAATCATGGGGTTGTTCACTATCTAATCATGGCATGGGGTTGTTCTCTATCTAATCACGGCATGGGGTTGTTCACTATCTAATCATGACATGGTGTTGTTCACTATCTAATCATGGCATGGGGTTGTTCACTATCTAATTAGGGGGTTGTTCACTATCTAATCATGGGGTTGTTCACTATCTAATCATGGGGTTGTTCACTATCTAATCATGTGGTTGTTCACTATCTAATCAAGGGGTTGTTCACTATCTAATCATGGCATGGGGTTGTTCACTATCTAATCATGACATGGGGTTGTTCACTATCTAATCATGGCATGGGTTTGTTCACTATCTAATCATGGGGTTGTTCACTATCTAATCATGACATGGGGTTGTTCACTATCTAATCATGACATGGGGTTGTTCACTATCTAATCATGACATGGGGTTGTTCACTATCTAATCATGGCATGGGGTTATTCACTGTCTAATCATGGCATGGGGTTGTTCACTATCTAATCATGGCATGGGGTTGTTCACTATCTAATCATGGGGTTGTTCACTATCTAATCATGGCGTTGTTCCCTATCTAATCATGGGGTTGTTCACTATCTAATCATGCCATGGGGTTGTTCACTATCTAATCATGACATGGGGTTGTTCACTATCTAATCATGCCATGGTGTTGTTCACTATCTATTCATGGCATGGGGTGGTTCACTATCGAATCATGGGGTTGTTCACTATCTAATCATGGCATGGGGTTGTTCACTATCTAATCATGACATGGGGTTGTTCACTATCTAATCATGGCATGGGGTTGTTCACTATCTAATCATGTCATGGGGTTGTTCACTATCTAATCATGGCATGGGGTTGTTCACTATCTAATCATGGCATGGGGTTGTTCACTATCTGATCATGGGGTTGTTGACTATCTAATCATGCCATGGGGTTGTTCACTATCTAATCATGGGGTTGTTCACTATATAATCATGACATGGGGTTGTTCACTATCTAATCATGGCACAGGGTTGTTCACTATCTAATCATGACATGGGGTTGTTCACTATCTAATCATGGGGTTGTTCACTATCTAATCATGACATGGGGTTGTTCATTATCTAATCATGACATCGGGTTCTTCACTATCTAATCATGGCATGGGGTTGTTCACTATCTAATCATGACATGGGGTTGTTCACTATCTAATCATGGGGTTGTTCACTATCTAATCATGAGGTTGTTCACTATCTAATCATGGCTTGGGGTACTTCACTATCTAATCATGGCATGGAGTTGTTCACTATCTAATCATGGGGTTGTTCACTCTCTAATCATTACATGGGGTTGTTCACTATCTAATCATGGCATGGGGTTGTTCAGTATCTAATAATGGTATGGGGTTGTTCAATATCTAATCGTGGCATGGGGTTGTCCATTATCTAATCATGGGGTTGTACACTATCTAATCACGGCATGGGG
Organism: Oncorhynchus mykiss; assembly: GCF_013265735.2. Classification (NCBI taxonomy): domain Eukaryota; kingdom Metazoa; phylum Chordata; class Actinopteri; order Salmoniformes; family Salmonidae; genus Oncorhynchus; species Oncorhynchus mykiss. Next base: position 102,146,876 of record NC_048576.1, read on the forward strand.
TTTTTCACTATCTAATCATGGCATGGTGTTGTGCACTATCTAATCATGGCATGGGGTTGTTCACTATCTAATCATGGCATGGGGTTGTTCACTATCTAATCATGGGGTTGTTCACTATCTAATCATGGGGTTGTTCACTATCTAATCATGGCATGGGGTTGTTCTCTATCTAATCACGGCATGGGGTTGTTCACTATCTAATCATGACATGGTGTTGTTCACTATCTAATCATGGCATGGGGTTGTTCACTATCTAATTAGGGGGTTGTTCACTATCTAATCATGGGGTTGTTCACTATCTAATCATGGGGTTGTTCACTATCTAATCATGTGGTTGTTCACTATCTAATCAAGGGGTTGTTCACTATCTAATCATGGCATGGGGTTGTTCACTATCTAATCATGACATGGGGTTGTTCACTATCTAATCATGGCATGGGTTTGTTCACTATCTAATCATGGGGTTGTTCACTATCTAATCATGACATGGGGTTGTTCACTATCTAATCATGACATGGGGTTGTTCACTGTCTAATCATGGCATGGGGTTGTTCACTATCTAATCATGGCATGGGGTTGTTCACTATCTAATCATGGGGTTGTTCACTATCTAATCATGGCGTTGTTCCCTATCTAATCATGGGGTTGTTCACTATCTAATCATGCCATGGGGTTGTTCACTATCTAATCATGACATGGGGTTGTTCACTATCTAATCATGCCATGGGGTTGTTCACTATCTAATCATGGCATGGGGTGGTTCACTATCGAATCATGGGGTTGTTCACTATCTAATCATGGCATGGGGTTGTTCACTATCTAATCATGACATGGGGTTGTTCACTATCTAATCATGTCATGGGGTTCTTCACTATCTAATCATGGCATGGAGTTGTTCACTATCTAATCATGGGGTTGTTCACTATCTAATCATTACATGGGGTTGTTCACTATCTAATCATGGGGTTGTTCACTATCTAATCATGACATGGGTTTGTTCACTATCTAATCATGGGGTTGTTCACTATCTAATCATGACATGGGGTTGTTCCCTATCTAATCATGGGGTTGTTCACTATCTAATCATGCCATGGGGTTGTTCACTATCTAATCATGACATGGGGTTGTTCACTATCTAATCATGACATGGGGTTGTTCACTATCTAATCATGACATGGGGTTGTTCACTATCTAATCATGGGGTTGTTCACTATTTAATCATGACATGGGGTTGTTCACTATCTAATCATGGGGTTGTTCACTATATAATCATGGCATGGGGTTGTTCACTATCTAATCATGGCAGGGAGTGTTTCACTATCGAATCATGGGGTTGTTCACTATCTAATCATGCCATGGAAATGTTCATTATCTAATCATGACATGGGGTTGTTCACTAACTAATCATGTCATGGGGTTCTTCACTATCTAATCATGGGGTTGTTCACTATCTAATCATGGCATGAGATGTCCACTATCTAATCATGGGGTTGTTCACTATTTAATCATGACATTGGGTTGTTCACTATCTAATCATGGGGTTGTTCACTATCTAATCGTGACATGGGGTTGTTCACTATCTAATCATGGCATGGATTGTTCACTATCTAATCATGCCATGGGGTTGTTCACTATCTAATCATGGCATGTGGTTGTTCAATATCTAATCATGGGGTTGTTCAATATCTAATCATGGCATGAGGTTGTTCACTATCTAATCATGGGGTTGTTCACTATCTAATCATGGGGTTGTTCACTATCTAATCATGGGGTTGTTCACTATCTAATCATGGGGTTGTATACTATCTAATCATGACATGGGGTTGTTCATTATCTAATTATGACATGAGGTTGTTCACTATCTAATCATGGCATGGGGTTGTTCACTATCAAATCATGGGGTTGTTCACTATCTAATCATGGGGTTGTTCACTATCTAATCATGCCATGGGAATGTTCATTATCTAATCATGTCATGGGGTTCTTCACTATCTAATCATGACATGGAGTTGTTCACTATCTAATTAGGGGGTTGTTCACTATCTAATCATGGGGTTGTTCACTATCTAATCATGGGGTTGTTCACTATCTAATCATGCGGTTGTTCACTATCTAATCAAGGGGTTGTTCACTATCTAATCATGGCATGGGGTTGTTCACTATCTAATCATGACATGTGGTTGTTCACTATCTAATCATGGCATGGGGTTGTTCACTATCTAATCATGGCATGGTGTTGTTCACTGTCTAATCATGGCATGGGGTTGTTCACTATCCAATCATGGCATGGGGTTGTTCACTATCTAATCATGGGGTTGTTCACTATCTAATCATGGGGTTGTTCCCTATCTAATCATGGGGTTGTTCCCTATCTAATCATGGCACAGGGTTGTTCACTATCTAATCATGCCATGGGGTTGTTCACTATCTAATCATGACATGGGGTTGTTCACTATCTAATCATGCCATGGGGTTGTTCACTATCTAATCATGACATGGGGTTGTTCACTATCTAATCATGGGGTTGTTCACTATATAATCATGACATGGGGTTGTTCACTATCTAATCATTGCACAGGGTTGTTCACTATCTAATCATGACATGGGGTTGTTCACTATATAATCATGCCATGGGGTTGTTCACTATCTAATCATGGCATGGGTGGTTCACTATCGAATCATGGGGTTGTTCACTATCTAATCATGGCATGGGGTTGTTCACTATCTAATCATGACGTGGGGTTGTTCACTATCTAATCATGTCATGGGGTTCTTCACTATCTAATCATGACATGGGGTTGTTCACTATCTAATCATGTCATTGGGTTCTTCACTATCTAATCATGGCATGGGGTCGTTCCTTATCTAATCATGGGGTTGTTCACTATCTAATCATGCCATGGGGTTGTTCACTATCTAATCATGACATGGGGTTGTTCACTATCTAATCATGGCATGGGGTTGTTCACTATCTAATCATGACATAGGGTTGTTCACTATCTAATCATGTCATGGGGTTCTTCACTATCTAATCATGTCATGGGGTTATTCACTATCTAATCATGGCATGGGGTTGTTCCCTATCTAATCATGGGGTTGTTCACTATCTAATCATGCCATGGGGTTGTTCACTATCTAATCATGACATGGGGTTGTTCACTATCTAATCATGCCATGGGGTTGTTCACTATCTAATCATGACATGGGGTTGTTCACTATCTAATCATGGCATGGTGTTGTTCACTGTCTAATCATGGCATGGAGTTGTTCACTATCCAATCATGGCATGGGGTTGTTCACTATCTAATCATGGGGTTGTTCACTATCTAATCATGGGGTTGTTCTCTATCTAATCACGGCATGGGGTTGTTCACTATCTAATCATGACATGGTGTTGTTCACTATCTAATCATGGCATGGGGTTGTTCACTATCTAATTAGGGGGTTGTTCACTATCTAATCATGGGGTTGTTCACTATCTAATCATGGGGTTGTTCACTATCTAATCATGTGGTTGTTCACTATCTAATCAAGGGGTTGTTCACTATCTAATCATGGCATGGGGTTGTTCACTATCTAATCATGACATGGGGTTGTTCACTATCTAATCATGACATGGGGTTGTTCACTATCTAATCATGGGGTTGTTCACTATCTAATCACGGCATGAGGTTGTTCACTATCTAATCATGGCATGGTGTTGTTCACTATCTAATCATGGCATGGGGTTGTTCACTATCTAATTAGGGGGTTGTTCACTATCTAATCATGGGGTTGTTCACTATCTAATCATGGGGTTGTTCACTATCTAATCATGTGGTTGTTCACTATCTAATCAAGGGGTTGTTCACTATCTAATCATGGCATGGGGTTGTTCACTATCTAATCATGACATGGGGTTGTTCACTATCTAATCATGGCATGGGTTTGTTCACTATCTAATCATGGGGTTGTTCACTATCTAATCATGACATGGGGTTGTTCACTATCTAATCATGACATGGGGTTGTTCACTATCTAATCATGACATGGGGTTGTTCACTATCTAATCATGGCATGGGTTTGTTCACTATCTAATCATGGGGTTGTTCACTATCTAATCATGACATGGGGTTGTTCACTATCTAATCATGACATGGGGTTGTTCACTATCTAATCATGGCATGAGGTTATTCACTGTCTAATCATGGCATGGGGTTGTTCACTATCTAATCATGGCATGGGGTTGTTCACTATCTAATCATGGGGTTGTTCACTATCTAATCATGGCGTTGTTCCCTATCTAATCATGGGGTTGTTCACTATCTAATCATGCCATGGGGTTGTTCACTACCTAATCATGACATGGGGTTGTTCACTATCTAATCATGCCATGGGGTTGTTCACTATCTAATCATGGCATGGGGTGGTTCACTATCGAATCATGGGGTTGTTCACTATCTAATCATGGCATGGGGTTGTTCACTATCTAATCATGACATGGGGTTGTTCACTATCTAATCATGTCATGGGGTTCTTCACTATCTAATCATGGCATGGAGTTGTTCAGTATCTAATCATGGGGTTGTTCACTATCTAATCATTACATGGGGTTGTTCACTATCTAATCATGGGGTTGTTCACTATCTAATCATGACATGGGTTTGTTCACTATCTAATCATGGGGTTGTTCACTATCTAATCATGACATGGGGTTGTTCCCTATCTAATCATGGGGTTGTTCACTATCTAATCATGCCATGGGGTTGTTCACTATCTAATCATGACATGGGGTTGTTCACTATCTAATCATGACATGGGGTTGTTCACTATCTAATCATGGGGTTGTTCACTATTTAATCATGACATGGGGTTGTTCACTATCTAATCATGGGGTTGTTCACTATATAATCATGGCATGGGGTTGTTCACTATCTAATCATGGCAGGGAGTGTTTCACTATCGAATCATGGGGTTGTTCACTATCTAATCATGCCATGGAAATGTTCATTATCTAATCATGACATGGGGTTGTTCACTAACTAATCATGTCATGGGGTTCTTCACTATCTAATCATGGGGTTGTTCACTATCTAATCATGGCATGAGATGTCCACTATCTAATCATGGGGTTGTTCACTATTTAATCATGACATTGGGTTGTTCACTATCTAATCATGGGGTTGTTCACTATCTAATCATGACATGGGGTTGTTCACTATCTAATCATGGCATGGATTGTTCACTATCTAATCATGCCATGGGGTTGTTCACTATCTAATCATGGCATGTGGTTGTTCAATATCTAATCATGGGGTTGTTCAATATCTAATCATGGCATGAGGTTGTTCACTATCTAATCATGGGGTTGTTCACTATCTAATCATGGGGTTGTTCACTATCTAATCATGGGGTTGTTCACTATCTAATCATGGGGTTGTATACTATCTAATCATGACATGGGGTTGTTCATTATCTAATTATGACATGGGGTTGTTCACTATCTAATCATGGCATGGGGTTGTTCACTATCAAATCATGGGGTTGTTCACTATCTAATCATGGGGTTGTTCACTATCTAATCATGCCATGGGAATGTTCATTATCTAATCATGTCATGGGGTTCTTCACTATCTAATCATGACATGGAGTTGTTCACTATCTAATTAGGGGGTTGTTCACTATCTAATCATGGGGTTGTTCACTATCTAATCATGGGGTTGTTCACTATCTAATCATGCGGTTGTTCACTATCTAATCAAGGGGTTGTTCACTATCTAATCATGGCATGGGGTTGTTCACTATCTAATCATGACATGTGGTTGTTCACTATCTAATCATGGCATGGGGTTGTTCACTATCTAATCATGGCATGGTGTTGTTCACTGTCTAATCATGGCATGGGGTTGTTCACTATCCAATCATGGCATGGGGTTGTTCACTATCTAATCATGGGGTTGTTCACTATCTAATCATGGGGTTGTTCCCTATCTAATCATGGGGTTGTTCACTATCTAATCATGGCACAGGGTTGTTCACTATCTAATCATGCCATGGGGTTGTTCACTATCTAATCATGACATGGGGTTGTTCACTATCTAATCATGCCATGGGGTTGTTCACTATCTAATCATGACATGGGGTTGTTCACTATCTAATCATGGGGTTGTTCACTATATAATCATGACATGGGGTTGTTCACTATCTAATCATTGCACAGGGTTGTTCACTATCTAATCATGACATGGGGTTGTTCACTATATAATCATGAAATGGGGTTGTTCACTATCTAATCATGGCATGGGTGATTCACTATCGAATCATGGGGTTGTTCACTATCTAATCATGGCATGGGGTTGTTCACTATCTAATCATGACGTGGGGTTGTTCACTATCTAATCATGTCATGGGGTTCTTCACTATCTAATCATGACATGGGGTTGTTCACTATCTAATCATGTCATTGGGTTCTTCACTATCTAATCATGGCATGGGGTTGTTCACTATCTAATCATGGGGTTGTTCCGTATCTAATCATGGGGTTGTTCACTATCTAATCATGCCATGGGGTTGTTCACTATCTAATCATGACATGGGGTTGTTCACTATCTAATCATGGCATGGGGTTGTTCACTATCTAATCATGACATAGGGTTGTTCACTATCTAATCATGTCATGGGGTTCTTCACTATCTAATCATGACATGGGGTTGTTCACTATATAATCATGCCATGGGTTTGTTCACTATCTAATCATGACATGGGGTTGTTCACTATCTACTCATGGGGTTGTTCACTATCTAATCATGGCATGGGGTTGTTCACTATCTAATCATGACATGTGGTTGTTCACTATCTAATCATGGCATGGGGTTGTTCACTATCTAATCATGGCATGGTGTTGTTCACTGTCTAATCATGGCATGGGGTTGTTCACTATCCAATCATGGCATGGGGTTGTTCACTATCTAATCATGGGGTTGTTCACTATCTAATCATGGGGTTGTTCCCTATCTAATCATGGGGTTGTTCACTATCTAATCATGGCACAGGGTTGTTCACTATCTAATCATGCCATGGGGTTGTTCACTATCTAATCATGCCATGGGGTTGTTCACTATCTAATCATGACATGGGGTTGTTCACTATCTAATCATGGGGTTGTTCACTATATAATCATGACATGGGGTTGTTCACTATCTAATCATTGCACAGGGTTGTTCACTATCTAATCATGACATGGGGTTGTTCACTATATAATCATGCCATGGGGTTGTTCACTATCTAATCATGGCATGGGTGGTTCACTATCGAATCATGGGGTTGTTCACTATCTAATCATGGCATGGGGTTGTTCACTATCTAATCATGACGTGGGGTTGTTCACTATCTAATCATGTCATGGGGTTCTTCACTATCTAATCATGACATGGGGTTGTTCACTATCTAATCATGTCATTGGGTTCTTCACTATCTAATCATGGCATGGGGTTGTTCCGTATCTAATCATGGGGTTGTTCACTATCTAATCATGCCATGGGGTTGTTCACTATCTAATCATGACATGGGGTTGTTCACTATCTAATCATGGCATGGGGTTGTTCACTATCTAATCATGACATAGGGTTGTTCACTATCTAATCATGTCATGGGGTTCTTCACTATCTAATCATGACATGGGGTTGTTCACTATCTAATCATGTCATGGGGTTGTTCACTATCTAATCATGACATGGGGTTGTTCACTATCTAATCATGGCATGGGGTTGTTCACTATCTAATCATGACATAGGGTTGTTCACTATCTAATCATGTCATGGGGTTCTTCACTATCTAATCATGGCATGGGGTTGTTCCCTATCTAATCATGGGGTTGTTCACTATCTAATCATGCCATGGGGTTGTTCACTATCTAATCATGACATGGGGTTGTTCACTATCTAATCATGCCATGGGGTTGTTCACTATCTAATCATGACATGGGGTTGTTCACTATCTAATCATGGGGTTGTTCACTATTTAATCATGACATGGGGTTGTTCACAATATAATCATGCCATGGGGTTGTTCACTATCTAATCATGACATGGGGTTTTTCACTATATAATCATGCCATGGGTTTGTTCACTATCTAATCATGACATGGGGTTGTTCACTATCTACTCATGGGGTTGCTCACTGTATAATCATGGCATGGAGTGTTTCACTATCGAATCATGGGGTTGTTCACTATCTAATCATGCCATGGAAATGTTCATTATCTAATCATGACATGGGGTTGTTCACTATCTAATCATGTCATGGGGTTCTTCACTATCTAATCATGGGGTTGTTCACTATCTAATCATGGCATGGGTTTGTTCACTATCTAATCATGGGGTTGTTCACTATTTAATCATGACATGGGGTTGTTCACTATCTAATCATGGGGTTTTTCACTATCTAATCATGGCATGGGGTTGTTCACTATCTAATCATGACATGGGGTGTTCACTATCTAATCATGGGGTTGTTCACTATCTAATCATGACATGGGGTTGTTCACTATCTAATCATGGGGTTGTTCACTATCTAATCATGGCATGGGGTTGTTCACTATCTAATCATGGGGTTGTTCACTATCTAATCATGGCATGGGGTTGTTCACTATTAAATCATGGAGTTGTTCACTATCTAATCATGGGGTTGTTCACTATCTAATCATGGCATGGGGTTGTTCATTATCTAATCATGGCATGGGGTTGTTCACTATCTAATCATGGGGTTGTTCACTATCTAATCATGGCATGGGGTTGTTCACTATCTAATCATGGGGTTGTTCACTATCTATCATGGCATGGAGTTGTTCACTATCTAATCTTGGGGTTGTTCACTATCTAATCATGGGGTTGTTCAATATCTAATCATGACAAGGGGTTGTTCACTATCTAATAATGGGGTTGTTCAATATCTAATCATGGGGTTGTTCACTATCTAATCATGACATGGGGTTGTTCACTATCTAATCATGGGGTTGTTCACTATCTAATCATGGCATGGGGTTTTTCACTATCTAATCATGGCATGGGGTTGTTCACTATCTAATCATGGCATGGGGTTGTTCACTATCTAATCATGCTATGGGGTTGTTCACTATCTAATCATGGGGTTGTTCACTATCTAATAATGGCATGGGGTTGTTCACTATCTAATCATGGCACGGGGTTGTTCACTATCTAATCATGCCATGGGGTTGTTCACTATCTAATCATGACATGGGGTTGTTTACTATCTAATCATGGCATGGGGTTGTTCACTATCTAATCATGACATGGGGTTGTTCACTATCTAATCATGGGGTTGTTCACTATATAATCATGACATGGGGTTGTTCACTATCTAATCATGTCACAGGGTTGTTCACTATATAATCATGCCATGGGGTTGTTCACTATCTAATCATGGCATGGGGTTGTTCACTATCTAATCATGACATGGGGTTGTTCACTATCTAATCATGGGGTTGTTCACTATCTAATCATGGCATGGGGTTGTTCACTATCTAATCATGGCATGGGGTGATTCACTATCGAATCATGGGGTTGTTCACTATCTAATCATGGGGTTGTTCACTTTCTAATCATGCCATGGAAATGTTCATTATCTAATCATGACATGGGGTTGTTCACTATCTAATCATGCCATGGGGTTGTTCACTATCTAATCATGGCATGGGTTTGTTGACTATCTAATCATGTCATGGGGTTGTTCACTATCTAATCATGGCATGGGGTTGTTCACTATCTAATCATGGCACGGGGTTGTTCACTATCTAATCATGGGGTTGTTCACTATCTAATCATGGGGTTGTTCACTATCTAATCATGCCATGAGGTTGTTCACTATCTAATCATGACATGGGGTTGTTCACTATCTAATCATGGGGTTGTTCACTATATAATCATGACATGGGGTTGTTCACTATCTAATCATGGCACAGGGTTGTTCACTATCTAATCATGACATGGGGTTGTTCACTATCTAATCATGACATGGGGTTGTTCACTATCTAATCATGACATCGGGTTGTTCACTATCTAATCATATCATGGGGTTCTTCACTATCTAATCATGGCATGGGGTTGTTCACTATCTAATCATGACATGGGGTTGTTCACTATCTAATCATGACATGGGGTTGTTCACTATCTAATCATGGGGTTGTTCACTATCTAATCATGAGGTTGTTCACTATCTAATCATGACATGGGGTTGTTCATTATCTAATCATGACATGGGGTTGTTCACTATCTAATCATGGCATGGGGTTGTTCAATATCTAATCATGGGGTTGTTCACCATCTAATCATGGGGTTGTTCACTATCTAATCATGGCACAGGGTTGTTCACTATATAATCATGCCATGGGGTTGTTCACTATCTAATCATGGCATGGGGTTGTTCACTATCTAATCATGGCATGGGGTGATTCACTATCGAATCATGGGGTTGTTCACTATCTAATCATGGCATGGGGTTGTTCACTATCTAATCATGGCATGGGGTGATTCACTATCTAATCATGGGGTTGTTCACTATCTAATCATGGCATGGGGTTGTTCACTATCTAATCATGGCATGGGGTGATTCACTATCGAATCATGGGGTTGTTCACTTTCTAATCATGCCATGGAAATGTTCATTATCTAATCATGACATGGGGTTGTTCACTATCTAATCATGCCATGGGGTTGTTCACTATCTAATCATGGCATGGGGTTGTTGACTATCTAATCATGTCATGGGGTTGTTCACTATCTAATCATGGCATGGGGTTGTTCACTATCTAATCATGGCACGGGGTTGTTCACTATCTAATCATGGGGTTGTTCACTATCTAATCATGGGGTTGTTCACTATCTAATCATGCCATGAGGTTGTTCACTATCTAATCATGACATGGGGTTGTTCACTATCTAATCATGGGGTTGTTCACTATATAATCATGACATGGGGTTGTTCACTATCTAATCATGGCACAGGGTTGTTCACTATCTAATCATGACATGGGGTTGTTCACTATCTAATCATGGGGTTGTTCACTATCTAATCATGACATGGGGTTGTTCACTATCTAATCATGACATCGGGTTGTTCACTATCTAATCATATCATGGGGTTCTTCACTATCTAATCATGGCATGGGGTTGTTCACTATCTAATCATGACATGGGGTTGTTCACTATCTAATCATGACATGGGGTTGTTCACTATCTAATCATGGGGTTGTTCACTATCTAATCATGAGGTTGTTCACTATCTAATCATGACATGGGGTTGTTCATTATCTAATCATGACATGGGGTTGTTCACTATCTAATCATGGCATGGGGTTGTTCAATATCTAATCATGGGGTTGTTCACCATCTAATCATGGGGTTGTTCACTATCTAATCATGGCACAGGGTTGTTCACTATATAATCATGCCATGGGGTTGTTCACTATCTAATCATGGCATGGGGTTGTTCACTATCTAATCATGGCATGGGGTGATTCACTATCGAATCATGGGGTTGTTCACTATCTAATCATGGCATGGGGTTGTTCACTATCTAATCATGGCATGGGGTGATTCACTATCTAATCATGGGGTTGTTCACTATCTAATCATGGCATGGGGTTGTTCACTATCTAATCATGGCATGGGGTGATTCACTATCGAATCATGGGGTTGTTCACTTTCTAATCATGCCATGGAAATGTTCATTATCTAATCATGACATGGGGTTGTTCACTATCTAATCATGCCATGGGGTTGTTCACTATCTAATCATGGCATGGGGTTGTTGACTATCTAATCATGTCATGGGGTTGTTCACTATCTAATCATGGCATGGGGTTGTTCACTATCTAATCATGGCACGGGGTTGTTCACTATCTAATCATGGGGTTGTTCACTATCTAATCATGGGGTTGTTCACTATCTAATCATGCCATGAGGTTGTTCACTATCTAATCATGACATGGGGTTGTTCACTATCTAATCATGGGGTTGTTCACTATATAATCATGACATGGGGTTGTTCACTATCTAATCATGGCACAGGGTTGTTCACTATCTAATCATGACATGGGGTTGTTCACTATCTAATCATGGGGTTGTTCACTATCTAATCATGACATGGGGTTGTTCACTATCTAATCATGACATCGGGTTGTTCACTATCTAATCATATCATGGGGTTCTTCACTATCTAATCATGGCATGGGGTTGTTCACTATCTAATCATGACATGGGGTTGTTCACTATCTAATCATGACATGGGGTTTTTCACTATCTAATCATGGGGTTGTTCACTATCTAATCATGAGGTTGTTCACTATCTAATCATGACATGGGGTTGTTCATTATCTAATCATGACATGGGGTTGTTCACTATCTAATCATTGCATGGGGTTGTTCAATATCTAATCATGGCATGGGGTTTTTCACTATCTAATCATGTCATGGGGTTGTTCACTATCTAATCATGGCATGGGGTTGTTCACTATCTAATCATGGCATGGGGTTGTTCACTATCTAATCATGGGGTTGTTCACTATCTAATCATGGGGTTGTTCACTATCTAATCATGCCATGGGGTTGTTCACTATCTAATCATGACATGGGGTTGTTCACTATCTAATCATGGGGTTGTTCACTATCTAATCATGACATCGGGTTGTTCACTATCTAATCATATCATGGGGTTCTTCACTATCTATTCATGGCATGGGGTTGTTCACTATCTAATCATGACATGGGGTTGTTCACTATCTAATCATGACATGGGGTTGTTCACAATCTAATCATGGGGTTGTTCACTATCTAATCATGACATGGGGTTGTTCACTATCTAATCATGGGGTTGTTCACTATCTAATCATGACATTGGGTTGTTCACTATCTAATCATGGCATGGGGTTGTTCACTATCTAATCATGGCATGGGGTTGTTCACTATCTAATCATGCCATGGGGTTGTTCACTATCTAATCATGACATGGGGTTGTACACTATCTAATCATGGGGTTGTTCACTATCTAATCATGCCATGGGGTTGTTCACTATCTAATCATGACATGGGGTTGTTCACTATCTAATCATGGCATGGGGTTGTTCACTATCTAATCATGGGTTGTTCACTATCTAATCATGACATTGGGTTGTTCATTATCTAATCATGACATGGGGTTGTTCACTATCTTATCATGGGTTGTTCACTATCTAATCATGGGGTTGTTCACTATCTAATCATGACATTGGGTTGTTCATTATCTAATCATGACATGGGGTTGTTCACTATCTAATCATGGGGTTGTTCACTATCTAATCATTACATGGGGTTGTTCACTATCTAATCATGGCATGGGGTTGTTCAATATCTAATCATGGGGTTGTTCATTATCTAATCATGGCATGGGGTTGTTCACTATCTAATCATGGTGTTGTTCACTATATAATCATGACATGGAGTTGTTCACTATCTAATCAATGGGTTGTTCACTATCTAATCATGGCGTTGTTCACTATCTAATCATGACATGGGTTTGTTCACTATCTAATCATGGGGTTGTTCACTATCTAATCATGACATGGGGTTGTTCACTATCTAATCATGGCATGGGGTTGTTCACTATCTAATCATGGGATTGTTCACTATCTAATCATGACATGGGGTTGTTCACTATCTAATCATGGGGTTGTTCACTATCTAATCATGGCATGGGGTTGTTAACTATCTAATCATGGGGTTGTTCACTATCTTATCATGGCATGGGTTGTTCACTATCTAATCATGACATGGGGTTGTTCACTATCTAGTCATGGCATGGGGTTGTTCACTATCTAATCATTGCATGGGGTTGTTCACTATCTTCAATGGGGTTGTTCACTATCTAATCGTGACATGGGGTTGTTCCCTATCTAATCATGGGGTTGTTCACTATCTAATCATGGCTTGGGGTGGTTCACTATCTAATCATGTCATGGGGTTGTTCACTATCTAATCGTGGGGTTGTTCACTATCTAATCATGGGGTTGTTCACTATCTAATCATGGCATGGGGTTGTTCACTATCTAATCATGGGGTTGTTCACTATCTAATCATGGTGTGGGGTTTTCACTATCTAATCATGGGGTTGTTCACTATCCAATCATGTCATGGGGTTGTTCACTATCTAATCATGGGGTTGTTCACTATCTAATCATGGGTTTCTTCACTATCTAATCGTGACATGGGGTTGTTCACTATCTATTCATGGCATGGGTTTGTTCACTATCTAATCATGGGGTTGTTCACTATCTAATCATGACATGGGGTTGTTCGCTATCTAATTAGGGGGTTGTTCACTATCTAATCATTGGGTTGTTCACTATCTATTCATGGCATGGGTTTGTTCACTATCTAATCATGTTGTTGTTCACTATCTATTCATGACATGGGGTTGTTCACTATCTAATCATGGCATGGGGTTAATCAATATCTAATCATGGCATGGGGTTTTTCACTATCTAATCATGTCATGGGGTTGTTCACTATCTAATCATGGCATGGGGTTGTTCACTATCTAATCATGGCATGGGGTTGTTCACTATCTAATCATGGGGTTGTTCACTATCTAATCATGGGGTTGTTCACTATCTAATCATGCCATGGGGTTGTTCACTATCTAATCATGACATGGGGTTGTTCACTATCTAATCATGGGGTTGTTCACTGTATAATCATGACATGGGGTTGTTCACTATCTAATCATGGCACAGGGTTGTTCACTATCTAATCATGACATGGGGTTGTTCACTATCTAATCATGGGGTTGTTCACTATCTAATCATGACATCGGGTTGTTCACTATCTAATCATATCATGGGGTTCTTCACTATCTATTCATGGCATGGGGTTGTTCACTATCTAATCATGACATGGGGTTGTTCACTATCTAATCATGACATGGGGTTGTTCACAATCTAATCATGGGGTTGTTCACTATCTAATCATGACATGGGGTTGTTCACTATCTAATCATGGGGTTGTTCACTATCTAATCATGACATTGGGTTGTTCACTATCTAATCATGGCATGGGGTTGTTCACTATCTAATCATGCCATGGGGTTGTTCACTATCTAATCATGACATGGGGTTGTACACTATCTAATCATGGGGTTGTTCACTATCTAATCATGCCATGGGGTTGTTCACTATCTAATCATGACATGGGGTTGTTCACTATCTAATCATGGCATGGGGTTGTTCACTATCTAATCATGGGTTGTTCACTATCTAATCATGACATTGGGTTGTTCATTATCTAATCATGACATGGGGTTGTTCACTATCTTATCATGGGTTGTTCACTATCTAATCATGGGGTTGTTCACTATCTAATCATGACATTGGGTTGTTCATTATCTAATCATGACATGGGGTTGTTCACTATCTAATCATGGGGTTGTTCACTATCTAATCATTACATGGGGTTGTTCACTATCTAATCATGGCATGGGGTTGTTCAATATCTAATCATGGGGTTGTTCATTATCTAATCATGGCATGGGGTTGTTCACTATCTAATCATGGTGTTGTTCACTATATAATCATGACATGGAGTTGTTCACTATCTAATCAATGGGTTGTTCACTATCTAATCATGGCGTTGTTCACTATCTAATCATGACATGGGTTTGTTCACTATCTAATCATGGGGTTGTTCACTATCTAATCATGACATGGGGTTGTTCACTATCTAATCATGGCATGGGGTTGTTCACTATCTAATCATGGGGTTGTTCACTATCTAATCATGACATGGGGTTGTTCACTATCTAATCATGGGGTTGTTCACTATCTAATCATGGCATGGGGTTGTTAACTATCTAATCATGGGGTTGTTCACTATCTTATCATGGCATGGGTTGTTCACTATCTAATCATGACATGGGGTTGTTCACTATCTAGTCATGGCATGGGGTTGTTCACTATCTAATCATTGCATGGGGTTGTTCACTATCTT
The DNA here is from genome assembly GCF_013265735.2 of Oncorhynchus mykiss. Taxonomy (NCBI): domain Eukaryota; kingdom Metazoa; phylum Chordata; class Actinopteri; order Salmoniformes; family Salmonidae; genus Oncorhynchus; species Oncorhynchus mykiss. Next base: position 102,162,889 of record NC_048576.1, read on the forward strand.
CAATGGGGTTGTTCACTATCTAATCGTGACATGGGGTTGTTCCCTATCTAATCATGGGGTTGTTCACTATCTAATCATGGCTTGGGGTGGTTCACTATCTAATCATGTCATGGGGTTGTTCACTATCTAATCGTGGGGTTGTTCACTATCTAATCATGGGGTTGTTCACTATCTAATCATGGCATGGGGTTGTTCACTATCTAATCATGGGGTTGTTCACTATCTAATCATGGTGTGGGGTTTTCACTATCTAATCATGGGGTTGTTCACTATCCAATCATGTCATGGGGTTGTTCACTATCTAATCATGGGGTTGTTCACTATCTAATCATGGGTTTCTTCACTATCTAATCGTGACATGGGGTTGTTCACTATCTATTCATGGCATGGGTTTGTTCACTATCTAATCATGGGGTTGTTCACTATCTAATCATGACATGGGGTTGTTCACTATCTAATTAGGGGGTTGTTCACTATCTAATCATGGGGTTGTTCACTATCTATTCATGGCATGGGTTTGTTCACTATCTAATCATGGGGTTGTTCACTATCTATTCATGGCATGAGGTTGTTCACTATCTAATCATGGGTTTGTTCACTATCTAATCATGGGTTTGTTCACTATCTAATCATGACATGGGGGTTGTTCATTAACAGACATGTATTCGTTTAAAATCTATCACTTGATGGTTTTTTGTCAGAGAGACAAATAATTATGTTTTTCTTCCAATTGCTATATACAGTATCTGCCTCACTCTCAGAGAAATCAGTAGTTCTGCCTTGCAATAATACATATAATAAAATAACAAAACAAAAACAGCAAAATACTGAGACAGGTTTTGATTAACACAATAATCAAAATGCTATTTAGTACCATGATGGTATTTACTAACATAATATTATTACTAAAACAGTTTCTGAAATTGTTCTAGGCTACCCTAGAATTAGGGTTAGGGGTTGAGGCTAAAATAGGTAATATTTTTTTTTTTTTTATTTTTTTTTTTTTTTTTTTGACCTTTATTTAACCAGGCAAGTCAGTTAATAAGAACAAATTCTTATTTTCAATAGCTGTCCTAAGAGGTACCAGCAGGTATCTGGATAACAGCCTCATTAGCTGGTATCTGGATAATAGCCCTATCAGCTGTCCTAAGAGGTACCAGCAGGTATCTGGATAATAGCCTCATCAGCTGTCCTAAGAGGTACCAGCAGGTATCTGGTTAATAGCCTCATCAGCTGTCCTAAGAGGTACCAGCAGGTATCTGGATAACAGCCTCATTAGCTGGTATCTGGATAATAGCCCTATCAGCTGTCCTAAGAGGTACCAGCAGGTATCTGGATAATAGCCTCATCAGCTGTCCTAAGAGGTACCAGCAGGTATCTGGTTAATAGCCTCATCAGCTGTCCTAAGAGGTACCAGCAGGTATCTGGATAACAGCCTCATTAGCTGGTATCTGGATAATAGCCCTATCAGCTGTCCTAAGAGGTACCAGCAGGTATCTGGATAATAGCCTCATCAGCTGTCCTAAGAGGTGCCAGCAGGTATCTGGTTAATAGCCTCATCAGCTGTCCTAAGAGGTACCAGCAGGTATCTGGATAATAGACTCATCAGCTGTCCTAACCAGTTAAGAGGTACCAGCAGGTACCTGGATAATAGCCTCATCAGCTGTCCTAAGAGGTACCAGCATTTGTCTGGATAATAGCCTCATCAGCTGTCCTAAGAGGTACCAGCAGGTATCTGGTTAATAGCCTCATCAGCTGACCTAAGAGGTACCAGCAGGTATAATAACCTCATCAGCTGTCCTAAGAGGTACCAGCAGGTATCTGGATAATAGCCTCATCAGCTGTCCTAAGAGGTACCAGCATTTGTCTGGATAATAGCCTCATCAGCTGTCCTAAGAGGTACCAGCAGGTATCTGGATAATAGCCTCATCAGCTGTCCTAACCAGTTAAGAGGTACCAGCAGGTATCTGGATAATAGACGTATGAGCTGTTCTAAACAGTTAAGAGGTACCAGCAGGTATCTGGATAATAGCCTCATCAGCTGTCCTAAGAGGTACCAGCAGGTGTCTGGATAATTGCCTCATTAGCTGTCCTAACCAGTTAAGAGGTACCAGCAGGTATCTGGATAATAGCCTCATCAGCTGTCCTAACCAGTTAAGAGGTACCAGCAGGTATCTGGATAATAGACGTATGAGCTGTTCTAACCAGTTAAGAGGTACCAGCAGGTATCTGGATAATAGCCTCATCAGCTGTCCTAAGAGGTACCAGCAGGTATCTGGATTATATCCTCATCAGCTGTCCTAACCAGTTAAGAGGTACCAGCAGGTATCTGGATAATAGCCTCATCAGCTGTCCTAACCAGTTAAGAGGTACCAGCAGGTATCTGGATAATAGCCTCATCAGCTGTCCTAACCAGTTAAGAGGTACCAGCAGGTATCTGGATAATAGCCTCATCAGCTGTCCTAACCAGTTAAGAGGTACCAGCAGGTATCTGGATAATAGCCTCATCAGCTGTCCTAAGAGGTACCAGCAGGTATCTGGATAATAGCCTCATCAGCTGTCCAAAGAGGTACCAGCAGGTATCTGGATAATAGCCTCATCAGCTGTCCTAAGAGGGACCAGCAGGTATAATAACCTCATCAGCTGTCCTAAGAGGTACCAGCAGGTATCTGGATAATAGCCTCATCAGCTGTCCTAAGAGGTACCAGCAGGTATCTTGATATTAGAAACATTCAGCGAGTCAGTGGTTCATGTGCCACATATAATTGCTTTGGAGAGGTAGTGACCTGTTATTCAAGGCAGGTGCAGAGCCCCACCTGTTATTCAGGTACAGAGACACACCTGTTATTCAGGTACAGAGACCCACCTGTTATTCAGGTACAGAGCCCCACCTGTTATTCAGGTACAGAGACCCACCTGTTATTCAGATGCAGAGCCCCACCTGTTATTCAGGTACAGAGACCCAGCTGTTATTCAGGTACAGATACCCACCTGTTATTCAGGTGCAGAGACCCAGCTGTTATTCAGGTACAGAGCCCCACCTGTTATTCAGGTACAGAGACCCACCTGTTATTCAGGTACAGAGACCCACCTGTTATTCAGGTGCAGAGACCCAGCTGTTATTCAGGTAAAGAGCCCCACCTGTTATTCAGGTACAGAGACCCACCTGTTATTCAGGTGCAGAGACCCAGCTGTTATTCAGGTACAGAGACCCACCTGTTATTCAGGTACAGAGACCCACCTGTTATTCAGGTACAGAGACCCACCTGTTATTCAGGTACAGAGCCCCACCTGTTATTCAGGTACAGAGACCCACCTGTTATTCAGATGCAGAGCCCCACCTGTTATTCAGGTACAGAGACCCAGCTGTTATTCAGGTACAGAGACCCACCTGTTATTCAGGTGCAGAGACCCAGCTGTTATTCAGGTACAGAGCCCCACCTGTTATTCAGGTACAGAGACCCACCTGTTATTCAGGTACAGAGACCCACCTGTTATTCAGGTGCAGAGACCCAGCTGTTATTCAGGTAAAGAGCCCCACCTGTTATTCAGGTGCAGAGACCCAGCTGTTATTCAGGTACAGAGACCCACCTGTTATTCAGGTACAGAGACCCACCTGTTATTCAGGTACAGAGACCCACCTGTTATTCAGGTACAGAGCCCCACCTGTTATTCAGGTACAGAGACCCACCTGTTATTCAGGTACAGAGACCCACCTGTTATTCAGGTACAGAGAACCAGCTGTTATTCAGGTACAGAGACCCTCCTGTTATTCAGGTACAGAGACCCACCTGTTATTCAGGTACAGAGACCCACCTGTTATTCAGGTACAGAGCCCCACCTGTTATTCAGGTACAGAGACCCACCTGTTATTCAGGTACAGAGACCCACCTGTTATTCAGGTACAGAGACCCAGCTGTTATTCAGGTACAGAGACCCACCTGTTATTCAGGTACAGAGACCCACCTGTTATTCAGGTGCAGAGACCCACCTGTTATTCAGGTACAGAGACCCACCTGTTATTCAGGTACAGAGACCCACCTGTTATTCAGGTGCAGAGACCCAGCTGTTATTCAGGTACAGAGACCCAGCTGTTATTCAGGTACAGAGACCCAGCTGTTATTCAGGTGCAGAGACCCACCTGTTATTCAGGTACAGATACCCAGCTGTTATTCAGGTACAGAGACCCAGCTGTTATTCAGGTACAGAGACCCAGCTGTTATTCAGGTGCAGAGCCCCAGCTGTTTAGCTTTTTTGTTGTTGCCTGTTCTGCATGATAATTTGCCATTAATACGTTTCACATATTAGTTTGCAAATAATGTAAAAAACAATAATTGAAAAAAATAATCATTGCTCAGTGCTTTCTGTGGTGGTGGGGCAGCCAGTGGGAAATACCGAGGGTAGGGTTTGGCAATGTTCTGTAGTTGCGCCTTGATTGGCTCAGTGTTCTGCCAATCATAGAGACACCGAGTCACCGCAAAATCTACAGGGAGAGCTCGAAAATCCCATTGGGTGCTGCCATAGAGTTACATTATAAGTGCCCATCCAAAAGGCTCAAGGTCATTGGCCACAGATTTGATTGGACTGATCATGTCAACATCATACATTCAAAATCTTAGCTAGCAATGAGTGGTTTGGAATGAGTGGTTTGGAAGCAATCAGTGGCTAACTGCATTGCAAAGCATTCACTAAGTGTTGCAAACAATCACTAGCCTGCTATTCAGGGGAGAGGGTGTGTGGTCCAAGTCTTTTCCAAGCTGAAGAGGATAAACATTCACCTGCAACACCATGGACCAGAAAAGGTTGAATACATTGGCCATGCTGTGACTTCTGCGTTCAAAACAACTGGGAAACTGGGAAATCACAGACTTCAGTGAGTTCAGGACAACTGGACACTGAAAAAAACAAGCTCCGACTGAGAAAATACATGTTGAATGGTCATCTAACTCAAAAGTCCAAGTGTGGAACTTGGGCCTCTTTCTAGAGCTCCGACCTGAAGATGACTGACATTATAATTCAAACTTCTCAGTTGTCTTGAAAGCACCATAAATCCAGAGAATGACAGACTTTGTTGACAAAAGTTGCCCACAAGGACCACCGCGCCACTCCTCCCTACACATAACACATCCCTTATTTTAAGTGGTACTACAATTCTCTATGGGAAAAATGTATGGTGGAAATACAATTGGATTTTGACAGCAATGATTTAAAAAAATGACAGATAAATTCAGAATGAGAGGCTACAAGGACAAAACTCTCCATGCTGCAATGATGAAGATCTCTCAAAAACCAAGAGAGGAATTGCTAAAAACTTAACCAAAGAAGAAAACCAACTTTCTTTTGCACCAAGTACACAAAGTATTCGGAGAAAATGAAAGCAATCCTGAATGAGCACTGGCATATTCTGCAATCAAACAAAACAATCACACACAACAATCCCCACTGGTGGTCTATAAGTGTGGTCGCAATATCGGAGATAGTTTGGTGAGATCTGACCTGCCCCCTGAGCCCACTCAGACACTCTTGGAGATATCTTGGTGAGATCTGACCTGCCCCCTGAGCCCACTCAGACACTCTTGGAGATATCTTGGTGAGATCTGACCTGCCCCCTGAGCCCACTCAGTCACTCTTGGAGATATCTTGGTGAGATCTGACCTGCCCCCTGAGCCCACTCAGACACTCTTGGAGATATCTTGGTGAGATCTGACCTGCCCCCTGAACCCACTCAGGCACTCTTGGAGATATCTTGGTGAGATCTGACCTGCCCCCTGAGCCCACTCAGACACTCTTGGAGATATCTTGGTGAGATCTGATCTGCCCCCTGAGCCCACTCAGACACTCTTGGAGATATCTTGGTGAGATCTGACCTGCCCCCTGAGCCCACTCAGACACTCTTGGAGATATCTTGGTGAGATCTGACCTGCCCCCTGAGCCCACTCAGACACTCTTGGAGATATCTTGGTGAGATCTGACCTGCCCCCTGAGCCCACTCAGACACTCTTGGAGATATCTTGGTGAGATCTGACCTGCCCCCTGAGCCCACTCAGGCACTCTTGGAGATATCTTGGTGAGATCTGACCTGCCCCCTGAGCCCACTCAGACACTCTTGGAGATATCTTGGTGAGATCTGACCTGCCCTCTGAGCCCACTCAGACACTCTTGAGACCAATTCCAAATGGGAACTACAAATGTGTCTCATTCCAACATTGACTATCCAGTAGCAGCTCACTTTGTTGAAGCTAACCATTCAATCTCCTCCCTCAAATACACAGGCATTGAGCATGTTGCTCTACCGAGGAGAGGAGGTAACATAGAGATCCTGTCTAAAAACATTGACCCCTAGTGGTCTGAATATTGACTCTGATCTCATGCCCTTCTTACACGGAACCCAAACCGGCGTACGCCATCATGCATACATATATTTTGCCCCCCCAGGCCAAACGCGATCACGACACGCAGGTTAAAATATCAAAACAACCTCTGAACCAATGACATTCATTTGGGGAAAGGTCGAAAAGCATTAAACATGTATGGCAATTTAGCTAGTTAGCTTGCACTTGCTAGCTAATTTGTCCTATTTAGCTAGCTTGCTGTTGCTAGCTAATTTGTCCTATTTAGCTAGCTTGCTGTTGATAGCTAATTTGTCCTGGGATATAAACGTTGAGTTGTTATTTTACCTGAAATGCACAAGGTCTTCTACTCCGACAATTAATCCACACATAAAACGGTCAACAGAATCGTTTCTAGTCATCTCTCCTCCTTCCAGGCTTTTTCATCTTTGTACTTATATGGTGATCGGCATCTAAACTTTCATACTATTACCACGACACTGGCAACACAGTTCGTCTTTCAATCACCCACGAGGGTATAACCAATGAGGAGATGGCACGTGGGTACCTGCTTCTATAAACCAATGAGGAGATGGCACGTGGGTACCTGCGTCTATAAACCAATGAGGAGATGGCACGTGGGTACCAGCTTCTATAAACCAATGAGGAGATGGCACGTGGGTACCTGCTTCTATAAACCAATGAGGAGATGGCACGTGGGTACCTGCTTCTATAAACCAATGAGGAGATGGCATTTGGGTACCTGCTTCTATAAACCAATGAGGAGATGGCATTTGGGTACCTGCTTCTATAAACCAACGAGGAGATGGCACATGGGTACCTGCGTCTATAAACCAATGAGGAGAGGCAGGACTTTCAGTGTGATCTGCGTCAGAAATAGTAAGGAGCTCTATTTTAGCCCTTGGCATCGCAGACACTCGTTGGCGTGTGAGCATTGTGGGTACAATAATTGAATAACATGATTTCTAAATGTATTTTGCAACACTAGCGCACGTGTGTCCGGTCTGGTCAGCATGTTAGGAACAAATCTTTATTTTATGACAAGTGTTATAAATTGATACATTCTTTCCACAGCTTATCAGAGTACACCTAATATGTTCCCCCTGTTGATGAAGTTTGTTATGCATAAAGGTTGAACCAAATGATTACATGTAACAAAAAAATCAATCGAAATCGGAAACAATTAAATATGTGAAATGTAATTAAACAATAATGTCTTGTTGATGCTAATATGATGTACAATAATCAGTTATGTTTCCATATCATAACAATAGACTAATATGTTCAATATTGGAACCATTTCCCTGTTTGACAGCTAGGTGTTATGGGTATTATGACACTTCCACTGTGGGGCTCTATAAAACCATTGGAAACATTTCCCTGTTTGACTGCTAGGTGTTATGGGTATTATGACACTTCCACTGTGGGGCTCTATAAAACCATTGGAACCATTTCCCTGTTTGACTGCTAGGTGTTATGGGTATTATGACACTTCCACTGTGGGGCTCTATAAAACCATTGGAACCATTTCCCTGTTTGACTGCTAGGTGTTATGGGTATTATGACACTTCCACTGTGGGGCTCTATAAAACCATTGGAACCATTTCCCTGTTTGACTGCTAGGTGTTATGGGTATTATGACACTTCCACTGTGGGGCTCTATAAAACCATTGGAACCATTTCCCTGTTTGACTGCTAGGTGTTATGGGTATTATGACACTTCCACTGTGGGGCTCTATAAAACCATTGGAACCATTTCCCTGTTTGACTGCTAGGTGTTATGGGTATTATGACACTTCCACTGTGGGGCTCTATAAAACCATTGGAACCATTTCCCTGTTTGACTGCTAGGTGTTATGGGTATTATGACACTTCCACTGTGGGGCTCTATAAAACTATTGGAAACATTTCCCTGTTTGACTGCTAGGTGTTATGGGTATTATGACACTTCCACTGTGGGGCTCTATAAAACCATTGGAACCATTTCCCTGTTTGACTGCTAGGTGTTATGGGTATTATGACACTTCCACTGTGGGGCTCTATAAAACTATTGGAAACATTTCCCTGTTTGACTGCTAGGTGTTATGGGTATTATGACACTTCCACTGTGGGGCTCTATAAAACCATTGGAACCATTTCCCTGTTTGACTGCTAGGTGTTATGGGTATTATGACACTTCCACTGTGGGGCTCTATAAAACTATTGGAAACATTTCCCTGTTTGACTGCTAGGTGTTATGGGTATTATGACACTTCCACTGTGGGGCTCTATAAAACTATTGGAAACATTTCCCTGTTTGACTGCTAGGTGTTATGGGTATTATGACACTTCCACTGTGGGGCTCTATAAAACCATTGGAACCATTTCCCTGTTTGACTGCTAGGTGTTATGGGTATTATGACACTTCCACTGTGGGGCTCTATAAAACTATTGGAAACATTTCCCTGTTTGACTGCTAGGTGTTATGGGTATTATGACACTTCCACTGTGGGGCTCTATAAAACCATTGGAACCATTTCCCTGTTTGACTGCTAGGTGTTATGGGTATTATGACACTTCCACTGTGGGGCTCTATAAAACTATTGGAAACATTTCCCTGTTTGACTGCTAGGTGTTATGGGTATTATGACACTTCCACTGTGGGGCTCTCTAAAACCATTGGAACCATTTCCCTGTTTGACTGCTAGGTGTTATGGGTATTATGACACTTCCACTGTGGGGCTCTATAAAACTATTGGAAACATTTCCCTGTTTGACTGCTAGGTGTTATGGGTATTATGACACTTCCACTGTGGGGCTCTATAAAACCATTGGAACCATTTCCCTGTTTGACTGCTAGGTGTTATGGGTATTATGACACCTCCACTGTGGGGCTCTATAAAACCATTGGAACCATTTCCCTGTTTGACTGCTAGGTGTTATGGGTATTATGACACTTCCACTGTGGGGCTCTATAAAACCATTGGAACCATTTCCCTGTTTGACTGCTAGGTGTTATGGGTATTATGACACTTCCACTGTGGGGCTCTATAAAACTATTGGAAACATTTCCCTGTTTGACTGCTAGGTGTTATGGGTATTATGACACTTCCACTGTGGGGCTCTATAAAACTATTGGAACCATTTCCCTGTTTGACTGCTAGGTGTTATGGGTATTATGACACTTCCACTGTGGGGCTCTATAAAACTATTGGAACCATTTCCCTGTTTGACTGCTAGGTGTTATGGGTATTATGACACTTCCACTGTGGGGCTCTATAAAACTATTGGAACCATTTCCCTGTTTGACCGCTAGGTGTTATGGGTATTATAACACCTCCACTGTGGGGCTCTATAAAACTATTGGAACCATTTCCCTGTTTGACCGCTAGGTGTTATGGGTATTATAACACCTCCACTGTGGGGCTCTATAAAACTATTGGAAACATTTCCCTGTTTGACTGCTAGGTGTTATGGGTATTATGACACCTCCACTGTGGGGCTCTATAAAACTATTGGAAACATTTCCCTGTTTGACTGCTAGGTGTTATGGGTATTATGACACCTCCACTGTGGGGCTCTATAAAACTATTGGAAACATTTCCCTGTTTGACTGCTAGGTGTTATGGGTATTATGACACCTCCACTGTGGGGCTCTATAAAACTATTGGAAACATTTCCCTGTTTGACTGCTAGGTGTTATGGGTATTATGACACTTCCACTGTGGGGCTCTATAAAACTATTGGAAACATTTCCCTGTTTGACTGCTAGGTGTTATGGGTATTATGACACCTCCACTGTGGGGCTCTATAAAACTATTGGAAACATTTCCCTGTTTGACTGCTAGGTGTTATGGGTATTATGACACCTCCACTGTGGGGCTCTATAAAACTATTGGAACCATTTCCCTGTTTGACTGCTAGGTGTTATGGGTATTATGACACTTCCACTGTGGGGCTCTATAAAACCATTGGAACCATTTCCCTGTTTGACTGCTAGGTGTTATGGGTATTATGACACTTCCACTGTGGGGCTCTATAAAACCATTGGAACCATTTCCCTGTTTGACTGCTAGGTGTTATGGGTATTATGACACTTCCACTGTGGGGCTCTATAAAACCATTGGAACCATTTCCCTGTTTGACTGCTAGGTGTTATGGGTATTATGACACCTCCACTGTGGGGCTCTATAAAACTATTGGAACCATTTCCCTGTTTGACTGCTAGGTGTTATGGGTATTATGACACCTCCACTGTGGGGCTCTATAAAACCATTGGAACCATTTCCCTGTTTGACTGCTAGGTGTTATGGGTATTATGACACTTCCACTGTGGGGCTCTATAAAACCATTGGAACCATTTCCCTGTTTGACTGCTAGGTGTTATGGGTATTATGACACTTCCACTGTGGGGCTCTATAAAACCATTGGAACCATTTCCCTGTTTGACTGCTAGGTGTTATGGGTATTATGACACTTCCACTGTGGGGCTCTATAAAACCATTGGAACCATTTCCCTGTTTGACTGCTAGGTGTTATGGGTATTATGACACTTCCACTGTGGGGCTCTATAAAACCATTGGAACCATTTCCCTGTTTGACTGCTAGGTGTTATGGGTATTATGACACTTCCACTGTGGGGCTCTATAAAACCATTGGAACCATTTCCCTGTTTGACTGCTAGGTGTTATGGGTATTATGACACTTCCACTGTGGGGCTCTATAAAACCATTGGAACCATTTCCCTGTTTGACTGCTAGGTGTTATGGGTATTATGACACTTCCACTGTGGGGCTCTATAAAACTATTGGAAACATTTCCCTGTTTGACTGCTAGGTGTTATGGGTATTATGACACTTCCACTGTGGGGCTCTATAAAACCATTGGAACCATTTCCCTGTTTGACTGCTAGGTGTTATGGGTATTATGACACTTCCACTGTGGGGCTCTATAAAACGATTGGAAACATTTCCCTGTTTGACTGCTAGGTGTTATGGGTATTATGACACTTCCACTGTGGGGCTCTATAAAACCATTGGAACCATTTCCCTGTTTGACTGCTAGGTGTTATGGGTATTATGACACTTCCACTGTGGGGCTCTATAAAACTATTGGAAACATTTCCCTGTTTGACTGCTAGGTGTTATGGGTATTATGACACTTCCACTGTGGGGCTCTATAAAACTATTGGAAACATTTCCCTGTTTGACTGCTAGGTGTTATGGGTATTATGACACTTCCACTGTGGGGCTCTATAAAACCATTGGAACCATTTCCCTGTTTGACTGCTAGGTGTTATGGGTATTATGACACTTCCACTGTGGGGCTCTATAAAACTATTGGAAACATTTCCCTGTTTGACTGCTAGGTGTTATGGGTATTATGACACTTCCACTGTGGGGCTCTATAAAACCATTGGAACCATTTCCCTGTTTGACTGCTAGGTGTTATGGGTATTATGACACTTCCACTGTGGGGCTCTATAAAACTATTGGAAACATTTCCCTGTTTGACTGCTAGGTGTTATGGGTATTATGACACTTCCACTGTGGGGCTCTCTAAAACCATTGGAACCATTTCCCTGTTTGACTGCTAGGTGTTATGGGTATTATGACACTTCCACTGTGGGGCTCTATAAAACTATTGGAAACATTTCCCTGTTTGACTGCTAGGTGTTATGGGTATTATGACACTTCCACTGTGGGGCTCTATAAAACCATTGGAACCATTTCCCTGTTTGACTGCTAGGTGTTATGGGTATTATGACACCTCCACTGTGGGGCTCTATAAAACCATTGGAACCATTTCCCTGTTTGACTGCTAGGTGTTATGGGTATTATGACACTTCCACTGTGGGGCTCTATAAAACCATTGGAACCATTTCCCTGTTTGACTGCTAGGTGTTATGGGTATTATGACACTTCCACTGTGGGGCTCTATAAAACTATTGGAAACATTTCCCTGTTTGACTGCTAGGTGTTATGGGTATTATGACACTTCCACTGTGGGGCTCTATAAAACTATTGGAACCATTTCCCTGTTTGACTGCTAGGTGTTATGGGTATTATGACACTTCCACTGTGGGGCTCTATAAAACTATTGGAACCATTTCCCTGTTTGACTGCTAGGTGTTATGGGTATTATGACACTTCCACTGTGGGGCTCTATAAAACTATTGGAACCATTTCCCTGTTTGACCGCTAGGTGTTATGGGTATTATAACACCTCCACTGTGGGGCTCTATAAAACTATTGGAACCATTTCCCTGTTTGACCGCTAGGTGTTATGGGTATTATAACACCTCCACTGTGGGGCTCTATAAAACTATTGGAAACATTTCCCTGTTTGACTGCTAGGTGTTATGGGTATTATGACACCTCCACTGTGGGGCTCTATAAAACTATTGGAAACATTTCCCTGTTTGACTGCTAGGTGTTATGGGTATTATGACACCTCCACTGTGGGGCTCTATAAAACTATTGGAAACATTTCCCTGTTTGACTGCTAGGTGTTATGGGTATTATGACACCTCCACTGTGGGGCTCTATAAAACTATTGGAAACATTTCCCTGTTTGACTGCTAGGTGTTATGGGTATTATGACACTTCCACTGTGGGGCTCTATAAAACTATTGGAAACATTTCCCTGTTTGACTGCTAGGTGTTATGGGTATTATGACACCTCCACTGTGGGGCTCTATAAAACTATTGGAAACATTTCCCTGTTTGACTGCTAGGTGTTATGGGTATTATGACACCTCCACTGTGGGGCTCTATAAAACTATTGGAACCATTTCCCTGTTTGACTGCTAGGTGTTATGGGTATTATGACACTTCCACTGTGGGGCTCTATAAAACCATTGGAACCATTTCCCTGTTTGACTGCTAGGTGTTATGGGTATTATGACACTTCCACTGTGGGGCTCTATAAAACCATTGGAACCATTTCCCTGTTTGACTGCTAGGTGTTATGGGTATTATGACACTTCCACTGTGGGGCTCTATAAAACCATTGGAACCATTTCCCTGTTTGACTGCTAGGTGTTATGGGTATTATGACACCTCCACTGTGGGGCTCTATAAAACTATTGGAACCATTTCCCTGTTTGACTGCTAGGTGTTATGGGTATTATGACACCTCCACTGTGGGGCTCTATAAAACCATTGGAACCATTTCCCTGTTTGACTGCTAGGTGTTATGGGTATTATGACACCTCCACTGTGGGGCTCTATAAAACTATTGGAAACATTTCCCTGTTTGACTGCTAGGTGTTATGGGTATTATGACACTTCCACTGTGGGGCTCTATAAAACCATTGGAACCATTTCCCTGTTTGACTGCTAGGTGTTATGGGTATTATGACACTTCCACTGTGGGGCTCTATAAAACCATTGGAACCATTTCCCTGTTTGACTGCTAGGTGTTATGGGTATTATGACACTTCCACTGTGGGGCTCTATAAAACCATTGGAACCATTTCCCTGTTTGACTGCTAGGTGTTATGGGTATTATGACACTTCCACTGTGGGGCTCTATAAAACCATTGGAACCATTTCCCTGTTTGACTGCTAGGTGTTATGGGTATTATGACACCTCCACTGTGGGGCTCTATAAAACTATTGGAACCATTTCCCTGTTTGACTGCTAGGTGTTATGGGTATTATGACACTTCCACTGTGGGGCTCTATAAAACCATTGGAACCATTTCCCTGTTTGACTGCTAGGTGTTATGGGTATTATGACACTTCCACTGTGGGGCTCTATAAAACCATTGGAACCATTTCCCTGTTTGACCGCTAGGTGTTATGGGTATTATGACACCTCCACTGTGGGGCTCTATAAAACTATTGGAAACATTTCCCTGTTTGACCACTAGGTGTTATGGGTATTATGACACTTCCACTGTGGGGCTCTATAAAACTATTGGAACCATTTCCCTGTTTGACTGCTAGGTGTTATGGGTATTATGACACCTCCACTGTGGGGCTCTATAAAACTATTGGAACCATTTCCCTGTTTGACTGCTAGGTGTTATGGGTATTATGACACTTCCACTGTGGGGCTCTATAAAACTATTGGAACCATTTCCCTGTTTGACTGCTAGGTGTTATGGGTATTATGACACTTCCACTGTGGGGCTCTATAAAACCATTGGAACCATTTCCCTGTTTGACTGCTAGGTGTTATGGGTATTATGACACTTCCACTGTGGGGCTCTATAAAACCATTGGAACCATTTCCCTGTTTGACCGCTAGGTGTTATGGGTATTATGACACCTCCACTGTGGGGCTCTATAAAACCATTGGAACCATTTCCCTGTTTGACTGCTAGGTGTTATGGGTATTATGACACTTCCACTGTGGGGCTCTATAAAACTATTGGAACCATTTCCCTGTTTGACTGCTAGGTGTTATGGGTATTATGACACTTCCACTGTGGGGCTCTATAAAACTATTGGAACCATTTCCCTGTTTGACTGCTAGGTGTTATGGGTATTATGACACCTCCACTGTGGGGCTCTATAAAACCATTGGAACCATTTCCCTGTTTGACTGCTAGGTGTTATGGGTATTATGACACTTCCACTGTGGGGCTCTATAAAACTATTGGAACCATTTCCCTGTTTGACTGCTAGGTGTTATGGGTATTATGACACTTCCACTGTGGGGCTCTATAAAACTATTGGAACCATTTCCCTGTTTGACTGCTAGGTGTTATGGGTATTATGACACCTCCACTGTGGGGCTCTATAAAACCATTGGAACCATTTCCCTGTTTGACTGCTAGGTGTTATGGGTATTATGACACCTCCACTGTGGGGCTCTATAAAACTATTGGAACCATTTCCCTGTTTGACTGCTAGGTGTTATGGGTATTATGACACCTCCACTGTGGGGCTCTATAAAACTATTGGAACCATTTCCCTGTTTGACTGCTAGGTGTTATGGGTATTATGACACCTCCACTGTGGGGCTCTATAAAACTATTGGAAACATTTCCCTGTTTGACTGCTAGGTGTTATGGGTATTATGACACCTCCACTGTGGGGCTCTATAAAACTATTGGAACCATTTCCCTGTTTGACTGCTAGGTGTTATGGGTATTATGACACCTCCACTGTGGGGCTCTATAAAACCATTGGAACCATTTCCCTGTTTGACTGCTAGGTGTTATGGGTATTATGACACCTCCACTGTGGGGCTCTATAAAACCATTGGAACCATTTCCCTGTTTGACTGCTAGGTGTTATGGGTATTATGACACCTCCACTGTGGGGCTCTATAAAACTATTGGAACCATTTCCCTGTTTGACTGCTAGGTGTTATGGGTATTATGACACCTCCACTGTGGGGCTCTATAAAACCATTGGAACCATTTCCCTGTTTGACTGCTAGGTGTTATGGGTATTATGACACCTCCACTGTGGGGCTCTATAAAACCATTGGAACCATTTCCCTGTTTGACTGCTAGGTGTTATGGGTATTATGACACCTCCACTGTGGGGCTCTATAAAACCATTGGAACCATTTCCCTGTTTGACTGCTAGGTGTTATGGGTATTATGACACCTCCACTGTGGGGCTCTATAAAACTATTGGAACCATTTCCCTGTTTGACTGCTAGGTGTTATGGGTATTATGACACCTCCACTGTGGGGCTCTATAAAACTATTGGAACCATTTCCCTGTTTGACTGCTAGGTGTTATGGGTATTATGACACTTCCACTGTGGGGCTCTATAAAACCATTGGAACCATTTCCCTGTTTGACTGCTAGGTGTTATGGGTATTATGACACCTCCACTGTGGGGCTCTATAAAACTATTGGAACCATTTCCCTGTTTGACTGCTAGGTGTTATGGGTATTATGACACCTCCACTGTGGGGCTCTATAAAACTATTGGAAACATTTCCCTGTTTGACTGCTAGGTGTTATGGGTATTATGACACTTCCACTGTGGGGCTCTATAAAACTATTGGAAACATTTCCCTGTTTGACTGCTAGGTGTTATGGGTATTATGACACCTCCACTGTGGGGCTCTATAAAACTATTGGAACCATTTCCCTGTTTGACTGCTAGGTGTTATGGGTATTATGACACCTCCACTGTGGGGCTCTATAAAACCATTGGAACCATTTCCCTGTTTGACTGCTAGGTGTTATGGGTATTATGACACCTCCACTGTGGGGCTCTATAAAACTATTGGAAACATTTCCCTGTTTGACTGCTAGGTGTTATGGGTATTATGACACCTCCACTGTGGGGCTCTATAAAACCATTGGAACCATTTCCCTGTTTGACTGCTAGGTGTTATGGGTATTATGACACCTCCACTGTGGGGCTCTATAAAACCATTGGAACCATTTCCCTGTTTGACTGCTAGGTGTTATGGGTATTATGACACTTCCACTGTGGGGCTCTATAAAACCATTGGAACCATTTCCCTGTTTGACTGCTAGGTGTTATGGGTATTATGACACTTCCACTGTGGGGCTCTATAAAACCATTGGAACCATTTCCCTGTTTGACTGCTAGGTGTTATGGGTATTATGACACTTCCACTGTGGGGCTCTATAAAACCATTGGAACCATTTCCCTGTTTGACTGCTAGGTGTTATGGGTATTATGACACCTCCACTGTGGGGCTCTATAAAACTATTGGAACCATTTCCCTGTTTGACTGCTAGGTGTTATGGGTATTATGACACCTCCACTGTGGGGCTCTATAAAACCATTGGAACCATTTCCCTGTTTGACTGCTAGGTGTTATGGGTATTATGACACTTCCACTGTGGGGCTCTATAAAACCATTGGAACCATTTCCCTGTTTGACTGCTAGGTGTTATGGGTATTATGACACCTCCACTGTGGGGCTCTATAAAACTATTGGAACCATTTCCCTGTTTGACTGCTAGGTGTTATGGGTATTATGACACTTCCACTGTGGGGCTCTATAAAACCATTGGAACCATTTCCCTGTTTGACCGCTAGGTGTTATGGGTATTATGACACTTCCACTGTGGGGCTCTATAAAACCATTGGAACCATTTCCCTGTTTGACCGCTAGGTGTTATGGGTATTATGACACTTCCACTGTGGGGCTCTATAAAACCATTGGAACCATTTCCCTGTTTGACCGCTAGGTGTTATGGGTATTATGACACTTCCACTGTGGGGCTCTATAAAACCATTGGAACCATTTCCCTGTTTGACCGCTAGGTGTTATGGGTATTATGACACTTCCACTGTGGGGCTCTATAAAACCATTGGAACCATTTCCCTGTTTGACCGCTAGGTGTTATGGGTATTATAACACCTCCACTGTGGGGCTCTATAAAACCATTGGAACCATTTCCCTGTTTGACCGCTAGGTGTTATGGGTATTATGACACTTCCACTGTGGGGCTCTATAAAACCATTGGAACCATTTCCCTGTTTGACCGCTAGGTGTTATGGGTATTATAACACCTCCACTGTGGGGCTCTATAAAACCATTGGAACCATTTCCCTGTTTGACCGCTAGGTGTTATGGGTATTATAACACCTCCACTGTGGGGCTCTATAAAACTATTGGAACCATTTCCCTGTTTGACTGCTAGGTGTTATGGGTATTATGACACTTCCACTGTGGGGCTCTATAAAACCATTGGAACCATTTCCCTGTTTGACCGCTAGGTGTTATGGGTATTATAACACCTCCACTGTGGGGCTCTATAAAACTATTGGAACCATTTCCCTGTTTGACTGCTAGGTGTTATGGGTATTATGACACTTCCACTGTGGGGCTCTATAAAACCATTGGAACCATTTCCCTGTTTGACTGCTAGGTGTTATGGGTATTATGACACTTCCACTGTGGGGCTCTATAAAACTATTGGAACCATTTCCCTGTTTGACTGCTAGGTGTTATGGGTATTATGACACCTCCACTGTGGGGCTCTATAAAACTATTGGAAACATTTCCCTGTTTGACTGCTAGGTGTTATGGGTATTATGACACCTCCACTGTGGGGCTCTATAAAACTATTGGAAACATTTCCCTGTTTGAACGCTAGGTGTTATGGGTATTATGACACCTCCACTGTGGGGCTCTATAAAACTATTGGAAACATTTCCCTGTTTGACTACTAGGTGTTATGGGTATTATGACACTTCCACTGTGGGGCTCTATAAAACTATTGGAACCATTTCCCTGTTTGACTGCTAGGTGTTATGGGTATTATGACACCTCCACTGTGGGGCTCTATAAAACTATTGGAACCATTTCCCTGTTTGACTGCTAGGTGTTATGGGTATTATGACACCTCCACTGTGGGGCTCTATAAAACTATTGGAACCATTTCCCTGTTTGACTGCTAGGTGTTATGGGTATTATGACACTTCCACTGTGGGGCTCTATAAAACTATTGGAACCATTTCCCTGTTTGACTGCTAGGTGTTATGGGTATTATGACACTTCCACTGTGGGGCTCTATAAAACCATTGGAACCATTTCCCTGTTTGACTGCTAGGTGTTATGGGTATTATGACACCTCCACTGTGGGGCTCTATAAAACTATTGGAACCATTTCCCTGTTTGACTGCTAGGTGTTATGGGTATTATGACACTTCCACTGTGGGGCTCTATAAAACCATTGGAACCATTTCCCTGTTTGACTGCTAGGTGTTATGGGTATTATGACACTTCCACTGTGGGGCTCTATAAAACCATTGGAACCATTTCCCTGTTTGACCGCTAGGTGTTATGGGTATTATGACACCTCCACTGTGGGGCTCTATAAAACTATTGGAAACATTTCCCTGTTTGACCACTAGGTGTTATGGGTATTATGACACTTCCACTGTGGGGCTCTATAAAACTATTGGAACCATTTCCCTGTTTGACTGCTAGGTGTTATGGGTATTATGACACCTCCACTGTGGGGCTCTATAAAACTATTGGAACCATTTCCCTGTTTGACTGCTAGGTGTTATGGGTATTATGACACTTCCACTGTGGGGCTCTATAAAACTATTGGAACCATTTCCCTGTTTGACTGCTAGGTGTTATGGGTATTATGACACTTCCACTGTGGGGCTCTATAAAACCATTGGAACCATTTCCCTGTTTGACTGCTAGGTGTTATGGGTATTATGACACTTCCACTGTGGGGCTCTATAAAACCATTGGAACCATTTCCCTGTTTGACCGCTAGGTGTTATGGGTATTATGACACCTCCACTGTGGGGCTCTATAAAACCATTGGAACCATTTCCCTGTTTGACTGCTAGGTGTTATGGGTATTATGACACTTCCACTGTGGGGCTCTATAAAACTATTGGAACCATTTCCCTGTTTGACTGCTAGGTGTTATGGGTATTATGACACTTCCACTGTGGGGCTCTATAAAACTATTGGAACCATTTCCCTGTTTGACTGCTAGGTGTTATGGGTATTATGACACCTCCACTGTGGGGCTCTATAAAACCATTGGAACCATTTCCCTGTTTGACTGCTAGGTGTTATGGGTATTATGACACTTCCACTGTGGGGCTCTATAAAACTATTGGAACCATTTCCCTGTTTGACTGCTAGGTGTTATGGGTATTATGACACTTCCACTGTGGGGCTCTATAAAACTATTGGAACCATTTCCCTGTTTGACTGCTAGGTGTTATGGGTATTATGACACCTCCACTGTGGGGCTCTATAAAACCATTGGAACCATTTCCCTGTTTGACTGCTAGGTGTTATGGGTATTATGACACCTCCACTGTGGGGCTCTATAAAACTATTGGAACCATTTCCCTGTTTGACTGCTAGGTGTTATGGGTATTATGACACCTCCACTGTGGGGCTCTATAAAACTATTGGAACCATTTCCCTGTTTGACTGCTAGGTGTTATGGGTATTATGACACCTCCACTGTGGGGCTCTATAAAACTATTGGAAACATTTCCCTGTTTGACTGCTAGGTGTTATGGGTATTATGACACCTCCACTGTGGGGCTCTATAAAACTATTGGAACCATTTCCCTGTTTGACTGCTAGGTGTTATGGGTATTATGACACCTCCACTGTGGGGCTCTATAAAACCATTGGAACCATTTCCCTGTTTGACTGCTAGGTGTTATGGGTATTATGACACCTCCACTGTGGGGCTCTATAAAACCATTGGAACCATTTCCCTGTTTGACTGCTAGGTGTTATGGGTATTATGACACCTCCACTGTGGGGCTCTATAAAACTATTGGAACCATTTCCCTGTTTGACTGCTAGGTGTTATGGGTATTATGACACCTCCACTGTGGGGCTCTATAAAACCATTGGAACCATTTCCCTGTTTGACTGCTAGGTGTTATGGGTATTATGACACCTCCACTGTGGGGCTCTATAAAACCATTGGAACCATTTCCCTGTTTGACTGCTAGGTGTTATGGGTATTATGACACCTCCACTGTGGGGCTCTATAAAACCATTGGAACCATTTCCCTGTTTGACTGCTAGGTGTTATGGGTATTATGACACCTCCACTGTGGGGCTCTATAAAACTATTGGAACCATTTCCCTGTTTGACTGCTAGGTGTTATGGGTATTATGACACCTCCACTGTGGGGCTCTATAAAACTATTGGAACCATTTCCCTGTTTGACTGCTAGGTGTTATGGGTATTATGACACTTCCACTGTGGGGCTCTATAAAACCATTGGAACCATTTCCCTGTTTGACTGCTAGGTGTTATGGGTATTATGACACCTCCACTGTGGGGCTCTATAAAACTATTGGAACCATTTCCCTGTTTGACTGCTAGGTGTTATGGGTATTATGACACCTCCACTGTGGGGCTCTATAAAACTATTGGAAACATTTCCCTGTTTGACTGCTAGGTGTTATGGGTATTATGACACTTCCACTGTGGGGCTCTATAAAACTATTGGAAACATTTCCCTGTTTGACTGCTAGGTGTTATGGGTATTATGACACCTCCACTGTGGGGCTCTATAAAACTATTGGAACCATTTCCCTGTTTGACTGCTAGGTGTTATGGGTATTATGACACCTCCACTGTGGGGCTCTATAAAACCATTGGAACCATTTCCCTGTTTGACTGCTAGGTGTTATGGGTATTATGACACCTCCACTGTGGGGCTCTATAAAACTATTGGAAACATTTCCCTGTTTGACTGCTAGGTGTTATGGGTATTATGACACCTCCACTGTGGGGCTCTATAAAACCATTGGAACCATTTCCCTGTTTGACTGCTAGGTGTTATGGGTATTATGACACCTCCACTGTGGGGCTCTATAAAACCATTGGAACCATTTCCCTGTTTGACTGCTAGGTGTTATGGGTATTATGACACTTCCACTGTGGGGCTCTATAAAACCATTGGAACCATTTCCCTGTTTGACTGCTAGGTGTTATGGGTATTATGACACTTCCACTGTGGGGCTCTATAAAACCATTGGAACCATTTCCCTGTTTGACTGCTAGGTGTTATGGGTATTATGACACTTCCACTGTGGGGCTCTATAAAACCATTGGAACCATTTCCCTGTTTGACTGCTAGGTGTTATGGGTATTATGACACCTCCACTGTGGGGCTCTATAAAACTATTGGAACCATTTCCCTGTTTGACTGCTAGGTGTTATGGGTATTATGACACCTCCACTGTGGGGCTCTATAAAACCATTGGAACCATTTCCCTGTTTGACTGCTAGGTGTTATGGGTATTATGACACTTCCACTGTGGGGCTCTATAAAACCATTGGAACCATTTCCCTGTTTGACTGCTAGGTGTTATGGGTATTATGACACCTCCACTGTGGGGCTCTATAAAACTATTGGAACCATTTCCCTGTTTGACTGCTAGGTGTTATGGGTATTATGACACTTCCACTGTGGGGCTCTATAAAACCATTGGAACCATTTCCCTGTTTGACCGCTAGGTGTTATGGGTATTATGACACTTCCACTGTGGGGCTCTATAAAACCATTGGAACCATTTCCCTGTTTGACCGCTAGGTGTTATGGGTATTATGACACTTCCACTGTGGGGCTCTATAAAACCATTGGAACCATTTCCCTGTTTGACCGCTAGGTGTTATGGGTATTATGACACTTCCACTGTGGGGCTCTATAAAACCATTGGAACCATTTCCCTGTTTGACCGCTAGGTGTTATGGGTATTATAACACCTCCACTGTGGGGCTCTATAAAACCATTGGAACCATTTCCCTGTTTGACCGCTAGGTGTTATGGGTATTATGACACTTCCACTGTGGGGCTCTATAAAACCATTGGAACCATTTCCCTGTTTGACCGCTAGGTGTTATGGGTATTATAACACCTCCACTGTGGGGCTCTATAAAACCATTGGAACCATTTCCCTGTTTGACCGCTAGGTGTTATGGGTATTATAACACCTCCACTGTGGGGCTCTATAAAACTATTGGAACCATTTCCCTGTTTGACTGCTAGGTGTTATGGGTATTATGACACTTCCACTGTGGGGCTCTATAAAACCATTGGAACCATTTCCCTGTTTGACCGCTAGGTGTTATGGGTATTATAACACCTCCACTGTGGGGCTCTATAAAACTATTGGAACCATTTCCCTGTTTGACTGCTAGGTGTTATGGGTATTATGACACTTCCACTGTGGGGCTCTATAAAACCATTGGAACCATTTCCCTGTTTGACTGCTAGGTGTTATGGGTATTATGACACTTCCACTGTGGGGCTCTATAAAACTATTGGAACCATTTCCCTGTTTGACTGCTAGGTGTTATGGGTATTATGACACCTCCACTGTGGGGCTCTATAAAACTATTGGAAACATTTCCCTGTTTCAACGCTAGGTGTTATGGGTATTATGACACCTCCACTGTGGGGCTCTATAAAACTATTGGAAACATTTCCCTGTTTGACTACTAGGTGTTATGGGTATTATGACACTTCCACTGTGGGGCTCTATAAAACTATTGGAACCATTTCCCTGTTTGACTGCTAGGTGTTATGGGTATTATGACACCTCCACTGTGGGGCTCTATAAAACTATTGGAACCATTTCCCTGTTTGACTGCTAGGTGTTATGGGTATTATGACACCTCCACTGTGGGGCTCTATAAAACTATTGGAACCATTTCCCTGTTTGACTGCTAGGTGTTATGGGTATTATGACACTTCCACTGTGGGGCTCTATAAAACTATTGGAACCATTTCCCTGTTTGACTGCTAGGTGTTATGGGTATTATGACACTTCCACTGTGGGGCTCTATAAAACCATTGGAACCATTTCCCTGTTTGACTGCTAGGTGTTATGGGTATTATGACACTTCCACTGTGGGGCTCTATAAAACCATTGGAACCATTTCCCTGTTTGACCGCTAGGTGTTATGGGTATTATGACACCTCCACTGTGGGGCTCTATAAAACCATTGGAACCATTTCCCTGTTTGACTGCTAGGTGTTATGGGTATTATGACACTTCCACTGTGGGGCTCTATAAAACTATTGGAACCATTTCCCTGTTTGACTGCTAGGTGTTATGGGTATTATGACACTTCCACTGTGGGGCTCTATAAAACTATTGGAACCATTTCCCTGTTTGACTGCTAGGTGTTATGGGTATTATGACACCTCCACTGTGGGGCTCTATAAAACCATTGGAACCATTTCCCTGTTTGACTGCTAGGTGTTATGGGTATTATGACACTTCCACTGTGGGGCTCTATAAAACTATTGGAACCATTTCCCTGTTTGACTGCTAGGTGTTATGGGTATTATGACACTTCCACTGTGGGGCTCTATAAAACTATTGGAACCATTTCCCTGTTTGACTGCTAGGTGTTATGGGTATTATGACACCTCCACTGTGGGGCTCTATAAAACCATTGGAACCATTTCCCTGTTTGACTGCTAGGTGTTATGGGTATTATGACACCTCCACTGTGGGGCTCTATAAAACTATTGGAACCATTTCCCTGTTTGACTGCTAGGTGTTATGGGTATTATGACACCTCCACTGTGGGGCTCTATAAAACTATTGGAACCATTTCCCTGTTTGACTGCTAGGTGTTATGGGTATTATGACACCTCCACTGTGGGGCTCTATAAAACTATTGGAAACATTTCCCTGTTTGACTGCTAGGTGTTATGGGTATTATGACACCTCCACTGTGGGGCTCTATAAAACTATTGGAACCATTTCCCTGTTTGACTGCTAGGTGTTATGGGTATTATGACACCTCCACTGTGGGGCTCTATAAAACCATTGGAACCATTTCCCTGTTTGACTGCTAGGTGTTATGGGTATTATGACACCTCCACTGTGGGGCTCTATAAAACCATTGGAACCATTTCCCTGTTTGACTGCTAGGTGTTATGGGTATTATGACACCTCCACTGTGGGGCTCTATAAAACTATTGGAACCATTTCCCTGTTTGACTGCTAGGTGTTATGGGTATTATGACACCTCCACTGTGGGGCTCTATAAAACCATTGGAACCATTTCCCTGTTTGACTGCTAGGTGTTATGGGTATTATGACACCTCCACTGTGGGGCTCTATAAAACCATTGGAACCATTTCCCTGTTTGACTGCTAGGTGTTATGGGTATTATGACACCTCCACTGTGGGGCTCTATAAAACCATTGGAACCATTTCCCTGTTTGACTGCTAGGTGTTATGGGTATTATGACACCTCCACTGTGGGGCTCTATAAAACTATTGGAACCATTTCCCTGTTTGACTGCTAGGTGTTATGGGTATTATGACACCTCCACTGTGGGGCTCTATAAAACTATTGGAACCATTTCCCTGTTTGACTGCTAGGTGTTATGGGTATTATGACACTTCCACTGTGGGGCTCTATAAAACCATTGGAACCATTTCCCTGTTTGACTGCTAGGTGTTATGGGTATTATGACACCTCCACTGTGGGGCTCTATAAAACTATTGGAACCATTTCCCTGTTTGACTGCTAGGTGTTATGGGTATTATGACACCTCCACTGTGGGGCTCTATAAAACTATTGGAAACATTTCCCTGTTTGACTGCTAGGTGTTATGGGTATTATGACACTTCCACTGTGGGGCTCTATAAAACTATTGGAAACATTTCCCTGTTTGACTGCTAGGTGTTATGGGTATTATGACACCTCCACTGTGGGGCTCTATAAAACTATTGGAACCATTTCCCTGTTTGACTGCTAGGTGTTATGGGTATTATGACACCTCCACTGTGGGGCTCTATAAAACCATTGGAACCATTTCCCTGTTTGACTGCTAGGTGTTATGGGTATTATGACACCTCCACTGTGGGGCTCTATAAAACTATTGGAAACATTTCCCTGTTTGACTGCTAGGTGTTATGGGTATTATGACACCTCCACTGTGGGGCTCTATAAAACCATTGGAACCATTTCCCTGTTTGACTGCTAGGTGTTATGGGTATTATGACACCTCCACTGTGGGGCTCTATAAAACCATTGGAACCATTTCCCTGTTTGACTGCTAGGTGTTATGGGTATTATGACACTTCCACTGTGGGGCTCTATAAAACCATTGGAACCATTTCCCTGTTTGACTGCTAGGTGTTATGGGTATTATGACACTTCCACTGTGGGGCTCTATAAAACCATTGGAACCATTTCCCTGTTTGACTGCTAGGTGTTATGGGTATTATGACACTTCCACTGTGGGGCTCTATAAAACCATTGGAACCATTTCCCTGTTTGACTGCTAGGTGTTATGGGTATTATGACACCTCCACTGTGGGGCTCTATAAAACTATTGGAACCATTTCCCTGTTTGACTGCTAGGTGTTATGGGTATTATGACACCTCCACTGTGGGGCTCTATAAAACCATTGGAACCATTTCCCTGTTTGACTGCTAGGTGTTATGGGTATTATGACACTTCCACTGTGGGGCTCTATAAAACCATTGGAACCATTTCCCTGTTTGACTGCTAGGTGTTATGGGTATTATGACACCTCCACTGTGGGGCTCTATAAAACTATTGGAACCATTTCCCTGTTTGACTGCTAGGTGTTATGGGTATTATGACACTTCCACTGTGGGGCTCTATAAAACCATTGGAACCATTTCCCTGTTTGACCGCTAGGTGTTATGGGTATTATGACACTTCCACTGTGGGGCTCTATAAAACCATTGGAACCATTTCCCTGTTTGACCGCTAGGTGTTATGGGTATTATGACACTTCCACTGTGGGGCTCTATAAAACCATTGGAACCATTTCCCTGTTTGACCGCTAGGTGTTATGGGTATTATGACACTTCCACTGTGGGGCTCTATAAAACCATTGGAACCATTTCCCTGTTTGACCGCTAGGTGTTATGGGTATTATGACACTTCCACTGTGGGGCTCTATAAAACCATTGGAACCATTTCCCTGTTTGACCGCTAGGTGTTATGGGTATTATAACACCTCCACTGTGGGGCTCTATAAAACCATTGGAACCATTTCCCTGTTTGACCGCTAGGTGTTATGGGTATTATGACACTTCCACTGTGGGGCTCTATAAAACCATTGGAACCATTTCCCTGTTTGACCGCTAGGTGTTATGGGTATTATAACACCTCCACTGTGGGGCTCTATAAAACCATTGGAACCATTTCCCTGTTTGACCGCTAGGTGTTATGGGTATTATAACACCTCCACTGTGGGGCTCTATAAAACTATTGGAACCATTTCCCTGTTTGACTGCTAGGTGTTATGGGTATTATGACACTTCCACTGTGGGGCTCTATAAAACCATTGGAACCATTTCCCTGTTTGACCGCTAGGTGTTATGGGTATTATAACACCTCCACTGTGGGGCTCTATAAAACTATTGGAACCATTTCCCTGTTTGACTGCTAGGTGTTATGGGTATTATGACACTTCCACTGTGGGGCTCTATAAAACTATTGGAACCATTTCCCTGTTTGACTGCTAGGTGTTATGGGTATTATGACACTTCCACTGTGGGGCTCTATAAAACCATTGGAACCATTTCCCTGTTTGACTGCTAGGTGTTATGGGTATTATGACACTTCCACTGTGGGGCTCTATAAAACTATTGGAACCATTTCCCTGTTTGACTGCTAGGTGTTATGGGTATTATGACACCTCCACTGTGGGGCTCTATAAAACCATTGGAACCATTTCCCTGTTTGACTGCTAGGTGTTATGGGTATTATGACACTTCCACTGTGGGGCTCTATAAAACTATTGGAACCATTTCCCTGTTTGACTGCTAGGTGTTATGGGTATTATGACACTTCCACTGTGGGGCTCTATAAAACTATTGGAACCATTTCCCTGTTTGACTGCTAGGTGTTATGGGTATTATGACACCTCCACTGTGGGGCTCTATAAAACTATTGGAACCATTTCCCTGTTTGACTGCTAGGTGTTATGGGTATTATGACACCTCCACTGTGGGGCTCTATAAAACTATTGGAACCATTTCCCTGTTTGACTGCTAGGTGTTATGGGTATTATGACACTTCCACTGTGGGGCTCTATAAAACTATTGGAACCATTTCCCTGTTTGACTGCTAGGTGTTATGGGTATTATGACACTTCCACTGTGGGGCTCTATAAAACCATTGGAACCATTTCCCTGTTTGACTGCTAGGTGTTATGGGTATTATGACACCTCCACTGTGGGGCTCTATAAAACCATTGGAACCATTTCCCTGTTTGACTGCTAGGTGTTATGGGTATTATGACACTTCCACTGTGGGGCTCTATAAAACTATTGGAACCATTTCCCTGTTTGACTGCTAGGTGTTATGGGTATTATGACACTTCCACTGTGGGGCTCTATAAAACCATTGGAACCATTTCCCTGTTTGACTGCTAGGTGTTATGGGTATTATGACACCTCCACTGTGGGGCTCTATAAAACCATTGGAACCATTTCCCTGTTTGACTGCTAGGTGTTATGGGTATTATGACACCTCCACTGTGGGGCTCTATAAAACCATTGGAACCATTTCCCTGTTTGACTGCTAGGTGTTATGGGTATTATGACACCTCCACTGTGGGGCTCTATAAAACCATTGGAACCATTTCCCTGTTTGACTGCTAGGTGTTATGGGTATTATGACACCTCCACTGTGGGGCTCTATAAAACTATTGGAACCATTTCCCTGTTTGACTGCTAGGTGTTATGGGTATTATGACACCTCCACTGTGGGGCTCTATAAAACTATTGGAACCATTTCCCTGTTTGACCTCTAGGTGTTATGGGTACTATGACACCTCCACTGTGGGGCTCTATAAAACCATTGGAACCATTTCCCTGTTTGACTGCTAGGTGTTATGGGTATTATGACACCTCCACTGTGGGGCTCTATAAAACTATTGGAACCATTTCCCTGTTTGACTGCTAGGTGTTATGGGTATTATGACACCTCCACTGTGGGGCTCTATAAAACCATTGGAACCATTTCCCTGTTTGACTGCTAGGTGTTATGGGTATTATGACACTTCCACTGTGGGGCTCTATAAAACTATTGGAAACATTTCCCTGTTTGACTGCTAGGTGTTATGGGTATTATGACACCTCCACTGTGGGGCTCTATAAAACCATTGGAACCATTTCCCTGTTTGACTGCTAGGTGTTATGGGTATTATGACACCTCCACTGTGGGGCTCTATAAAACCATTGGAACCATTTCCCTGTTTGACTGCTAGGTGTTATGGGTATTATGACACCTCCACTGTGGGGCTCTATAAAACTATTGGAACCATTTCCCTGTTTGACTGCTAGGTGTTATGGGTATTATGACACCTCCACTGTGGGGCTCTATAAAACTATTGGAACCATTTCCCTGTTTGACCTCTAGGTGTTATGGGTACTATGACACCTCCACTGTGGGGCTCTATAAAACTATTGGAACCATTTCCCTGTTTGACTGCTAGGTGTTATGGGTATTATGACACCTCCACTGTGGGGCTCTATAAAACTATTGGAACCATTTCCCTGTTTGACCTCTAGGTGTTATGGGTACTATGACACCTCCACTGTGGGGCTCTATAAAACCATTGGAACCATTTCCCTGTTTGACTGCTAGGTGTTATGGGTATTATGACACCTCCACTGTGGGGCTCTATAAAACTATTGGAACCATTTCCCTGTTTGACTGCTAGGTGTTATGGGTATTATGACACCTCCACTGTGGGGCTCTATAAAACCATTGGAACCATTTCCCTGTTTGACTGCTAGGTGTTATGGGTATTATGACACTTCCACTGTGGGGCTCTATAAAACTATTGGAAACATTTCCCTGTTTGACTGCTAGGTGTTATGGGTATTATGACACCTCCACTGTGGGGCTCTATAAAACCATTGGAACCATTTCCCTGTTTGACTGCTAGGTGTTATGGGTATTATGACACCTCCACTGTGGGGCTCTATAAAACCATTGGAACCATTTCCCTGTTTGACTGCTAGGTGTTATGGGTATTATGACACCTCCACTGTGGGGCTCTATAAAACTATTGGAACCATTTCCCTGTTTGACTGCTAGGTGTTATGGGTATTATGACACCTCCACTGTGGGGCTCTATAAAACTATTGGAACCATTTCCCTGTTTGACCTCTAGGTGTTATGGGTACTATGACACCTCCACTGTGGGGCTCTATAAAACCATTGGAACCATTTCCCTGTTTGACTGCTAGGTGTTATGGGTATTATGACACCTCCACTGTGGGGCTCTATAAAACTATTGGAACCATTTCCCTGTTTGACTGCTAGGTGTTATGGGTATTATGACACTTCCACTGTGGGGCTCTATAAAACTATTGGAAACATTTCCCTGTTTGACTGCTAGGTGTTATGGGTATTATGACACCTCCACTGTGGGGCTCTATAAAACTATTGGAACCATTTCCCTGTTTGACTGCTAGGTGTTATGGGTATTATGACACCTCCACTGTGGGGCTCTATAAAACCATTGGAACCATTTCCCTGTTTGACTGCTAGGTGTTATGGGTATTATGACACCTCCACTGTGGGGCTCTATAAAACCATTGGAACCATTTCCCTGTTTGACTGCTAGGTGTTATGGGTATTATGACACCTCCACTGTGGGGCTCTATAAAACCATTGGAACCATTTCCCTGTTTGACTGCTAGGTGTTATGGGTATTATGACACCTCCACTGTGGGGCTCTATAAAACCATTGGAACCATTTCCCTGTTTGACTGCTAGGTGTTATGGGTATTATGACACCTCCACTGTGGGGCTCTATAAAACTATTGGAACCATTTCCCTGTTTGACTGCTAGGTGTTATGGGTATTATGACACCTCCACTGTGGGGCTCTATAAAACCATTGGAACCATTTCCCTGTTTGACTGCTAGGTGTTATGGGTATTATGACACCTCCACTGTGGGGCTCTATAAAACCATTGGAACCATTTCCCTGTTTGACTGCTAGGTGTTATGGGTATTATGACACCTCCACTGTGGGGCTCTATAAAACCATTGGAACCATTTCCCTGTTTGACTGCTAGGTGTTATGGGTATTATAACACCTCCACTGTGGGGCTCTATAAAACCATTGGAACCATTTCCCTGTTTGACTGCTAGGTGTTATGGGTATTATGACACCTCCACTGTGGGGCTCTATAAAACCATTGGAACCATTTCCCTGTTTGACTGCTAGGTGTTATGGGTATTATGACACCTCCACTGTGGGGCTCTATAAAACCATTGGAACCATTTCCCTGTTTGACTGCTAGGTGTTATGGGTATTATGACACCTCCACTGTGGGGCTCTATAAAACCATTGGAACCATTTCCCTGTTTGACTGCTAGGTGTTATGGGTATTATGACACCTCCACTGTGGGGCTCTATAAAACCATTGGAACCATTTCCCTGTTTGACTGCTAGGTGTTATGGGTATTATGACACCTCCACTGTGGGGCTCTATAAAACCATTGGAACCATTTCCCTGTTTGACTGCTAGGTGTTATGGGTATTATGACACTTCCACTGTGGGGCTCTATAAAACCATTGGAACCATTTCCCTGTTTGACTGCTAGGTGTTATGGGTATTATGACACCTCCACTGTGGGGCTCTATAAAACCATTGGAAACATTTCCCTGTTTGACTGCTAGGTGTTATGGGTATTATGACACTTCCACTGTGGGGCTCTATAAAACCATTGGAACCATTTCCCTGTTTGACTGCTAGGTGTTATGGGTATTATGACACTTCCACTGTGGGGCTCTATAAAACCATTGGAACCATTTCCCTGTTTGACTGCTAGGTGTTATGGGTATTATGACACCTCCACTGTGGGGCTCTATAAAACTATTGGAACCATTTCCCTGTTTGACTGCTAGGTGTTATGGGTATTATGACAACTGAAATACACAAAATACAAAAAACGCAAATGTGAAAAAATGGTGGATATAGCATTTCGGATATAAACTCTTCATAAATTATTTAAAAAACTGTCACCTCACCTCTTAGATTTGGTGTCATGTTCCCCAGAAGAGGCGCGGCCCCCCTCCTCTCTCTCCCCAGAGAGACTCATTTTAGAGCACTGACCCCTAAACAGAGATACAACATGTTGGTTGTGGTTAACACAGTGACAACTAATTATTGAATGTCAATTGTTCTCATTTATTCATTATCTTTTAGAAATAAAAAATGTACTAACAGATACATGACAAGGTGCTGAGATCACCTTCCTGATGACAAGTGTCTCAGTATCTATGATCTAGGTGAGAGAGAACCTTCCTGATGACAAGTGGCTCTGTATCTATGATCTAGGTGAGAGAGAACCTTCCTGATGACAAGTGGCTCTGTATCTATGATCTAGGTGAGAGAGAACCTTCCTGATGACAAGTGGCTCTGTATCTATGATCTAGGTGAGAGAGAACCTTCCTGATGACAAGTGGCTCTGTATCTATGATCTAGGTGAGAGATCACCTTCCTGATGACAAGTGGCTCTGTATCTATGATCTAGGTGAGAGATCACCTTCCTGATGACAAGTGGCTCTGTATCTATGATCTAGGTGAGAGAGAACCTTCCTGATGACAAGTGGCTCTGTATCTATGATCTAGGTGAGAGATCACCTTCCTGATGACAAGTGGCTCTGTATCTATGATCTAGGTGAGAGATCACCTTCCTGATGACAAGTGGCTCTGTATCTATGATCTAGGTGAGAGAGAACCTTCCTGATGACAAGTGGCTCTGTATCTATGATCTAGGTGAGAGATCACCTTCCTGATGACAAGTGGCTCTGTATCTATGATTTAGGTTAGAGAGAACCTTCCTGATGACAAGTGTCTCTGTATCTATATTCTAGGTTCAGTTGATCTCTGGATGTAATAATATCTGGTCAAAGTCTAGTGACACAACACCATAGTATATCATAACCATAACAGCAGTTTAACCTTTGGCCAGTAAAGGCCACGGCAGACTATAAAATGTAGAATCATAATCATCAGAGTAGCGCAGTGGTCTAAGGCTCTGCATCTCAGTTCTTGAGGTGTTACTACAGACAACCTGGTTTGAATCCAGATTGCATCACAACTGGCTGTGATTGGGAGTCCCATAGGGTGGAAGGTGGTGCACAATTGGCCCAACATCGTCTGGGTTTGGCTGGTGTTGGCCGTCATTGTAAATAAGAATTAGTTTTTAACTGACTCGCCTATTTAATAAATAAATTAATATAATAAATAAATGATGGCTCCAGGTTCAACATACACTAACTTTGAAGTATGCAGTTGGGTCCAAAATTATTGACACCCTTGATAAAGATTAGCAAAGATTACTGTATAAAATACATCATTCAAATACTGAGCTATATTATATGCTAAACAAATGGGAAATTCAATTATTTTATACTAATACAATTTCTCAGAGAAAGAGATTTTGTTTAACAAATCATACTTTTTTTCTCAAAAAGGCAAAATTTGACACCCCTGTTTTCAAACCTTTCAACACCTCCCTTGTGAGGATAACAGCACTGAGCCTTTTTCTAAAATGTTTTATGAGTTGGAGAACACATTGGGAGTGATCTGAGACCATTCCTCCATTCAGAATCCTTCCAAATTGCCTACAGGAAGGTAAAGACAGTGGTGGAATAAGTTCTCAATTGTCAAACCTGAGTAAAAGTAAAAGTACCTTAACAGAAAATGACTCCTAAAAGTGA
This sequence comes from Oncorhynchus mykiss, assembly GCF_013265735.2. NCBI lineage: Eukaryota > Metazoa > Chordata > Actinopteri > Salmoniformes > Salmonidae > Oncorhynchus > Oncorhynchus mykiss. Next base: position 102,196,395 of record NC_048576.1, read on the forward strand.
AAGTTACTCAGTAAAATACTACTTGAGTAAAAGTCTAAAAGGTTCTGGCATTAAATGTACTTAAGTACAGTGGTATAAAAAGTTGAGTAAAAGTAAATGCTATTCATCAAGTTCCTTATATTAAGACTGTACAATTTTCGTATTATTTGTAATTACGGACAGACAGGCGCACACCAACACTCAGACATCATTTACAAACACAGTAGCTGTGAAATATAAATAGTAAAGTAAAGTACAGACAACCAAAAAACACGACTTAAGTTTTAATGAAGTACATCATTATGATGATCCAGGTTCATATTATATCATGTAGAATCATTATGATGATCCAGGTTCATACTATAACATGTAGAATCATTATGATGATCCAGGTTCATATTATATCATTTACACACCGGTCTCTGACTTAAGTTTTAATGAAGTACTTTACACCACTGGGTAAAGGTACAAATAAACACAAAACAAAGAAACAAACTTCCGTCATTGAAGAGGCTTGAATCTTAGTCATTTACACACCATCTCTGACTACTATCCCAACTACAACATTCTACCAACATCAGACGTGAATAATCCCTGGTAGGATCCTTACTATCCCAACTTCAACATTCTACCAACATCAGACATGAATAATCCCTGGTAAGATCCTTACTATCCCAACTTCAACATTCTACCAACATCAGACGTGAATAATCCCTGGTAGGATCCTTACTATCCCAACTACAACATTCTACCAGCATCAGACATGAATAATCCCTGGTAGGATCCTTACTATCCCAACTACAACATTCTACCAACATCAGACGTGAATAATCCCTGGTAGGATCCTTACTATCCCAACTACAACATTCTACCAACATCAGACGTGAATAATCCCTGGTAGGATCCTTACTATCCCAACTACAACATTCTACCAGCATCAGACGTGAATAATCCCTGGTAAGATCCTTACTATCCCAACTTCAACATTCTACCAACATCAGACGTGAATAATCCCTGGTAAAATCCTTACTATGCCAACTACAACATTCTACCAACATCAGACGTGAATAATCCCTGGTAAAATCCTTACTATCCCAACTTCAACATTCTACCAACATCAGACATGAATAATCCCTGGTAGGATCCTTACTATCCCAACTTCAACATTCTACCAACAGACGTGAATAATCCCTGGTAAGATCCTTACTATCCCAACTTCAACATTCTACCAACATCAGACGTGAATAATCCCTGGTAGGATCCTTACTATCCCAACTTCAACATTCTACCAGCATCAGACGTGAATAATCCCTGGTAGGATCCTTACTATCCCAACTACAACATTCTACCAACATCAGACGTGAATAATCCCTGGTAGGATCCTTACTATCCCAACTACAACATTCTACCAACATCAGACGTGAATAATCCCTGGTAAAATCCTTACTGTCCCAACTTCAACATTCTACCAACATCAGACGTGAATAATCCCTGGTAGGATCCTTACTATCCCAACTTCAACATTCTACCAGCATCAAACATGAATAACCCCTGGTAAAATCCTTACTATCCCAACTTCAACATTCTACCAGCATCAGACATGAATAATCCCTGGTAAGATCCTTACTATCCCAACTACAACATTCTACCAACATCCTACATGAATAATCCCTGGTATGATCCTTACTATCCCAACTTCAACATTCTACCAACATCCTACATGAATAATCCCTGGTAGGATCCTTACTATCATAATATCAACATTCTACGAATCCTACATGAATAATCCCTGGTAGGATCCTTACCTTGCAGCCTGAATTCAAAACCAGAATCTTTGTGCTGAGAAAGAAACCCTGGGAAAAGTTTATTCACCTCCCCAAAGTCAAGAGACTTGGTATCATTTGTGTTACTGATTAACTTAGGACAGCATCATTTCTGGCAAAGTCTTGTGACAGTGACCCCATGTCAGCATCATCAGAAAACTAGTTAAAGCTGTTTACGAGAAAAGCCAAGGGTTTACAATCTGTCAGAAACATGTGTATAGGTGGCAGGGAAGTCAGGCGCAGGAGAGTCAAACGGAATGTAATGGAGTCTTTTAATTAGCAGTCCACTAAACCTACTCCAAACACTATATGTGCATAAATAACAAATGGGTACGATGACCTGTCGCGAACCTATACAACTACAACACTGACATAAAACAATCTCTGACAAAAACATGAGGGGAAACAGAGGGTTAAATACACAACAGGTAATGAATGAGATTGAAAACAGGTGTGTAAGAAGACAAGACAAAACCAATGGAAAATGAAAAATGGATCAATGATGGCTAGAAGACCGGTGACTTCGACCACCGAACAAAGAGAGGAAACGACTTTGGTAAAAGTCGTGACAACAATCAAATCGCTGTGTAGCTGCTTTCCTGCAGTCAAATTACCTTATGACCTCAGGTGGAATGTTATTCATATTGTATCATTATTACCTAGTGACCTCATGGTGGAATGTTATTCATATTGTATCATTATTACCTAGTGACCTCATGGTGGAATGTTATTCATATTGTATTATTATTACCTAGTGACCTCATGGTGGAATGTTATTCATATTGTATCATTATTACCTAGTGACCTCATGGTGGAATGTTATTCATATTGTATCACTATTACCTAGTGACCTCATGGTGGAATGTTATTCATATTGTATCATTATTACCTAGTGACCTCATGGTGGAATGTTATTCATATTGTATCATTATTACCTAGTGACCTCATGGTGGAATGTTATTCATATTTTATATAATTTCATAATTAATAAACATTAATTGTTTTTTAAGGCTGAAAATCCGGTGTTTCTCTGCCAAATGGTGTTGTTATATTTCAGTCTTCTGTGATGTATATAAAGTGAATATATTGGGATGCAACTCAACATGTAATATATTTCAGTCTTCTGTGATGTATATAAAGTGAATATATTGGGATGCAACTCAACATGTAATATATTTCAGTCTTCTGTGATGTATATAAAGTGAATATATTGGGATGCAACTCAACATGTAATATATTTCAGTCTTCTGTGATGTATATAAAGTGAATATATTGGGATGCAACTCAACATGTAATATATTTCAGTCTTCTGTGATGTATATAAAGTGAATATATTGGGATGCAACTCAACATGTAATATATTTCAGTCTTCTGTGATGTTTATAAAGTGAATATATTGGGATGCAACTCAACATGTAATATATTTCAGTCTTCTGTGATGTATATAAAGTGTCATATTGGGATGCAACTCAACATGTAATATATTTCAGTCTTCTGTGATGTATATAAAGTGAATATATTGGGATGCAACTCAACATGTAATATATTTCAGTCTTCTGTGATGTTTATAAAGTGAATATATTGGGATGCAACTCAACATGTAATATATTTCAGTCTTCTGTGATGTATATAAAGTGTCATATTGGGATGCAACTCAACATGTAATATATTTCAGTCTTCTGTGATGTATATAAAGTGAATATATTGGGATGCAACTCAACATGTAATATATTTCAGTCTTCTGTGATGTATATAAAGTGAATATATTGGGATGCAACTCAACATGTAATATATTTCAGTCTTCTGTGATGTATATAAAGTGTCATATTGGGATGCAACTCAACATGTAATATATTTCAGTCTTCTGTGATGTATATAAAGTTAATATATTGGGATGCAACTCAACATGTAATATATTTCAGTCTTCTGTGATGTATATAAAGTGAATATATTGGGATGCAACTCAACATGTAATATATTTCAGTCTTCTGTGATGTATATAAAGTGTCATATTGGGATGCAACTCAACATTTAATATATTTCAGTCTTCTGTGATGTATATAAAGTGAATATATTGGGATGCAACTCAACATGTAATATATTTCAGTCTTCTGTGATGTATATAAAGTGTCATATTGGGATGCAACTCAACATGTAATATATTTCAGTCTTCTGTGATGTATATAAAGTGTCATATTGGGATGCAACTCAACATGTAATATATTTCAGTCTTCTGTGATGTATATAAAGTGAATATATTGGGATGCAACTCAACATGTAATATATTTCAGTCTACTGTGATGTATATAAAGTTAATATATTGGGATACAACTCAACATGTAATATATTTCAGTCTTCTGTGATGTATATAAAGTGTCATATTGGGATGCAACTCAACATGTAATATATTTCAGTCTTCTGTGATGTATATAAAGTGAATATATTGGGATGCAACTCAACATGTAATATATTTCAGTCTACTGTGATGTATATAAAGTGTCATATTGGGATGCAACTCAACATGTAATATATTTCAGTCTTCTGTGATGTTTATAAAGTGTCATATTGGGATGCAACTCAACATGTAATATATTTCAGTCTTCTGTGATGTATATGAAGTTAATATATTGGGATGCAACTCAACATGTAATATATTTCAGTCTACTGTGATGTATATAAAGTTAATATATTGGGATGCAACTCAACATGTAATATATTTCAGTCTACTGTGATGTATATAAAGTGAATATATTGGGATGCAACTCAACATGTAATATATTTCAGTCTTCTGTGATGTTTATAAAGTGTCATATTGGGATGCAACTCAACATGTAATATATTTCAGTCTTCTGTGATGTATATAAAGTGTCATATTGGGATGCAACTCAACATGTAATATATTTCAGTCTACTGTGATGTATATAAAGTGAATATATTGGGATACAACTCAACATGTAATATATTTCAGTCTTCTGTGATGTATATAAAGTGTCATATTGGGATGCAACTCAACATGTAATATATTTCAGTCTTCTGTGATGTATATAAAGTGTCATATTGGGATGCAACTCAACATGTAATATATTTCAGTCTACTGTGATGTATATAAAGTGAATATATTGGGATGCAACTCAACATGTAATATATTTCAGTCTTCTGTGATGTATATAAAGTGTCATATTGGGATGCAACTCAACATGTAATATATTTCAGTCTTCTGTGATGTATATAAAGTGAATATATTGGGATGCAACTCAACATGTAATATATTTCAGTCTACTGTGATGTATATAAAGTGAATATATTGGGATGCAACTCAACATGTAATATATTTCAGTCTTCTGTGATGTATATAAAGTGTCATATTGGGATGCAACTCAACATGTAATATATTTCAGTCTTCTGTGATGTATATAAAGTGAATATATTGGGATGCAACTCAACATGTAATATATTTCAGTCTTCTGTGATGTATATAAAGTGAATATATTGGGATGCAACTCAACATGTAATATATTTCAGTCTTCTGTGATGTATATAAAGTGAATATATTGGGATGCAACTCAACATGTAATATATTTCAGTCTTCTGTGATGTTTATAAAGTGTCATATTGGGATGCAACTCAACATGTAATATATTTCAGTCTACTGTGATGTATATAAAGTTAATATATTGGGATACAACTCAACATGTAATATATTTCAGTCTTCTGTGATGTATATAAAGTGTCATATTGGGATGCAACTCAACATGTAATATATTTCAGTCTTCTGTGATGTATATAAAGTGAATATATTGGGATGCAACTCAACATGTAATATATTTCAGTCTTCTGTGATGTATATAAAGTGAATATATTGGGATGCAACTCAACATGTAATATATTTCAGTCTTCTGTGATGTTTATAAAGTGTCATATTGGGATGCAACTCAACATGTAATATATTTCAGTCTTCTGTGATGTATATAAAGTGTCATATTGGGATGCAACTCAACATGTAATATATTTCAGTCTTCTGTGATGTATATAAAGTGTCATATTGGGATGCAACTCAACATGTAATATATTTCAGTCTACTGTGATGTATATAAAGTGTCATATTGGGATGCAACTCAACATGTAATATATTTCAGTCTTCTGTGATGTATATAAAGTGTCATATTGGGATGCAACTCAACATGTAATATATTTCAGTCTACTGTGATGTATATAAAGTGAATATATTGGGATGCAACTCAACATGTAATATATTTCAGTCTACTGTGATGTTTATAAAGTGTCATATTGGGATGCAACTCAACATGTAATATATTTCAGTCTACTGTGATGTATATAAAGTGTCATATTGGGATGCAACTCAACATGTAATATATTTCAGTCTTCTGTGATGTTTATAAAGTGTCATATTGGGATGCAACTCAACATGTAATATATTTCAGTCTTCTGTGATGTATATAAAGTGAATATATTGGGATGCAACTCAACATGTAATATATTTCAGTCTTCTGTGATGTATATAAAGTGAATATATTGGGATGCAACTCAACATGTAATATATTTCAGTCTACTGTGATGTATATAAAGTGTCATATTGGGATGCAACTCAACATGTAATATATTTCAGTCTTCTGTGATGTATATAAAGTGAATATATTGGGATGCAACTCAACATGTAATATATTTCAGTCTTCTGTGATGTATATAAAGTGAATATATTGGGATGCAACTCAACATGTAATATATTTCAGTCTTCTGTGATGTATATAAAGTGAATATATTGGGATGCAACTCAACATGTAATATATTTCAGTCTTCTGTGATGTATATAAAGTGAATATATTGGGATGCAACTCAACATGTAATATATTTCAGTCTTCTGTGATGTATATAAAGTGAATATATTGGGATGCAACTCAACATGTAATATATTTCAGTCTTCTGTGATGTTTATAAAGTGTCATATTGGGATGCAACTCAACATGTAATATATTTCAGTCTACTGTGATGTATATAAAGTTAATATATTGGGATACAACTCAACATGTAATATATTTCAGTCTTCTGTGATGTATATAAAGTGTCATATTGGGATGCAACTCAACATGTAATATATTTCAGTCTTCTGTGATGTATATAAAGTGAATATATTGGGATGCAACTCAACATGTAATATATTTCAGTCTTCTGTGATGTATATAAAGTGAATATATTGGGATGCAACTCAACATGTAATATATTTCAGTCTTCTGTGATGTTTATAAAGTGTCATATTGGGATGCAACTCAACATGTAATATATTTCAGTCTTCTGTGATGTATATAAAGTGTCATATTGGGATGCAACTCAACATGTAATATATTTCAGTCTTCTGTGATGTATATAAAGTGTCATATTGGGATGCAACTCAACATGTAATATATTTCAGTCTACTGTGATGTATATAAAGTGTCATATTGGGATGCAACTCAACATGTAATATATTTCAGTCTACTGTGATGTTTATAAAGTGTCATATTGGGATGCAACTCAACATGTAATATATTTCAGTCTACTGTGATGTATATAAAGTGTCATATTGGGATGCAACTCAACATGTAATATATTTCAGTCTTCTGTGATGTTTATAAAGTGTCATATTGGGATGCAACTCAACATGTAATATATTTCAGTCTTCTGTGATGTATATAAAGTGAATATATTGGGATGCAACTCAACATGTAATATATTTCAGTCTTCTGTGATGTATATAAAGTGAATATATTGGGATGCAACTCAACATGTAATATATTTCAGTCTACTGTGATGTATATAAAGTGTCATATTGGGATGCAACTCAACATGTAATATATTTCAGTCTTCTGTGATGTATATAAAGTGAATATATTGGGATGCAACTCAACATGTAATATATTTCAGTCTTCTGTGATGTATATAAAGTGAATATATTGGGATGCAACTCAACATGTAATATATTTCAGTCTTCTGTGATGTATATAAAGTGTCATATTGGGATGCAACTCAACATGTAATATATTTCAGTCTTCTGTGATGTTTATAAAGTGTCATATTGGGATGCAACTCAACATGTAATATATTTCAGTCTTCTGTGATGTATATAAAGTGAATATATTGGGATGCAACTCAACATGTAATATATTTCAGTCTTCTGTGATGTATATAAAGTGTCATATTGGGATGCAACTCAACATGTAATATATTTCAGTCTACTGTGATGTATATAAAGTGAATATATTGGGATGCAACTCAACATGTAATATATTTCAGTCTACTGTGATGTATATAAAGTGAATATATTGGGATGCAACTCAACATGTAATATATTTCAGTCTTCTGTGATGTATATAAAGTGTCATATTGGGATACAACTCAACATGTAATATATTTCAGTCTTCTGTGATGTATATAAAGTGTCATATTGGGATGCAACTCAACATGTAATATATTTCAGTCTACTGTGATGTTTATAAAGTGTCATATTGGGATGCAACTCAACATGTAATATATTTCAGTCTTCTGTGATGTATATAAAGTGAATATATTGGGATGCAACTCAACATGTAATATATTTCAGTCTTCTGTGATGTATATAAAGTGAATATATTGGGATGCAACTCAACATGTAATATATTTCAGTCTTCTGTGATGTATATAAAGTTAATATATTGGGATGCAACTCAACATGTAATATATTTCAGTCTTCTGTGATGTATATAAAGTTAATATATTGGGATGCAACTCAACATGTAATATATTTCAGTCTTCTGTGATGTTTATAAAGTGTCATATTGGGATGCAACTCAACATGTAATATATTTCAGTCTTCTGTGATGTTTATAAAGTGTCATATTGGGATGCAACTCAACATGTAATATATTTCAGTCTTCTGTGATGTATATAAAGTGAATATATTGGGATGCAACTCAACATGTAATATATTTCAGTCTTCTGTGATGTATATAAAGTGAATATATTGGGATGCAACTCAACATGTAATATATTTCAGTCTTCTGTGATGTATATAAAGTGTCATATTGGGATGCAACTCAACATTTAATATATTTCAGTCTTCTGTGATGTTTATAAAGTGTCATATTGGGATGCAACTCAACATGTAATATATTTCAGTCTTCTGTGATGTATATAAAGTTAATATATTGGGATACAACTCAACATGTAATATATTTCAGTCTTCTGTGATGTATATAAAGTGTCATATTGGGATGCAACTCAACATGTAATATATTTCAGTCTTCTGTGATGTATATAAAGTGAATATATTGGGATGCAACTCAACATGTAATATATTTCAGTCTACTGTGATGTTTATAAAGTGTCATATTGGGATGCAACTCAACATGTAATATATTTCAGTCTTCTGTGATGTATATAAAGTGTCATATTGGGATGCAACTCAACATGTAATATATTTCAGTCTACTGTGATGTTTATAAAGTGTCATATTGGGATGCAACTCAACATGTAATATATTTCAGTCTTCTGTGATGTATATAAAGTGAATATATTGGGATGCAACTCAACATGTAATATATTTCAGTCTTCTGTGATGTATATAAAGTGAATATATTGGGATGCAACTCAACATGTAATATATTTCAGTCTTCTGTGATGTATATAAAGTTAATATATTGGGATACAACTCAACATGTAATATATTTCAGTCTACTGTGATGTATATAAAGTGTCATATTGGGATACAACTCAACATGTAATATATTTCAATCTACTGTGATGTATATAAAGTGTCATATTGGGATGCAACTCAACATGTAATATATTTCAGTCTTCTGTGATGTTTATAAAGTGTCATATTGGGATGCAACTCAACATGTAATATATTTCAGTCTACTGTGATGTATATAAAGTGAATATATTGGGATGCAACTCAACATGTAATATATTTCAGTCTTCTGTGATGTTTATAAAGTTAATATATTGGGATGCAACTCAACATGTAATATATTTCAGTCTTCTGTGATGTATATAAAGTGAATATATTGGGATGCAACTCAACATGTAATATATTTCAGTCTTCTGTGATGTATATAAAGTGTCATATTGGGATGCAACTCAACATGTAATATATTTCAGTCTACTGTGATGTATATAAAGTGAATATATTGGGATGCAACTCAACATGTAATATATTTCAGTCTTCTGTGATGTATATAAAGTGAATATATTGGGATGCAACTCAACATGTAATATATTTCAGTCTTCTGTGATGTATATAAAGTGAATATATTGGGATACAACTCAACATGTAATATATTTCAGTCTTCTGTGATGTATATAAAGTGAATATATTGGGATGCAACTCAACATGTAATATATTTCAGTCTTCTGTGATGTATATAAAGTGTCATATTGGGATGCAACTCAACATGTAATATATTTCAGTCTTCTGTGATGTATATAAAGTGTCATATTGGGATGCAACTCAACATGTAATATATTTCAGTCTTCTGTGATGTATATAAAGTGTCATATTGGGATGCAACTCAACATGTAATATATTTCAGTCTTCTGTGATGTATATAAAGTGTCATATTGGGATGCAACTCAACATGTAATATATTTCAGTCTTCTGTGATGTATATAAAGTGTCATATTGGGATGCAACTCAACATGTAATATATTTCAGTCTTCTGTGATGTTTATAAAGTGTCATATTGGGATGCAACTCAACATGTAATATATTTCAGTCTACTGTAATGTATATAAAGTGAATATATTGGGATACAACTCAACATGTAATATATTTCAGTCTTCTGTGATGTATATAAAGTGTCATATTGGGATGCAACTCAACATGTAATATATTTCAGTCTTCTGTGATGTATATAAAGTTAATATATTGGGATGCAACTCAACATGTAATATATTTCAGTCTTCTGTGATGTATATAAAGTGTCATATTGGGATGCAACTCAACATGTAATATATTTCAGTCTACTGTGATGTATATAAAGTGTAATAATGGGATGCAACTCAACATGTAATATATTTCAGTCTACTGTGATGTATATAAAGTGTCATATTGGGATGCAACTCAACATGTAATATATTTCAGTCTTCTGTGATGTATATAAAGTGTCATATTGGGATACAACTCAACATGTAATATATTTCAGTCTTCTGTGATGTATATAAAGTTAATATATTGGGATGCAACTCAACATGTAATATATTTCAGTCTACTGTGATGTATATAAAGTGTCATAATGGGATGCAACTCAACATGTAATATATTTCAGTCTTCTGTGATGTATATAAAGTGTCATATTGGGATACAACTCAACATGTAATATATTTCAGTCTTCTGTGATGTATATAAAGTTAATATATTGGGATGCAACTCAACATGTAATATATTTCAGTCTTCTGTGATGTATATAAAGTTAATATATTGGGATACAACTCAACATGTAATATATTTCAGTCTTCTGTGATGTATATAAAGTGTCATATTGGGATGCAACTCAACATGTAATATATTTCAGTCTTCTGTGATGTATATAAAGTTAATATATTGGGATACAACTCAACATGTAATATATTTCAGTCTTCTGTGATGTTTATAAAGTGTCATATTGGGATGCAACTCAACATGTAATATATTTCAGTCTTCTGTGATGTATATAAAGTGTCATATTGGGATGCAACTCAACATGTAATATATTTCAGTCTTCTGTGATGTATATAAAGTTAATATATTGGGATACAACTCAACATGTAATATATTTCAGTCTTCTGTGATGTATATAAAGTGTCATATTGGGATGCAACTCAACATGTAATATATTTCAGTCTTCTGTGATGTATATAAAGTGTCATATTGGGATGCAACTCAACATGTAATATATTTCAGTCTTCTGTGATGTATATAAAGTGAATATAATGGGATGCAACTCAACATGTAATATATTTCAGTCTTCTGTGATGTATATAAAGTGTCATATTGGGATGCAACTCAACATGTAATATATTTCAGTCTTCTGTGATGTATATAAAGTGAATATATTGGGATACAACTCAACATGTAATATATTTCAGTCTTCTGTGATGTATATAAAGTGTCATATTGGGATGCAACTCAACATGTAATATATTTCAGTCTACTGTGATGTATATAAAGTGTCATATTGGGATGCAACTCAACATGTAATATATTTCAGTCTTCTGTGATGTTTATAAAGTTAATATATTGGGATACAACTCAACATGTAATATATTTCAGTCTTCTGTGATGTATATAAAGTGAATATATTGGGATGCAACTCAACATGTAATATATTTCAGTCTTCTGTGATGTATATAAAGTGTCATATTGGGATGCAACTCAACATGTAATATATTTCAGTCTTCTGTGATGTATATAAAGTGAATATATTGGGATGCAACTCAACATGTAATATATTTCAGTCTACTGTGATGTATATAAAGTGTCATATTGGGATGCAACTCAACATGTAATATATTTCAGTCTTCTGTGATGTATATAAAGTGAATATATTGGGATGCAACTCAACATGTAATATATTTCAGTCTTCTGTGATGTATATAAAGTGTCATATTGGGATGCAACTCAACATGTAATATATTTCAGTCTTCTGTGATGTATATAAAGTGTCATATTGGGATGCAACTACACATGTAATATATTTCAGTCTACTGTGATGTATATAAAGTGAATATATTGGGATGCAACTCAACATGTAATATATTTCAGTCTTCTGTGATGTATATAAAGTGAATATATTGGGATGCAACTCAACATGTAATATATTTCAGTCTTCTGTGATGTATATAAAGTGTCATATTGGGATGCAACTCAACATGTAATATATTTCAGTCTTCTGTGATGTATATAAAGTGTCATATTGGGATGCAACTACACATGTAATATATTTCAGTCTACTGTGATGTATATAAAGTGAATATATTGGGATGCAACTCAACATGTAATATATTTCAGTCTTCTGTGATGTATATAAAGTGTCATATTGGGATGCAACTCAACATGTAATATATTTCAGTCTTCTGTGATGTTTATAAAGTGTCATATTGGGATGCAACTCAACATGTAATATATTTCAGTCTTCTGTGATGTATATAAAGTGTCATATTGGGATACAACTCAACATGTAATATATTTCAGTCTACTGTGATGTATATAAAGTGTCATATTGGGATGCAACTCAACATGTAATATATTTCAGTCTTCTGTGATGTATATAAAGTGTCATATTGGGATGCAACTCAACATGTAATATATTTCAGTCTTCTGTGATGTATATAAAGTTAATATATTGGGATGCAACTCAACATGTAATATATTTCAGTCTACTGTGATGTATATAAAGTGTCATATTGGGATGCAACTCAACATGTAATATATTTCAGTCTTCTGTGATGTTTATAAAGTTAATATATTGGGATACAACTCAACATGTAATATATTTCAGTCTTCTGTGATGTATATAAAGTGAATATATTGGGATGCAACTCAACATGTAATATATTTCAGTCTTCTGTGATGTATATAAAGTGTCATATTGGGATGCAACTCAACATGTAATATATTTCAGTCTTCTGTGATGTATATAAAGTGTCATATTGGGATGCAACTACACATGTAATATATTTCAGTCTACTGTGATGTATATAAAGTGAATATATTGGGATGCAACTCAACATGTAATATATTTCAGTCTTCTGTGATGTATATAAAGTGAATATATTGGGATACAACTCAACATGTAATATATTTCAGTCTACTGTGATGTATATAAAGTGTCATATTGGGATGCAACTCAACATGTAATATATTTCAGTCTTCTGTGATGTATATAAAGTGAATATATTGGGATGCAACTCAACATGTAATATATTTCAGTCTTCTGTGATGTATATAAAGTTAATATATTGGGATGCAACTCAACATGTAATATATTTCAGTCTTCTGTGATGTTTATAAAGTGTCATATTGGGATGCAACTCAACATGTAATATATTTCAGTCTTCTGTGATGTATATAAAGTGTCATATTGGGATGCAACTCAACATGTAATATATTTCAGTCTTCTGTGATGTTTATAAAGTGTCATATTGGGATGCAACTCAACATGTAATATATTTCAGTCTTCTGTGATGTTTATAAAGTGTCATATTGGGATGCAACTCAACATGTAATATATTTCAGTCTTCTGTGATGTTTATAAAGTGTCATATTGGGATGCAACTCAACATGTAATATATTTCAGTCTACTGTGATGTATATAAAGTGTCATATTGGGATGCAACTCAACATGTAATATATTTCAGTCTTCTGTGATGTATATAAAGTGTCATATTGGGATGCAACTCAACATGTAATATATTTCAGTCTACTGTGATGTATATAAAGTGAATATATTGGGATGCAACTCAACATGTAATATATTTCAGTCTTCTGTGATGTATATAAAGTGAATATATTGGGATGCAACTCAACATGTAATATATTTCAGTCTTCTGTGATGTATATAAAGTGAATATATTGGGATGCAACTCAACATGTAATATATTTCAGTCTTCTGTGATGTATATAAAGTGTCATATTGGGATACAACTCAACATGTAATATATTTCAGTCTTCTGTGATGTTTATAAAGTGTCATATTGGGATGCAACTCAACATGTAATATATTTCAGTCTTCTGTGATGTATATAAAGTGTCATATTGGGATGCAACTCAACATGTAATATATTTCAGTCTTCTGTGATGTATATAAAGTGTCATATTGGGATACAACTCAACATGTAATATATTTCAGTCTACTGTGATGTATATAAAGTGTCATATTGGGATGCAACTCAACATGTAATATATTTCAGTCTTCTGTGATGTATATAAAGTTAATATATTGGGATACAACTCAACATGTAATATATTTCAGTCTTCTGTGATGTATATAAAGTTAATATATTGGGATACAACTCAACATGTAATATATTTCAGTCTACTGTGATGTATATAAAGTGTCATATTGGGATGCAACTCAACATGTAATATATTTCAGTCTTCTGTGATGTATATAAAGTGTCATATTGGGATGCAACTCAACATGTAATATATTTCAGTCTTCTGTGATGTATATAAAGTTAATATATTGGGATGCAACTCAACATGTAATATATTTCAGTCTACTGTGATGTATATAAAGTGTCATATTGGGATGCAACTCAACATGTAATATATTTCAGTCTTCTGTGATGTTTATAAAGTTAATATATTGGGATACAACTCAACATGTAATATATTTCAGTCTTCTGTGATGTATATAAAGTGAATATATTGGGATGCAACTCAACATGTAATATATTTCAGTCTTCTGTGATGTATATAAAGTGTCATATTGGGATGCAACTCAACATGTAATATATTTCAGTCTTCTGTGATGTATATAAAGTGTCATATTGGGATGCAACTACACATGTAATATATTTCAGTCTACTGTGATGTATATAAAGTGAATATATTGGGATGCAACTCAACATGTAATATATTTCAGTCTTCTGTGATGTATATAAAGTGAATATATTGGGATGCAACTCAACATGTAATATATTTCAGTCTTCTGTGATGTATATAAAGTGTCATATTGGGATGCAACTCAACATGTAATATATTTCAGTCTTCTGTGATGTTTATAAAGTGTCATATTGGGATGCAACTCAACATGTAATATATTTCAGTCTTCTGTGATGTTTATAAAGTGTCATATTGGGATGCAACTCAACATGTAATATATTTCAGTCTTCTGTGATGTTTATAAAGTGTCATATTGGGATGCAACTCAACATGTAATATATTTCAGTCTACTGTGATGTATATAAAGTGTCATATTGGGATGCAACTCAACATGTAATATATTTCAGTCTTCTGTGATGTATATAAAGTGTCATATTGGGATGCAACTCAACATGTAATATATTTCAGTCTACTGTGATGTATATAAAGTGAATATATTGGGATGCAACTCAACATGTAATATATTTCAGTCTTCTGTGATGTATATAAAGTGAATATATTGGGATGCAACTCAACATGTAATATATTTCAGTCTTCTGTGATGTATATAAAGTGAATATATTGGGATGCAACTCAACATGTAATATATTTCAGTCTTCTGTGATGTATATAAAGTGTCATATTGGGATGCAACTCAACATGTAATATATTTCAGTCTTCTGTGATGTTTATAAAGTGTCATATTGGGATGCAACTCAACATGTAATATATTTCAGTCTTCTGTGATGTTTATAAAGTGTCATATTGGGATGCAACTCAACATGTAATATATTTCAGTCTTCTGTGATGTTTATAAAGTGTCATATTGGGATGCAACTCAACATGTAATATATTTCAGTCTTCTGTGATGTTTATAAAGTGTCATATTGGGATGCAACTCAACATGTAATATATTTCAGTCTTCTGTGATGTATATAAAGTGTCATATTGGGATGCAACTCAACATGTAATATATTTCAGTCTTCTGTGATGTATATAAAGTGAATATATTGGGATGCAACTCAACATGTAATATATTTCAGTCTTCTGTGATTTATATAAAGTGTCATATTGGGATGCAACTCAACATGTAATATATTTCAGTCTTCTGTGATGTATATAAAGTGTCATATTGGGATGCAACTCAACATGTAATATATTTCAGTCTTCTGTGATGTATATAAAGTGTCATATTGGGATGCAACTCAACATGTAATATATTTCAGTCTACTGTGATGTATATAAAGTGTCATATTGGGATGCAACTCAACATGTAATATATTTCAGTCTTCTGTGATGTATATAAAGTGAATATATTGGGATGCAACTCAACATGTAATATATTTCAGTCTACTGTGATGTATATAAAGTGTCATATTGGGATGCAACTCAACATGTAATATATTTCAGTCTTCTGTGATGTATATAAAGTTAATATATTGGGATACAACTCAACATGTAATATATTTCAGTCTTCTGTGATGTATATAAAGTGAATATATTGGGATGCAACTCAACATGTAATATATTTCAGTCTTCTGTGATGTATATAAAGTGAATATAATGGGATGCAACTCAACATGTAATATATTTCAGTCTTCTGTGATGTATATAAAGTGAATATATTGGGATGCAACTCAACATGTAATATATTTCAGTCTTCTGTGATGTATATAAAGTGTCATATTGGGATACAACTCAACATGTAATATATTTCAGTCTTCTGTGATGTATATAAAGTGAATATATTGGGATGCAACTCAACATGTAATATATTTCAGTCTTCTGTGATGTATATAAAGTGTCATATTGGGATGCAACTCAACATGTAATATATTTCAGTCTTCTGTGATGTATATAAAGTGTCATATTGGGATGCAACTCAACATGTAATATATTTCAGTCTTCTGTGATGTATATAAAGTGAATATATTGGGATACAACTCAACATGTAATATATTTCAGTCTTCTGTGATGTATATAAAGTGTCATATTGGGATGCAACTCAACATGTAATATATTTCAGTCTACTGTGATGTATATAAAGTGTCATATTGGGATGCAACTCAACATGTAATATATTTCAGTCTTCTGTGATGTTTATAAAGTTAATATATTGGGATACAACTCAACATGTAATATATTTCAGTCTTCTGTGATGTATATAAAGTGAATATATTGGGATGCAACTCAACATGTAATATATTTCAGTCTTCTGTGATGTATATAAAGTGTCATATTGGGATGCAACTCAACATGTAATATATTTCAGTCTTCTGTGATGTATATAAAGTGAATATATTGGGATGCAACTCAACATGTAATATATTTCAGTCTACTGTGATGTATATAAAGTGTCATATTGGGATGCAACTCAACATGTAATATATTTCAGTCTTCTGTGATGTATATAAAGTGAATATATTGGGATGCAACTCAACATGTAATATATTTCAGTCTTCTGTGATGTATATAAAGTGTCATATTGGGATGCAACTCAACATGTAATATATTTCAGTCTTCTGTGATGTATATAAAGTGTCATATTGGGATGCAACTACACATGTAATATATTTCAGTCTACTGTGATGTATATAAAGTGAATATATTGGGATGCAACTCAACATGTAATATATTTCAGTCTTCTGTGATGTATATAAAGTGAATATATTGGGATGCAACTCAACATGTAATATATTTCAGTCTTCTGTGATGTATATAAAGTGTCATATTGGGATGCAACTCAACATGTAATATATTTCAGTCTTCTGTGATGTTTATAAAGTGTCATATTGGGATGCAACTCAACATGTAATATATTTCAGTCTTCTGTGATGTATATAAAGTGTCATATTGGGATGCAACTCAACATGTAATATATTTCAGTCTTCTGTGATGTATATAAAGTGTCATATTGGGATGCAACTCAACATGTAATATATTTCAGTCTTCTGTGATTTATATAAAGTGTCATATTGGGATGCAACTCAACATGTAATATATTTCAGTCTTCTGTGATGTATATAAAGTGTCATATTGGGATGCAACTCAACATGTAATATATTTCAGTCTTCTGTGATGTATATAAAGTTAATATATTGGGATGCAACTCAACATGTAATATATTTCAGTCTTCTGTGATGTATATAAAGTGTCATATTGGGATGCAACTCAACATGTAATATATTTCAGTCTTCTGTGATGTATATAAAGTGTCATATTGGGATGCAACTCAACATGTAATATATTTCAGTCTTCTGTGATGTTTATAAAGTGTCATATTGGGATGCAACTCAACATGTAATATATTTCAGTCTTCTGTGATGTATATAAAGTGTCATATTGGGATGCAACTCAACATGTAATATATTTCAGTCTACTGTGATGTATATAAAGTGAATATATTGGGATGCAACTCAACATGTAATATATTTCAGTCTTCTGTGATGTATATAAAGTGAATATATTGGGATGCAACTCAACATGTAATATATTTCAGTCTTCTGTGATGTATATAAAGTGTCATATTGGGATACAACTCAACATGTAATATATTTCAGTCTTCTGTGATGTATATAAAGTTAATATATTGGGATGCAACTCAACATGTAATATATTTCAGTCTTCTGTGATGTATATAAAGTGTCATATTGGGATGCAACTCAACATGTAATATATTTCAGTCTTCTGTGATGTATATAAAGTGTCATATTGGGATGCAACTCAACATGTAATATATTTCAGTCATCTGTGATGTATATAAAGTGTCATATTGGGATGCAACTCAACATGTAATATATTTCAGTCTACTGTGATGTTTATAAAGTGTCATATTGGGATGCAACTCAACATGTAATATATTTCAGTCATCTGTGATGTATATAAAGTGTCATATTGGGATGCAACTCAACATGTAATATATTTCAGTCTTCTGTGATGTATATAAAGTGTCATATTGGGATGCAACTCAACATGTAATATATTTCAGTCTTCTGTGATGTATATAAAGTGTCATATTGGGATGCAACTCAACATGTAATATATTTCAGTCTTCTGTGATGTATATAAAGTTAATATATTGGGATGCAACTCAACATGTAATATATTTCAGTCTTCTGTGATGTATATAAAGTGTCATATTGGGATGCAACTCAACATGTAATATATTTCAGTCTTCTGTGATGTTTATAAAGTGTCATATTGGGATGCAACTCAACATGTAATATATTTCAGTCTTCTGTGATGTATATAAAGTGTCATATTGGGATGCAACTCAACATGTAATATATTTCAGTCTTCTGTGATGTTTATAAAGTTAATATATTGGGATGCAACTCAACATGTAATATATTTCAGTCTTCTGTGATGTTTATAAAGTGTCATATTGGGATGCAACTCAACATGTAATATATTTCAGTCTTCTGTGATGTTTATAAAGTTAATATATTGGGATACAACTCAACATGTAATATATTTCAGTCTTCTGTGATGTTTATAAAGTGTCATATTGGGATGCAACTCAACATGTAATATATTTCAGTCTTCTGTGATGTTTATAAAGTGTCATATTGGGATGCAACTCAACATGTAATATATTTCAGTCTTCTGTGATGTATATAAAGTGTCATATTGGGATGCAACTCAACATGTAATA
This sequence comes from Oncorhynchus mykiss, assembly GCF_013265735.2. Taxonomy (NCBI): domain Eukaryota; kingdom Metazoa; phylum Chordata; class Actinopteri; order Salmoniformes; family Salmonidae; genus Oncorhynchus; species Oncorhynchus mykiss. Next base: position 102,216,448 of record NC_048576.1, read on the forward strand.
TATTTCAGTCTTCTGTGATGTATATAAAGTGTCATATTGGGATGCAACTCAACATGTAATATATTTCAGTCTTCTGTGATGTATATAAAGTGTCATATTGGGATGCAACTCAACATGTAATATATTTCAGTCTTCTGTGATGTATATAAAGTTAATATATTGGGATGCAACTCAACATGTAATATATTTCAGTCTTCTGTGATGTATATAAAGTGTCATATTGGGATGCAACTCAACATGTAATATATTTCAGTCTTCTGTGATGTATATAAAGTGTCATATTGGGATGCAACTCAACATGTAATATATTTCAGTCTTCTGTGATGTATATAAAGTGAATATATTGGGATGCAACTCAACATGTAATATATTTCAGTCTTCTGTGATGTATATAAAGTGTCATATTGGGATGCAACTCAACATGTAATATATTTCAGTCTTCTGTGATGTATATAAAGTGTCATATTGGGATGCAACTCAACATGTAATATATTTCAGTCTTCTGTGATGTATATAAAGTGAATATATTGGGATGCAACTCAACATGTAATATATTTCAGTCTTCTGTGATGTATATAAAGTGAATATATTGGGATGCAACTCAACATGTAATATATTTCAGTCTACTGTGATGTATATAAAGTGTCATATTGGGATGCAACTCAACATGTAATATATTTCAGTCTTCTGTGATGTATATAAAGTGTCATATTGGGATGCAACTCAACATGTAATATATTTCAGTCTTCTGTGATGTATATAAAGTGAATATATTGGGATACAACTCAACATGTAATATATTTCAGTCTTCTGTGATGTATATAAAGTGAATATATTGGGATGCAACTCAACATGTAATATATTTCAGTCTTCTGTGATGTATATAAAGTGAATATATTGGGATGCAACTCAACATGTAATATATTTCAGTCTTCTGTGATGTATATAAAGTTAATATATTGGGATGCAACTCAACATGTAATATATTTCAGTCTTCTGTGATGTATATAAAGTGTCATATTGGGATGCAACTCAACATGTAATATATTTCAGTCTACTGTGATGTATATAAAGTGAATATATTGGGATGCAACTCAACATGTAATATATTTCAGTCTTCTGTGATGTATATAAAGTGTCATATTGGGATGCAACTCAACATGTAATATATTTCAGTCTACTGTGATGTATATAAAGTGTCATATTGGGATGCAACTCAACATGTAATATATTTCAGTCTTCTGTGATGTATATAAAGTTAATATATTGGGATACAACTCAACATGTAATATATTTCAGTCTACTGTGATGTATATAAAGTGTCATATTGGGATGCAACTCAACATGTAATATATTTCAGTCTTCTGTGATGTATATAAAGTTAATATATTGGGATGCAACTCAACATGTAATATATTTCAGTCTTCTGTGATGTATATAAAGTGTCATATTGGGATGCAACTCAACATGTAATATATTTCAGTCTTCTGTGATGTATATAAAGTGTCATATTGGGATGCAACTCAACATGTAATATATTTCAGTCATCTGTGATGTATATAAAGTGTCATATTGGGATGCAACTCAACATGTAATATATTTCAGTCTTCTGTGATGTATATAAAGTGTCATATTGGGATGCAACTCAACATGTAATATATTTCAGTCATCTGTGATGTATATAAAGTGTCATATTGGGATGCAACTCAACATGTAATATATTTCAGTCTTCTGTGATGTATATAAAGTGAATATATTGGGATGCAACTCAACATGTAATATATTTCAGTCTTCTGTGATGTATATAAAGTGTCATATTGGGATGCAACTCAACATGTAATATATTTCAGTCTTCTGTGATGTATATAAAGTTAATATATTGGGATGCAACTCAACATGTAATATATTTCAGTCTTCTGTGATGTATATAAAGTGTCATATTGGGATGCAACTCAACATGTAATATATTTCAGTCTTCTGTGATGTATATAAAGTGTCATATTGGGATGCAACTCAACATGTAATATATTTCAGTCTTCTGTGATGTATATAAAGTGTCATATTGGGATGCAACTCAACATGTAATATATTTCAGTCTTCTGTGATGTATATAAAGTTAATATATTGGGATGCAACTCAACATGTAATATATTTCAGTCTTCTGTGATGTATATAAAGTGTCATATTGGGATGCAACTCAACATGTAATATATTTCAGTCTTCTGTGATGTATATAAAGTGTCATATTGGGATGCAACTCAACATGTAATATATTTCAGTCTTCTGTGATGTATATAAAGTGAATATATTGGGATGCAACTCAACATGTAATATATTTCAGTCTTCTGTGATGTATATAAAGTGAATATATTGGGATGCAACTCAACATGTAATATATTTCAGTCTTCTGTGATGTATATAAAGTGAATATATTGGGATGCAACTCAACATGTAATATATTTCAGTCTTCTGTGATGTATATAAAGTTAATATATTGGGATGCAACTCAACATGTAATATATTTCAGTCTTCTGTGATGTATATAAAGTGTCATATTGGGATGCAACTCAACATGTAATATATTTCAGTCTTCTGTGATGTATATAAAGTTAATATATTGGGATGCAACTCAACATGTAATATATTTCAGTCTTCTGTGATGTATATAAAGTTAATATATTGGGATGCAACTCAACATGTAATATATTTCAGTCTACTGTGATGTATATAAAGTTAATATATTGGGATGCAACTCAACATGTAATATATTTCAGTCTTCTGTGATGTATATAAAGTGTCATATTGGGATGCAACTCAACATGTAATATATTTCAGTCTACTGTGATGTATATAAAGTGTCATATTGGGATGCAACTCAACATGTAATATATTTCAGTCTACTGTGATGTATATAAAGTGTCATATTGGGATGCAACTCAACATGTAATATATTTCAGTCTACTGTGATGTATATAAAGTGTCATATTGGGATGCAACTCAACATGTAATATATTTCAGTCTTCTGTGATGTATATAAAGTGAATATATTGGAATACAACTCAACATGTAATATATTTCAGTCTTCTGTGATGTATATAAAGTGTCATATTGGGATGCAACTCAACATGTAATATATTTCAGTCTTCTGTGATGTATATAAAGTGAATATATTGGAATACAACTCAACATGTAATATATTTCAGTCTTCTGTGATGTATATAAAGTGTCATATTGGGATGCAACTCAACATGTAATATATTTCAGTCTTCTGTGATGTATATAAAGTGAATATATTGGGATGCAACTCAACATGTAATATATTTCAGTCTTCTGTGATGTATATAAAGTGTCATATTGGGATGCAACTCAACATGTAATATATTTCAGTCTTCTGTGATGTATATAAAGTGTCATATTGGGATGCAACTCAACATGTAATATATTTCAGTCTTCTGTGATGTATATAAAGTTAATATATTGGGATGCAACTCAACATGTAATATATTTCAGTCTTCTGTGATGTATATAAAGTGTCATATTGGGATGCAACTCAACATGTAATATATTTCAGTCTACTGTGATGTATATAAAGTTAATATATTGGGATGCAACTCAACATGTAATATATTTCAGTCTTCTGTGATGTATATAAAGTTAATATATTGGGATGCAACTCAACATGTAATATATTTCAGTCTTCTGTGATGTATATAAAGTGTCATATTGGGATGCAACTCAACATGTAATATATTTCAGTCTTCTGTGATGTATATAAAGTGTCATATTGGGATACAACTCAACATGTAATATATTTCAGTCTACTGTGATGTATATAAAGTTAATATATTGGGATGCAACTCAACATGTAATATATTTCAGTCTTCTGTGATGTATATAAAGTTAATATATTGGGATGCAACTCAACATGTAATATATTTCAGTCTTCTGTGATGTATATAAAGTGTCATATTGGGATGCAACTCAACATGTAATATATTTCAGTCTTCTGTGATGTATATAAAGTGTCATATTGGGATACAACTCAACATGTAATATATTTCAGTCTTCTGTGATGTATATAAAGTGTCATATTGGGATGCAACTCAACATGTAATATATTTCAGTCTTCTGTGATGTATATAAAGTGAATATATTGGGATGCAACTCAACATGTAATATATTTCAGTCTTCTGTGATGTATATAAAGTGAATATATTGGGATGCAACTCAACATGTAATATATTTCAGTCTACTGTGATGTATATAAAGTGAATATATTGGGATGCAACTCAACATGTAATATATTTCAGTCTACTGTGATGTATATAAAGTGAATATATTGGGATGCAACTCAACATGTAATATATTTCAGTCTTCTGTGATGTTTATAAAGTGTCATATTGGGATGCAACTCAACATGTAATATATTTCAGTCTACTGTGATGTATATAAAGTGTCATATTGGGATGCAACTCAACATGTAATATATTTCAGTCTTCTGTGATGTATATAAAGTTAATATTGGGATGCAACTCAACATTTAATGTATTTCAACTCCATATCTGACATGGTACAGGTGTCTTCTTTCATTAAGCCCAGAACCATGTGTTTGTGGTGATACCTTTGTTTCAGAGGAGATTTATTTAAGACTTCCAACAAACACTGTGTGACCCTGATTCAGACCACTGCATTTCAAGGTTAATCATTAATAACAACACTGTGTGACCCTGATTCAGCCCACTGCATTTCAAGGTTAATCATTAATAACAACACCGTATGAACAACTAGCAGTCTCAAGGATCAGTGATTCAAGTCTGAGTTTCTGTCCCAAAGTGGCACCCTATTCCCTATAGAGTACACTACTTTGACCAGAGCTCTATGGCACCCTATTCCCTATAGAGTACACTACTTTGACCAGAGCTCTATAACACCCTATTCCCTATAGAGTACACTACTTTGAACAGAGCTCTATGGAACCCTATTCACTATATAGTGCACTACTTTAGACCACAGCTTTATAACACCCTATTCCCTACATACTGTAGTACACTACTATAGACCACAGCTCTATAAAACCCTATTCCCTACATACTGTAGTGCACTACTTTGACCAGAGCTCTATAACACCCTATTCCCTACATAGTGCACTACTTTGACAAGAGCTCTATAACACCCTATTCCCTACATAGTGCACTACTTTTGACCAGAGCTCGATAACACCCTATCCCCTACATACTGTAGTGCACTACTTTGACCAGAGCTCTATAACACCCTATTCCCTACATAGTGCACTACTTTGACCAGAGCTCTATAACACCCTATTCCCTACATACATACTACATCTTGCTGCTGTGATGGCACCCTGTGGAATTTCACCCAGTAGATATGGGAGTTTATCAAAATTGGATTTGTTTTCGAATTCTTTGTGGATCTGTGTAATCTGAGGGAAATATGTCTTTCTAATATGGTCATACATTGGGCAGGAGGTTAGGAAGTGCAGCTCAGTTTCCCCCTCATTTTGTGGGCAGTGAGCACATAGCCTGTCTTCTCTTGAGAGCCATGTCTGCCTACGGCGGCCTTTCTCAATAGCAAGGCTATGCTCACTAAGTCTGTACATAGTCAAAGCTTTCCTTAATTTTGGGTCAGTCACAGTGGTCAGGTATTCTGCCGCTGTGTACTCTCTGTGTAGGGCCAAATAGCATTCTAGTTTGCTATGTTTTTTTGTTAATTCTTTCCAATGTGTCAAGTAATTATCTTTTTGTTTTCTCATTATTTGGTTGGGTCTAATTGTGCTGCTGTCCTGGGGCTCTGTAGGGTGTGTTTGTGAACAGAGCCCCAGGACCAGCTTGCTTAGGGGACTCTTCTCCAGGTTCAGCTCTCTGTAGGTGATGGCTTTGTTATGGAAGGTTTGGGAATCGCTTCCTTTGAGGTGGTTATAGAATTTAACGGCTCTTTTCTGGATTTTGATAATTAGTGGGTATCGGCCTAATTCTGCTCTGCATGCATTATTTGGTGTTCTACGTTGTACACGGAGGATATTTTTTGCAGAATTCTGCGTGCAGAGTCTCAATTTGGTGTTTGTCCCATTTTGTGAAGTCTTGGTTGGTGAGCGGACCCCAGACCTCACAACCATGAAGGGCAATGGGCTATATGACTGATTCAAGTATTTTTAGCCAAATCCTAATTGGTATGTTGAAATTTATGTTCCTTTTGATGGCATAGAATGCCCTTCTTGCCTTGTCTCTCAGATCATTCACAGCTTTGTGGAAGTTACCTGTGGCGCTGATGTTTAGGCCAAGGTATGTATAGTTTTTTGTGTGCTCTAGGGCAACAGTGTCTAGGTGGAATTTGTATTTGTGGTCCTGGTGACTGGACATTTTTTGGAACACCATTATTTTGGTCTTACTGAGATTTACTGTCAGGGCCCAGGTCTGACAGAATCTGTGCATAAGATCTAGGTGCTGCTGTAGGCCCTCCTTGGTTGGTGACAGAAGCACCAGATCATCAGCAAACAGCAGACATTTGAATTCGGATTCTAGTAGGGTGAGGCCGGGTGCTGCAGACTTTTCTGGTGCCCGCGCCAATTCGTTGATATATATGTTGAAGAGGGTGGAGCTTAAGCTGCATCCCTGTCTCACCCCACGACCCTGTGTGAAGAAATGTGTGTGTTTTTTACCAATTTTAACCGCACACTTGTTGTTTGTGTACATGGATTTTATAATGTCGTATGTTTTACCCCCAACACCACTTTCCATCAGTTTGTATAGCAGACCCTCATGCCAAATTGAGTCGAAGGCTTTTTTGAAATCAACAAAGCATGAGAAGACTTTGCCTTTGTTTTGGTTTGTTTGGTTGTCAATTAGGGTGTGCAGGGTGAATACATGGGCTGTTGTACGGTAATTTGGTAAAAAGCCAATTTGACATTTGCTCAGTACATTGTTTTCATTGAGGAAATGTACGAGTCTGCTGTTAATGATAATGCAGAGGATTTTCCCAAGGTTACTGTTGACGCATATTCCACGGTAGTTATTGGGGTCAAATTTGTCTCCACTTTTGTGGATTGGGGTGATCAGTCCTTGGTTCCAAATATTGGGGAAGATGCCAGAGCTAAGGATGATGTTAAAGAGGTTTAGTATAGCTAATTGGAATTTGTTGTCTGTATATTTGATCATTTCATTGAGGATACCATCAACACCACAGGCCTTTTTGGGTTGGAGAGTTTTTATTTTGTCCTGTAACTCATTCAATGTAATTGGAGAATCCAGTGGGTTCTGGTAGTCTTTAATAGTTGATTCTAAGATCTGTATTTGATCATGTATATGTTTTTGCTCTTTATTCTATGTTATAGAGCCAAAAAGATTGGAGAAGTGGTTTACCCATACATCTCCATTTTGGATAGATAATTCTTCGTGTTGTTGTTTGTTTAGTGTTTTCCAATTTTCCCAGAAGTGGTTAGAGTCTATGGATTCTTCAATTACATTGAGCTGATTCCTGACATGCTGTTCCTTCTTTTTCCGTAGTGTATTTCTGTATTGTTTTAGTGATTCACCATAGTGAAGGCGTAGACTCAGGTTTTCCGGGTCTCTATGTTTTTGGTTGGACAGGTTTCTCAATTTCTTTCTTAGATATTTGCATTCTTCATCAAACCATTTGTCATTATTGTTAATTTTCTTCGGTTTTCTATATGAGATTTTTAGATTTGATAGGGAAGCTGAGAGGTCAAATATACTGTTAAGATTTTCTACTGCCAAGTTTACACCTTCACTATTACAGTGCAATGTTTTACCCAGGAAATTGTCTAAAAGGGATTGAATTTGTTGTTGCCTAATTGTGTTTTGGTAGGTTTCCAAACTGCATTCCTTCCATCTATAGCATTTCTTAATGTTACTCAGTTCCTTTGGCTTTGATGCCTCATGATTGAGTATTGCTCTCTTTAAGTAGACTGTGATTTTGCTGTGGTCTGATAGGGGTGTCAGTGGGCTGACTGTGAACGCTCTGAGAGACTCTGGGTTGAGGTCAGTGATAAAGTAGTCTACAGTACTACTGCCAAGAGATGAGCTATAGGTGTACCCAACATAGTTGTCCCCTCGAAGCCTACCATTAACTATGTACATACCCAGCGTGCGACAGAGCTGCAGGAGTTGTGACCCGTTTTTGTTGGTTATGTTGTCATAGTTGTGCCTAGGGGGGCATATGTGGGAGGGAATGCTGTCACCTCCAGGCAGGTGTTTGTCCCCCTGTGTGCTGAGGGTGTCAGGTTCTTGTCCGGTTCTGGCATTTAGGTCGCCACAGACTAGTACATGTCCCAGGGCCTGGAAATGATTGATTTCCCCTTCCAGGATGGAGAAGCTGTCTTCATTAAAGTATGGGGATTCTAGTGGGGGGATATAGGTAGCACACAGGAGAACATTTTTCTCTGTTAGGATAATTTCCTTTTGAATTTCTAGCCAAATGTAGAATGTTCCTGTTTTGATTAATTTAATGGAGTGAGTTAGGTCTGCTCTATACCAAATTAGCATACCCCCTGAGTCCCTTCCCTGTTTCACACCTGGTAGTTTGGTGGTGGGACTACCAGCTCTCTGTAACCTAGAGGGCAACCAGTGGGTCCGTCTCCTCTATACCAGGTTTCTTGCAGGATGACAATGTCTGTATTACCGATTTCTTTGGTGAAGTCCGGGTTCCTGCTCTTTAGGCCAAAGGCAGATGACCTCAGGCCTTGGTTATTCCAGGATGATATAGTGAAGGCTTTTTGTTCCATAGAGTGTCCAATGTTGTTGGTCGTGGTTTGGCCTCAGGCCAGTAAGTGTGAGCAGAGCCTGCTGAGCATCTGGGGGGTTGTCAGAAGGGCTTGGGCGAGTGTGAGAGTGGGGGTTGGGACTGTTTGCCCGCTCACTACCTGGGCGTATGTGTGGCTACCATGTTGAGGCCCTCTTTGCGGGGGTGGGGTGCATGGGGGTGGCATAGGTCTGATATGAGGGGGCCTAAATTGGGTGTGGGCATGGTTGACGTGGGGGGGTGTTGATTGGTTGGGGTGGGGGTGTGGATGTGTCTGGGGGTGCTGTGGTCTGGATGTAATTCCTCTTGGCGTGGGTCCTCTATGTGTAGGTCCAGGGGGGGTCCTGCAGGTCTGGGAGGGTGTCTCGCTGGTCTGGGTGGGGTGTCTATTGATCTGTTGCTCCTGTGTGAAGTGTTGGGGATACGTTTGAGAGCGATGTCCTTTAGAGTTCGGACAAAGGTGGGCACTGCTGCCTTGTAGAGGTGTACCTGGTCATAGAGACTGTTCAAGTCCAGGGTAGAGTGGTGGGCCAGGAAAACATTTGGTTTTGAGGCACAGTCACGGGAAATACTTGCGTTTACCCGCTGTATTGTGTCAGGGTGGAAGTCTTTTCGTGGTACCAGGGTGGAGATAACCACTTGTGCATTGGGGAAAGTAGAAGAAGCCTTTTCAATCACTCCCTTCAGTGCTGTGGCCACCCTTTCCTGCTGTGCTCTCAGGTCGTTTGTGCCTGTGTGTATTATTATGTGGCTGGGTGAGCCTAGTTTGGCCTCAGACAGAAGGTCCAGGGTGCACTGGGTGTTTGGACACCAGAGTTTAGACACACTGTGTTTGGGAAAAAGTTTTTTTTCTTCTATATATTTCCAATTTGAGTCCATAAGTAGTACAATCTGTGTCTTGTGTTTGTCCTCAGTGGGTGTGTGTGTGTGGGGCGGGGGGTTGTCAGAAGGGCTATCAGGGTGGCTGACAGGGGGGGTGCTCAGAGGGGGTGAGAGCCGCTGTCTCTCCCCTCTATCTCGCCCCCCACCCTCTCTCTCTCTCTCTCTCTCTCACTGTGTAGACCTGCCAGGCTGTTAGGTTAATGGACCATGGAAACCGACTGAGAATCTGCCATAAAGAGAGAGATACAAATGAACATGATTAAAACTAAAAATACACTAAAACGTGTTGAACTCATTTCCATGTATGTTGTTCTGTTTCTGTTTACAGGACTAGAAATGGGGTTCCATTGGGTCAAAACAGTCAGAGAATTAACTATATATCCTAAACCTTATTCTCAAGTCAATACAGTCAGAGAATGAACTCTATATCCTATATCTTATTCTCAAGTCATACAGTCAGAGAATTAATTATATATCCTCAACCTTATTCTCAAGTCAATACAGTTAGAGAATAAACTATATATCATCAACCTTATTATCAAGTCAATACAGTCAGAGAATTAACTATATATCCTAAACCTAATTCTCAAGTCCATCCACATGCTGGCTTCAACCCAACCCAACACTAACCTAACCCTAACCCCTAAACCAACCCTAACCCTAACCCAATCCTAACCCAACCCAACACGAACCTAACCCTAAACCAACCCTAACCCAACCCAACACTAACCTAACCCTAACCCAACTACATCCTTAACCCTAACCCAACCAAACACTAACCTAACCCTAAACCAACCCTAACCCAATACTAACCCAACCCAATACTAACCTAACCCTAACCCAACTATATCCTTAACCATAAACCAACACTAACCCAACCCAACCCTAAACCAACCCTAACCCTTCCCTAAACCTAACCTTAACCCAACCCAACCCTAAACCAACCCTAACCCAACAATAAACCTAACCCAACCCTAACCCTAAACCAACCCTAACCCAACTATATCCTTAACCCTAACCTTAACCCAACTCTATCCTTAACCCTATCCCAACCCTAAACCTAACCCAACCATAACCCAATCCCAACCCTAACCCTTAACCCTATCCCAACCCTAAACCTAACCCAACCATAACCCAACCCCAACTCAAATCCTTAATCCTAACCCTAACCCAACCCTAACTCAACCCTAACCCTAACCCAACCCTAATCCAACACTAACCCAAACCTAACTCAACCCTAACCCTAACCCAACCCTAATCCAACCCTAACCCTAACCTAACCCTAATCCAACCCTAACTCGACCCCAACTCTAACCCAACCCTAACCCAACCCCAACTCTAACCCTAATCCAACACTAACACTAATCCTAACCCAACCCTAACCCTAACCCTAACCCTAACACCAACCCAAACCCTAACCTAACCCTAACCCTAACCCTAACCCTAACACTAACCCTAACCCTAACCCTAACCCAACTCTAACCCTAACCAAAACCTAACCTGAACACCAACCCAACCCTAACCCTAGCCCTAGCTTCAACCCAACCCTATTCACAACCCTAACCCTATCCTTAACCCTAACCCTAACACCAACCCAAAACATAACCCTAACCCTAACCCAACTCTAACCCTAACCAAAACCTAACCTTAACACCAACCCAACCCTAACCCTAACCCTAGCTTCAACCCAACCCTATTCACAACCCTAACCCTATCCTTAACCCTAACCCTAACACCAACCCAAACCCTAACCTAACCCTAACCCAACTCGAACCCTAACCAAAAACCTAACCTGAACACCAACCCAACCCTAACCCAACCCTAACCCTACCCCAACACCAACCCAACCCTAACCCAACCCTAACCCAACCCCAACTCTAACCCTACCTAGCCTACTCTAACCTACCAAGCTTCAACCCAACCCTATTCACAATCCTAACCCTATCCTTAACCCTAACCCAACCCTAACACCAACCCAAACCCTAACCCAACCCTAACCCTAAATCTAACCCAACCCTAACCCTAAGCTTTCAGTGGTTCTATGGTTGGTTCAGCTAGATTTGTGTTCTGTACCTCATTATAGACCCATGTGTGGTTGGTTCAGATAGATATGTATTCTGTACCTCATTATAGACCCATGTGTGGTTGGTTCAGTTAGATATGTATTCTGTACCTCATTATAGACCCATGTGTGGTTGGTTCAGATAGATATGTATTCTGTACCTCATTATAGACCCATGTGTGGTTGGTTCAGATAGATATGTATTCTGTACCTCTTATATACACATATGTCAGCATTGTAAACAATGTCAAGTCTAGAGTGTAACACATACACACAAATGTGTAGGAATGTCACACAATCACACACAGTTTGGGATACAACAACTGTCTCACAACAGTTCCTCTCTCTGTATTACAGCCCCACTCTGTGGTTAAGATCAGTATTGAGGCTCTGTAAATCAGACCAGTTTGGAGAGGATGAATTAAATATTCTTTCAAAGTTTTTATTAATAAGAATTTAGACAAAAAAGCTGCAAATTGCCTTTGAACAGAAAGGGCACACGTACAAGACCCAAGTCACTACCGTTGTTAAAATAATTTTACAACACTAACAACCAGACTATACAGTAGTAGAATGACTGATACAAAGCCCCATTTAATAACAACACTAACAACCAGGCTATACAGTAGTAGAATGATGTTAAAGGAATTAAATTGCTCTATGTTTTAATACCCAATTAAAATTAAACACTCTGTCAATTCATAAGGATTTTTAAGACCCTTATTCTATAATAATGGACAGAGCCCAGTCTTAAAGTCAAACAGCAGAGTTTATTCACGAGAGTACTGAATACGATACAGTTTACCACAGGTTATAAACTGAAAATGACATTATGTCATTAGTTCCAGTACCAACCCGTGCCATCTCCGTTCCAGTACAAAGGATGTATCTCAAGCCTTCCCACATCCGTCTCCCTACCAATTTAATATAATTTACGACTGAGCCAAGGTTTTCCGGTGTAGATAAGCATTCTAGCCAGTCTGAAGATATCGTTCATTCATTTGTACCAAGGAACAGACAGTCATTGTTCTAACTCTTGACGACTTTCACACACATTATATTCAGTACTGGGATAAATAAAGAAAATCATACATATACAACAACATAATAGTATTCTGATTAGTACATATACAGTAACATAATAGTATTCTGATTAGTACATATACAGTAACATAATAGTATTCTGATTAGTACATATACAGTAACATAATAGTATTCTGATTAGTACATATACAGTAACATAATAGTATTCTGATTAGTCAGTCCTGATTGAAATGTATACATAATTAGTCATCATTGATAAAATTCCCTTAAAATATCCACCCTTTGATTAAATATTATACATCCAATCACACATGTAGTTATATTGTAATATTAAAAAGCCCATTTCTATTTTTATTAGAAATATTTATTGTCATCAAAACATCACCTAAACCTAAACCCCATACTTGCATTCACCATAACTGTTTCTCAGGCCTACATCAGAATCATAACTCTTCTTATCAGGATTTTCGTTACAATCTTCATAAAAAAAACTGTCTAATAATGAAACAAGATACAACCTAACCTCCCTAAACATCAAAAATGGTCTCATCAAACATAAGTTCCCCGCAAATGAAGGATCCAGATTCGTCCACTTGTTCTGTAGACATGCATTCAGCACTCCACGGGTCAGAACCTGGTATCCACTGGTTACTCACCATCTATTGTCATCGATTTCTCCAGTCCTGGAAATAAGGCCTCGTACACAGGGAATTAGACAACAGCCCCATAAAACTAAAACAGTCACACAGGTGAATGCAGTCCATAATACAGTGATCATAATATTTTTTCAATTTTCCGAACATACTATCAAACCAATTAGTCAGAGAAGTATCCACCCCAGAGTTTTCTGCCAAACCGTGAGCCAGGGTGGTCAAACCAGCTTCGTGCTTCGGGCACTGATTCGTCCGGAGCTGTGTTATTTGGGATGTAAGCACAAACATGGTCCCTATAATCACGCATACTTCTCCTTTTTCAGCCAATAACATATCTAATGCAATTCTATTCTGCCAAGCCATCCAGCTGGTTGCTTCAGTCTGTTCTGAAAAACCTTTAATAGCATCTCTGGTACAATTGGTAAAACGCTGTTGATTATAATAAATATAATTAATCCAGTCCACGTTCTTATTGAGAGTAGACCACCTGGAAATGCTTAACTCTAATCCTGCTAGGATCTGATTTCTTGCTTTGAACATATCTGGCACCCCCGTGGAACCCCAATGTTATCAATGTAAACTTTGTCATCAAAGACCCAGATGGAGTAGCTCTTTTCTCCCGTTTGGCTAAACTTCATGTCTTGGTGTTGAATGAGTGTGAAAGGCATTCCCAAATGTACAAGTGAGCATAATCCTGTCTAATCTGCCGGTAAAGCATCGCCCTGACATCATTTCCCAAGAGTACTGTACCGGGCCAAACGGTAATAATCTCCTCTGGTCACTGTAAAGGGAGGAACCTGTGGATATAAATAGTGCAAATCAATGCAACTGTCATTTTTTGGCATTCCTGCTTTCGTGAACAGCTTTACCATACCGGCCTAACCTCCTCTACCCGGAACCGTACTAGGGTGTCAACCAAAAACTGGTCATCTCCATCATACCACAACCCTAGATCCTCCTTCATTACTGTTTAAAGGGTTAGGCGTATCTTTATGCAATACATCCCTCTCTCCGGATTACAGTCAAAAACTCTCACCTTCACTATACTCCACCTCCTTCCATACTGGGTGAGTGGGTTCATATAGCCCTCTCTCTCCATATTTATTTTACCTTTATTTAACTGAACAGGCAGGTAACCCACTGTTCCCCAGTAGGCATTGTAAATAAGAATTAGTTCTTAACTGACTTCCCTACATCCTAAATGTTCTACAATCATATCTACCTCACAATGTTTTTTTTATTTATTGAATCTTTATTTAACTAGGCAAGTCAGTTAAGAACAAATTCTTATTTTCAATGACAGCCTAGGAACAGTGGGTTAACTGCCTGTTCAGGGGCAGAACGACAGATTTGTACCTTGTCAGCTCAGGGGTTTGAACTTGCAACGTTCTGGTTACTAGTCCAATGCTCTAACCGCTGTAACCACTAGGTTACCCTGCCGCCCCCATGACCTGTGTCCATGATCAATATGGGGACCTGCACCGATATATACCATAATGTCTCAGAGTCCTAGACTGCCATGTAGTTAGGGACCCCATTTGGTCTACATAAAACTCCACTGAGACATCCTTCCCAACCTCTACTCTAACTTCCTGTCTACCCAGATCTAGGGATCTCTTATGCTTGTTTTGGAACAAAATCCTCATCGTCTAAACCATGGGTCAAATTACCACTCTCCGCATACTCAGGTAGGACGTGCTGTATCAGGAATATGGCACCCACGATAAGACAGCTCAGACGTACAGCTTCCATGTGAAGCCCCACCCTCTCCCCGAGAACACATCACTAGCAAGAGCCAGACACACCTTCACTTCTATGAACAAAAACAGGGATGAAAAGACAGGAAGGATTTTCTTCATTCGAGCGATGGCCCCCGGAATTCTGCTAATTCCAGTTCTCCTCTCAAACACTGTTTATTGTTCGACAGTGTCACTGTGTCTTACCCTCCCGCCGTGTGATATGAATCCAGGTAGATCTTTCAGCTAGCTGTCACCAGGAGTCCTTGGTATGGTCCCCCCAACAAGCCTCGGGGACTGGATTGAGTGACTTCACCTGTAATGCATAAAATCCTGGACATACAGGCTTGGTTAACAAACAGTTTCTCATATGTTTTATCTGATTATATCTTTAACTTCTAAGCCTATTTGTTAGCTTTTTTAAAATGTATTATTAGTTTCTTATCCAATAGGCCACTAACTTACCCTTTTGCTCCCATGTGGGAACAGCAGACTGGGATTTATTGATTATATCCGTAAACACACCAGCCAGTCTGCACATGCTCTGAGGGCGCGGCTGGGGATGCCGTCTGGGCCTGCAGCCTTGCGAGGGTTAACACGTTTAAATGCTCATCCATATCTAAGATGGACATCCAATGGCACTCTTTTCTAAATTTCTAGAGTTCTCACTTCCTGTTTGGATTTCTTCTCAGGTTTTTGTCTGCCATATGAGTTCTGTTATACTCACAGACATAATTCAAACAGTTTTAGAAGCTCATAGTGTTTTCTATCCACCAGTAATAATATTATGCATATATTCCCATCTGGGACTGAGTAGGAGTACTGAGTAGGCAGTTCACTCTGGGCACACCTTTCATCCAAAAGTGAAAATGCTGCCCCCTAGCATCAACAGGTTCTAAATATCTGGAGGAAATCACGCAGTTCTGCCTCCAGGTCAAGATTCATGACAAACAACCTGCCTCCAGGTCAAGATTCATGACAAACATCAACCTGCCTCCAGGTCAAGATTCATGACAAACATCAACCTGCAACTGGGAGAGGCAATGTAATATCAAAAATGAAATTGTTTTCACAATTAACATGCCTTTTCTTGTTTCAATTATGTTTTATTATGAAAAATACAATATCTTCTTGTATACTTGTACAACTAAATACACTAAAATCACATTTTATTTGTCACATACACATGGTTAGCAGATGTTAATGTGAGTTTAGCGAAATGCTTGTGCTTCTAGTTCCGACAATGCAGTAATAACCAACGAGTAATCTAACCTAACGATTTCACAACAATGACCTTATATACATACACAAGTGTAAAGGGATAAAGAATATGTACATAAACATACATGAATGAGTGATGGTACAGAACGGCATAGGCAAGATGCAGTAGATGGTATCGAGTACAGTATATACCCATGAGATGAGTAATGTAGGGTATGTACACATTATATTAGGTGGCATTGTAAAGTGGCTAGTGATGCATTTTTTTCCATCAATTTCCATCAATTTCCATTATTAAAGTGGCTGGAGTTGAGTCAGTATGTTGGCAGCAGCCACTCAATGTTAGTGGTGGCTGATAAACAGTCTGATTGCCTTAAGATAGAAGCTGTTTTTCAGTCTCTCGGTCCCTGCTTTGATGCACCTGTACTGACTTCGCCTTCTGGATGATAGCAGGGTGAACAGGCAGTGGCTCGGGTGGTGATGATGCACCTGTACTGACTTTGCCTTCT
Organism: Oncorhynchus mykiss; assembly: GCF_013265735.2. Classification (NCBI taxonomy): domain Eukaryota; kingdom Metazoa; phylum Chordata; class Actinopteri; order Salmoniformes; family Salmonidae; genus Oncorhynchus; species Oncorhynchus mykiss. The sequence continues at coordinate 102,233,330 of NC_048576.1, forward strand.
GGATGATAGCAGGGTGAACAGGCAGTGGCTCGGGTGGTGATGATGCACCTGTACTGACCTCTCCTTCTGGATGATAGCGGGGTGAACAGGCAGTGGCTCGGGTGGTGATGATGCACCTGTACTGACTTCGCCTTCTGGATGATAGCGGGGTGAACAGGCAGTGGCTCGGGTGGTGATGATGCACCTGTACTGACCTCTCCTTCTGGATGATAGCGGGGTGAACAGGCAGTGGCTCGGGTGGTTGTTGTCCTTGATGATCTTTATGGCCTTTCTGCGACATCAGCAGTGTATGTGGAGCGTATGTCCATACATAATTGTACTATTTGTTATTCAACATAAAAGATGTACAACAAATGATCACATTGGTATTTTAACAGTGTTATTGTTTAAATTGTTTAAATGTAAGAGTTTAAGTGTTTAAACAGAGGATCCATCTAAAACAGTATAAAACAAGATGATAAACAGAGGATCCATCTAAAACAGTATAAAACAAGATGATAAACAGAGGATCCATCTAAAACAGTATAAAACAAGATGATAAACAGAGGATCCATCTAAAACAGTATAAAACAAGATGATAAACAGAGGATCCATCTAAAACAGTATAAAACAAGATGATAAACAGAGGATCCATCTAAAACAGTATAAAACAAGATGATAAACAGAGGATCCATCTAAAACAGTATAAAACAAGATGATAAACAGAGGATCCATCTAAAACAAGATGATAAACAGAGGATCCATCTAAAACAGTATAAAACAAGATGATAAACAGAGGATCCATCTAAAACAGTATAAAACAAGATGATAAACAGAGGATCCATCTAAAACAGTATAAAACAAGATGATAAACAGAGGATCCATCTAAAACAGTATAAAACAAGATGATAAACAGAGGATCCATCTAAAACAGTATAAAACAAGATGATAAACAGAGGATCCATCTAAAACACTATAAAACAAGTGCAGTATGTTCTGAGAATGTTACTTTAACGTCAACTCATAACGTCACACTATAACTTCATGGGAGTCTTGTGAAAAGACTGCATGTTGTTTTGGGTGGATTGAGTGACGTCTTCATCAACATTTGCAGAATATTCCTGTAATATTTTCACCTCTTGTCAGACGCCAACAGTCTAGTCGGCTGCAGACATTCATAAGGAGTTCTAGTAGTTTATTTGCCATTTGCAGGTATTAAAAGTAATACATACATTGTAATTCCTTGTTGGAGCTCTCTCACATATAGGACAGTACATACCAGAGGAGGCTGGTGAGGGGAGGACGGCTCATAATAATGTCTGGAACAGAGTGAATGAAATGGAACACATGGAAACCACGTGTTTGATACCATTCCACTTATTCCCCTCCAGCCATTACAAGCCTGTCCTCCCCAATTAAGGTCCCACCAACCTCCTGTGGTACAAACACAAACAGTAAAATATATCATCAAAAATGCAAAGTGGTAAAAGATCAGAAAAGGAACCAAAAGGTTCAGTCATGTTCTAATAGTCTGATGGAAACAGGTTGATGATTTAACAGGCAGATAGAACTGGGATAGAAGCTGTTCTAGAACCTGTGGTACAGAAACTGATTTAACAGGCAGATAGAACTGGGATAGAAGCTGTTCTAGAACCTGTGGTACAGAAACTGATTTAACAGGCAGATAGAACTGGGATAGTAGCTGTTCTAGAACCTGTGGTCCAGAAACTGATTTAACAGGCACATAGAACTGGGAGAGAAGCTGTTCTAGAATCTGTGATCCAGAAACTGATTTAACAGGCAGATAGAACTGGGATAGAAGCTGTTCTAGAACCTGTGATCCAGAAACTGATTTAACAGGCAGATAGAACTGGGATAGAAGCTGTTCTAGAACCTGTGGTCCAAAAACTGATTTAACAGGCAGATAGAACTGGGATAGAAGCTGTTCTAGAACCTGTGGCCCAGAAACTGATTTAACAGGCAGATAGAACTGGGATTGTAGCTGTTCTAGAACCTGTGGTCCAGAAACTGATTTAACAGGCAGATAGAACTGGGATAGAAGCTGTTCTAGAACCTGAGGTACAGAAACTGATTTAACAGGCAGATAGAACTGGGATAGAAACTGTTCTAGAACCTGTGGTCCAGAAACTGATTTAACAGGCAGATAGAACTGGGATAGAAGCTGTTCTAGAACCTGTGGTCCAGAAACTGATTTAACAGGCAGATATAACTGGGATAGAAGCTGTTCTAGAACCTGTGGTCCAGAATCTGATTTAACAGGCAGATAGAACTGGGATAGAAGTTGTTCTAGAACCTGTGGTCCAGAAACTGATTTAACAGGCAGATAGAACTGGGATAGAAGCTGTTCTAGAACCTGTGGTCCAGAAACTGATTTAACAAGCAGATAGAACTGGGATAGAAGCTGTTCTAGAACCTGTGGTCCAGAAACTGATTTAACAGACAGATAGAACTGGGATAGAAGCTGTTCTAGAACCTGTGGTACAGAAACTGATTTAACAGATAGATAGAACTGGGATAAAAGCTGTTCTAGAACCTGGGATCCAGAAACTGCCAAGCAACCACTGGTCCTCACTAGACTGGTGCCCTGCATGGCTATTTCTCCATTCGAGTTTTTCAGGTTTGGAAGTGATATCTGTGTTTGTGGAACTACTTGGTGTGTGTGTCCAGTGTGTGTGTGTGTTTGTGTGTGTGTCGAATGTGTGTGTCCACTGTGTGTTTGTGTGTGTGTGTCCAATGTGTGTGTGTGTGTGTGTGTCCAATATGTGTTTGTTGGTGTGTGTGTGTTTGTCCAGTGTGTGTGTGTGAGTATGTGTGTGTGTCCAGTGTGTGTATGTGTTTGCGTGTGCGTGTTTGCGTGTGTGTGTCCAATGTGTGTGTGTGTGTGTGTGTTTGTGTGTTCAGTGTGTGTCCAGTGCGTGTGTGTGTGTGTGTCCAGTGTGTGTAAGTCTATTGTGTGTGTGTCCAGTGTTTGTGTGTTTCAGTGTGTGTGTGTCAGGTTATTATTTACAGGGACACTGAGGAGTTGTAATCAACCCAAAACCCTGGATAGAGGGGCTCAGTGAATGTGGAGGTGAATGTGATCAGGTGGGTCAGTGTGTCAGAGGAGGCTCTATAGAAGGACAGAGTGCCGGCTGGCCAGTCCAGATACACTCCTACTCTGTGGGAGCTGGAGGGGTGGAGGTCTATGGTAGTGGGATAATTATTGTGCCAGGCAATGTAGCTGTTGTCAGAGCAGAACAGAGTCCAGGACTTGTCATTGTATCCAAGCCAACAGTCGTTAACCTCTCGTCTCCTGCTGATTCCTTTATATGTCACTCCAATAACAGCCCTTCTCCCACTCCACTCTACCTCCCAGTAACAGCGCCCAGTCAGACCCTCTCTACACAGCACCTGTCCACAGTCCTCAAATCTCTCTGGGTGATCAGGATACGGCTGCTCCTCTCTCCTACATGTCACCTTTCTGTTCTCCTCAGACAGAGAGAGGTGTCTGTTTACTGTGTTTGGGTCCAGTGTGAGATCACAGACATCTGATGGATGAAACCAGACACAATATTAGAAATCATCATCATTCACATTAGAATGTTAACTCACTTTTCACTAATTCATTTAATGTAGATGTTTCTAGGTATCAAAAGGAGAAGTTAAGGTAACTTGAGACTTGTTGAATGATCATATGTTATACTGTATGGTAATATAAAACACACTTATTCACATTAATTACACACACACACACACACACACACACACACACACACACACACACACACACACACCTGTATGAACACAAACACACACACACACAAAGCAACTCTTTGTAAACTTTGGTGTCCCTGATTTCTGCTTCTGTAGAACTACAGCTGATATTTAATATGACCAAGTCAGTAATGATGGTGGACTTTGACTTTGACTTAACTTGAATTAAGACTTATTCTTAGTCATATTCTTCACAGCAGTCAACACTCACATTTTCTAAGCCCAGGTTTCATTCTGTTCTCTCCACCATGTTCCACACTGTAGCGGTAAGCAGAAGAACAGACAGTAATTGAGACACACACACACACACACACACACACACGTATATAGCATATATCAATCTGTGTGTGTGTGTCCAGTGCTTGTATGTGTTTGTCCTGTGTGTGTGTGTGTGTGTGTAGGGTGTGTGTGTGTGTGTGTGTACTGTGTGTGTGTGTGTGTGTGTGAGTCCAGTTTGTGATTGTGTCAGTGTGTGTGTGTGTCCAGTGTGTGTGTTTCCATTGTGTGTCCTCGTTGTATGTCCAGTGTGAGTATGTGTGTCCAATGTGTGTTTGTCCAGTGTGTGTGTGTCCAGTGTGTGTTTGTGTGTGTGTTTGTGTGTGTGTGAGTCCTGTGTGTGTCCAGTGTGTGTCCAGTGTGTGAGTGTCCAGTGTGTGTGTGTGTCCAGAGTGTGTGTGTCCAGAGTGTGTGTGTCCTTGAGAGATTTACACACACTGCACACACATTGGACCCACACACACACACACTGAACTCACACACACACACACACACACACACAGCACTTAAATTACCAATTTTCTCCTCTGAAAAATTGGCCATATGGTCCCAGATCTCACACACACACACACACACACAGTCAGCATATAACTTTGTCCAAGTGGCTGTAAGAATGTTTGTCTTAACTAGCCTGATAAGTCAAACATGTCTGATATGAACATCGACATTAACCCTCTACATACTTGAGTTTCTCCAGTCTGCAGTGTGGATCCTCCAGTCCAGCAGAGAGCAGTCTGACTCCTGAGTCTCCTGGGTGATTGTAGCTCAGGTCCAGCTCTCTCAGGTGTGAGGGGTTTGACCTCAGAGCTGAGATCAGAGAAGCACAGCCTTCCTCTGTGACTAGACAGCCTGACAGCCTGCAAAGAGTCAAATCATATTAAAATCACACTGATATTCTTTGGTGGTGAAAATAGTGGCAATATATTTTTTCAACATATTCAGATACATCAGTGTCCTGAAACCTTCCATATCTATTCATAAAATAGTGTATCATCATAAAAAATGACAAATGATCAAAGTATTGCCTGCAGATAGAAACATCTATAGAATGTAATCACATTACAACGACTGTGACATCAGATAGAAACATCTATAGAATGTTACAACGACTGTGACATCAGATAGAAACATCTATAGAATGTTACGACTGTGACATCAGATAGAAACATCTATAGAATGTTACAACGACTGTGACATCAGATAGATGTTTCTATAGAATGTTACAACGACTGTGACATCAGATAGAAACATCTATAGAATGTTACAACGACTGTGACATCAGATAGAAACATCTATAGAATGTAATCACATTACAACGACTGTGACATCAGATAGAAACATCTATAGAATGTTACGACTGTGACATCAGATAGAAACATCTATAGAATGTTACAACGACTGTGACATCAGATAGATGTTTCTATAGAATGTTACAACGACTGTGACATCAGATAGAAACATCTATAGAATGTTACAACGACTGTGACATCAGATAGAAACATCTATAGAATGTCATCACGTTACAACGACTGTGACATCAGATAGAAACATCTATAGAATGTTACAACGACTGTGACATCAGATAGAAACATCTATAGAATGTTACAACGACTGTGACATCAGATAGAAACATCTATAGAATGTTACAACGACTGTGACATCAGATAGAAACATCTATAGAATGTTACAACGACTGTGACATCAGATAGATGTTTCTATAGAATGTTACAACGACTGTGACATCAGATAGAAACATCTATAGAATGTTACAACGACTGTGACATCAGATAGAAACATCTATAGAATGTTACAACGACTGTGACATCAGATAGAAACATCTATAGAATGTTACAACGACTGTGACATCAGATAGATGTTTCTATAGAATGTTACAACGACTGTGACATCAGATAGAAACATCTATGGAATGTTACAACGACTGTGACATCAGATAGAAACATCTATAGAATGTTACAACGACTGTGACATCAGATAGAAACATCTATAGAATGTTACAACGACTGTGACATCAGATAGAAACATCTATAGAATGTTACAACGACTGTGACATCAGATAGAAACATCTATAGAATGTTACAACGACTGTGACATCAGATAGAAACATCTATAGAATGTTACAACGACTGTGACATCAGATAGAAACATCTATAGAATGTTACAACGACTGTGACATCAGATAGAAACATCTATAGAATGTTACAACGACTGTGACATCAGATAGAAACATCTATAGAATGTTACAACGACTGTGACATCAGATAGAAACATCTATAGAATGTTACAACGACTGTGACATCAGATAGAAACATCTATAGAATGTTACAACGACTGTGACGTCAGATAGAAACATCTATAGAATGTTACAACGACTGTGACATCAGATAGAAACATCTATATAATGTTACAACGACTGTGACGTCAGATAGAAACATCTATAGAATGTTACAACGACTGTGACGTCAGATAGAAACATCTATAGAATGTTACAACGACTGTGACGTCAGATAGAAACATCTATAGAATGTTACAACGACTGTGACATCAGATAGAAACATCTATAGAATGTAATCACATTACAACGACTGTGACATCAGATAGAAACATCTATAGAATGTTACAACGACTGTGACATCAGATAGAAACATCTATAGAATGTTACAACGACTGTGACATCAGATAGAAACATCTATAGAATGTTACAACGACTGTGACATCAGATAGAAACATCTATAGAATGTTACAACGACTGTGACATCAGATAGATGTTTCTATAGAATGTTACAACGACTGTGACATCAGATAGAAACATCTATAGAATGTTACAACGACTGTGACGTCAGATAGAAACATCTATAGAATGTTACAACGACTGTGACATCAGATAGAAACATCTATAGAATGTAATCACATTACAACGACTGTGACATCAGATAGAAACATCTATAGAATGTTACAACGACTGTGACATCAGATAGAAACATCTATAGAATGTTACAACGACTGTGACATCAGATAGAAACATCTATAGAATGTTACAACGACTGTGACATCAGATAGAAACATCTATAGAATGTTACAACGACTGTGACATCAGATAGATGTTTCTATAGAATGTTACAACGACTGTGACATCAGATAGAAACATCTATAGAATGTTACAACGACTGTGACATCAGATAGAAACATCTATAGAATGTTACAACGACTGTGACATCAGATAGATGTTTCTATAGAATGTTACAACGACTGTGACATCAGATAGAAACATCTATAGAATGTTACAACGACTGTGACGTCAGATAGAAACATCTATAGAATGTTACAACGACTGTGACATCAGATAGAAACATCTATAGAATGTTACAACGACTGTGACATCAGATAGAATCATCTATAGAATGTTACAACGACTGTGACATCAGATAGAAACATCTATAGAATGTTACAACGACTGTGACATCAGATAGAAACATCTATAGAATGTTACAACGACAGTGACATCAGATAGAAACATCTATAGAATGTCATCACGTTACAACGACTGTGACATCAGACAGAAACATCTATAGAATGTTACAACGACTGTGACGTCAGAGAGAAACATCTATAGAATGTTACAACGACTGTGACAGCAGATAGAAACATCTATAGAATGTTACAACGACTGTGACATCAGATAGAAACATCTATAGAATGTTACAACGACTGTGACATCAGATAGAAACATCTATAGAACAAATATTTATTTATTTATTTATACCAGACCAGTTTAAAAAGCAGAATCAGTCAGAAGACAGACAGTGAGGTATCAGATTTAGATTGTATTGAGTATACAGTCCACACCATATCTATTTAGACAGTGAGGTATCAGATTTAGATTGTATTGAGTATACAGTCCACACCATATCTATTTAGACAGTGAGGAATCAGATTTAGATTGTATTGAGTATACAGTCCACACCATATCTATTTAGACAGTGAGGTATCAGATTTAGATTGTATTGAGTATACAGTCCACACCATATCTATTTAGACAGTGAGGTATCAGATTTAGATTGTATTGAGTATACAGTCCACACCATATCTATTTAGACAGTGAGGTATCAGATTTAGATTGTATTGAGTATACAGTCCACACCATATCTATTTAGACAGTGAGGTATCAGATTTAGATTGATCCAAAATCCAAAATGCTGGAGCACCAAATTTAAAACTGTAAGCTTCACTGTCCAAACACATATGGTGTGGACTATGTGTGTCTGGTAAACACATGTGGATCTGGTGAACAGTTATCACTTGTTGACCAACTACAGGAATACTGACCTCAGAGTCTCCAGTTTACAGTGGGGATTCCCCAGTCCAGCAGAGAGCAGCTTCACTCCTGAATCCTTCAGGTCATTGTTACTCAGGTCCAGCTCTCTCAGGTGTGAGGGGTTTGACTCCAGAGCTGAGACCAGAGAAGCACAACCTTCTTCTGTGACTCCACAGCCTGACAGCCTGACAAAGAGATCATCATGACTTCACAAACATACTGTTCATTTAACACCAGTAGTGTAGAAGGACAATGGTAGATGCATTTGGTTTATTCTCTCAAAGAACATATAGATTCATCTTCTGTCTCCTAGAATTGTATGGTCATAATGTTATACTAATGTGAAAATCAGTGCATTCATTCAATATGTCTTTCAAATAATATTATACACATATTATAATATATATTTTTCTCTAAACTAAATATTTCTTCCTGATGATTAGTTCTTAAATGTCATTTTATTTACTCACAGAACAGCTCTGGAGGCTTTGACCACTGGCAGCAGCCTCAGAAGACCTTCCTCTGATCTGGAGTATTTCTTCAGGTCAAACACATCCAGCTCCTTTTCTGAAGTCAGCAACACAAAGACCAGAGCTGACCACTGTGCAGGTGACAGGTTGGCTCTAGAGAGACTTCCAGATCTCAGGAAGCTTTGGATCTGCTCCACTAGAGAATGGTCATTCAGTTCATTCAGACAGTGGAACAGATTGATGCTCCTCTCTCGAGAGAGATCCTCCCTGATCTTCTCCTTGATGTACTTGACTGTTTCTTCATGGCTCTGTGAGCTGCTTCTTGTCTTTGTCAGGAGACCTCGTAAGTGCTTCTGATTGGACTCCAGTGAGAGGCCCAGAAGGAAGCGGAGGAAAAGGTCCAGGTTTCCCGTCTCACTTTGTATGGCTTTATCCACAGCACTCTTGTAGAAAGTAACTTCAGGCTCGTCGTTTGTTTGCAGTTTGTCCATTAGATTCTCATTGTTGTTGATGAATGAGAGGAACACATATACAGCAGCCAGAAACTCCTGAATGCTCAGATGAACAAAGCAGTACACCTTGTCGTGGTACAGACCACATTCCTCTTTAAAGAGCTGTGTGCACAATCCTGAGTACACTGAGGCTTCATTGACATCAATGCCAACCTCTTTCAGGTCTTCTTCATAGAAAATCAGATTGCCCTTCACAAGCTGTTGAAAAGCCAGTTTTCCCAGTGACAGAATGCTCTCTTTATTCCAGTGTGGACCTGTCTCTTCTTTCCCAAGATACTTTTCATTAATCTGTTTGGTATGAAACTCCACAAGGTGTGTGTACATCTCAGTCAGAGTCTTGGGCATCTCTTCTCTCTTATGTTCCAGCATGTGTTCAAGGACTGTTGCAGAAATCCAACAGAAGACTGGAATGTGGCACATGATGTGGAGGCTCCTTGATGTCTTTATGTGTGAGATGATTCTGCTGGACAGGTCCTCATCACTGAATCTCTTCCTGAAGTACTCCTCCTTCTGTGGGTCATTGAACCCTCGTACCTCTGTCACCTGGTCAACACATCCTGAAGGGATCTTATTGGCTGCTGCAGGTCGGGTAGTTATCCAGAGGAGAGCAGAGGGAAGCAGATTTCCCCTGATGAGATTTGTCAGCAGAACATCCACTGAGGTTGACTCTGTGACGTCCCAACAGATCTTGTTCTTCTGGAAGTCTAGGGGCAGTCGGCACTCATCCAGACCATCAAAGATGAACAGAACTTTGAACTTGTTGTAGATGGAGATTCCTGATTGTTTGGTTTCCATTGAGAAGTGATTGAGAAGTTCAATGAAAGTGTGTTTGTCCTCTTTCATCAAATTCAGCTCCCGGAAAGGAAATGAAAATACAAATTGGACATCCTGATTTGCTTTTCCTTCAGCCCAGTCCAGAATGAACTTCTGCACAGAGACTGTTTTTCCAATGCCAGCGACTCCCTTTGTCAGCACAGTTCTGATAGGTTTGTCTTGTCCAGTTAAGGGTTTGAAGATGTCGTTACATTTGATTGCAGTCTCTGGTCTTGCTTGTTTCCTGGTTGTTGTCTCAATCTGTCTCAGCTCATGTTCATTATTGACCTCTCCTGTTCCACCCTCTGTGATGTAGAGCTCTGTGTAGATCTTATTGAGAAGTGTTGGGTTTCCTTGTTTAGCGATCCCCTCAAATACACATTGAAACTTCTTCCTTAGATTAGATTTGAGTTCATGTTGGCAAATCACAGCGAGCTCACCTGAATCTAGAAATAACACAGAGGATATTAATATTACGTCTGTTTTAATGCCTACACTATTGTAGGACTGTTATAAAGTTTTACATTATAATAATGTATTCTTTTAACAGACTGTATAAATGTGTAAATGTTTTCATAATGCATTACAGACTGGTGTGACTGATTACATTATTATTGGTATTATTGATGGTATAATTTATGTTGTCTCTCTCTCTCTAAATTAATCACCACAACACATCCCTGCTGCTACTTGATGAGGTCACTAGGTGTTGTGTTAAGGCTGCTACAATATCATTGAGTTACACAGCTACTTTAGCTGTACTTTAGCTACAGCTTTTAAATGTTATAAAACATCATTCATCATGAGGCAGACAGCTCTTACATTTCTCCAGTGTGTCAGCAAGCTCCTTCTGGTTCATTTTCCTCAGGACGTGCAGTGTGATCTTCAGAGCCCCCTCTCTGGCATTGCTCTCCTGCTTCTCATCTTCAGCGTCCACCACTTCCTTATCCTGCTTCTGACTCTCAAAGCCTTCTGGGAGTTCTGGACTAAGAATCCTCTTGAACGTCTTCAGCTCGTTCTTAACAAATGTCACGATGTTCTCTTCAAGCAACTGAAATAAATCAAGTAAATAAGTTAAGCAAGAGAATAAATGCTTTCTCAATTAACACACTATTGAATGATTGACAGATCAACTTTGCTTGAGTTAAACAAAAACAATGTACACAACAGGACCACATACACTGAATATGGAGGCCAGGTCTGTTTGATGACTCTGAGAAGACTGACCACTGAGAATCTCTGACTCTGATCTCTCCTGTTGGTTTCTGTGGACAAAACATGGGATTACATCTGTCGTGGATTATGTTATAATATTTGTAGTGCATTATAATGGTTGTTTTATTCGACAGAATTGAGTGTTCTGTTAACTATTGTGTTCTACTGAGGATGGCCTCTATGAGATAACACTGACAGAGGAGATTTATGATTAAATTAAACAATTAAGATTTATTTTTCTCTGGGTGATAAAACCTAAAGAGCATTCTAGAGAACTAGAATGAGGTAATGGTTCTGTTATGAACCAGGAACGAGATTAGAACCTCGTCTTAGGGATCAAACTGAACGATAATTTATAGCTTTCTGGCTACGGGATACTCCTTTCCACTTATAAAGTCTCACTTTGTGAACTGTTCCTGTGGTTTGTTATGTCGACTATGGGGGTGTATATCTGTGAACTGTTCCTGTGGTTTGTTATGTCGACTACGGGGGTGAACTGTTCCTGTGGTTTGTTATGTCGACTACGGGGGTGAACTGTTCCTGTGGTTTGTTATGTCGACTACGGGGGTGAACTGTTCCTGTGGTTTGTTATGTTGACTACAGGGTGTATCTTTGTGAACTGTTCCTGTGGTTTGTTATGTCGACTACGGGGGTGAACTGTTCCTGTGGTTTGTTATGTTGACTACGGGGGGGTATCTTTGTGAACTGTTCCTGTGGTTTGTTATGTCGACTACAGGGTGTATCTTTGTGAACTGTTCCTGTGGTTTGTTATGTCGACTACGGGGGTGAACTGTTCCTGTGGTTTGTTATGTTGACTACGGGGGGGTATCTTTGTGAACTGTTCCTGTGGTTTGTTATGTCGACTACAGGGTGTATCTTTGTGAACTGTTCCTGTGGTTTGTTATGTCGACTACGGGGGTGAACTGTTCCTGTGGTTTGTTATGTTGACTACAGGGTGTATCTTTGTGAACTGTTCCTGTGGTTTGTTATGTCGACTACGGGGGTGAACTGTTCCTGTGGTTTGTTATGTTGACTACGGGGGTGTATCTTTGTGAACTGTTCCTGTGGTTTGTTATGTTGACTACGGGGGTGAACTGTTCCTGTGGTTTGTTATGTCGACTACGGGGGTGAACTGTTCCTGTGGTTTGTTATGTCGACTACAGGGTGTATCTTTGTGAACTGTTCCTGTGGTTTGTTATGTCGACTACGGGGGTGAACTGTTCCTGTGGTTTGTTATGTTGACTACGGGGGTGTATCTTTGTGAACTGTTCCTGTGGTTTGTTATGTCGACTACGGGGGTGAACTGTTCCTGTGGTTTGTTATGTCGATTACGGGGGGGTATCTTTGCTACTAAAAGTCTCAGTAGTCATTGTGTTGTCACTTTCAATGGTTCATTAGAAACGGTGCATCATTGAAAGTCATTGCTCTTATTATTAAAGATGTAGTTTAAGTATAACTCTGACTGTGAAGTTTATCTCTCTGCTCATTTGGTAATACGGAAACGAACCACCACACACACACACACACACACACAGACACACACACACACATACGCACACACACACACACACGCAGGCACACACAGACAGACAGACAGACAGACACAGACAGACACAGACAGACAGACACAGACAGACACAGACAGACACAGACATATACAGACAGACACAGACAGACACAGACAGACACAGACAGACACAGACAGACAGACACAGACAGACACAGACAGACAGACAGAGACAGACAGACAGACAGAGACAGACAGAGACAGACAGACAGACAGACAGACAGACAGACAGACAGAAAGACAGACAGACAGACGCAGGCACAGGCACACGCGCGCGCAGGCACACGTACACACGCGCGCGCAGGCACACGTACACACACAGACAGACAGACAGACAGACAGACAGACACACGTACACACGCGCGCGCAGGCACAGGTACACACACAGACAGACAGACAGACAGACAGACAGACACACGTACACACGCGCGCGCAGGCACAGGTACACACACACGCGCGCGCAGGCACACGTACACACACACGCGCGCGCAGGCACACGTACACACACACGGACGCACAGGCACACGTACACACACACGCGGGCGCAGGCACACTTACACACACACGCGCGCGCAGGCACACGTACACACACACGCGCGCGCAGGCACACACACACACACGAGCGCGCAGGCACAAACACACACACACACACACGCGCGCGCAGGCACACACACACACGCGCAGGCACACACACACACACACACACGCAGGCACACACACACACACACGCGCGCGCGTGCAGGCACACACACACACGCGCGCAGGCACACACACACACACGCGCGCAGGCACACACACACACACGCGCGCAGGCACACACACACACACACACACAAACACACACGCGAGCGCAGGCACACACACACACACGCGCGCGCATGCACACACACACACACACACACGCGCGCGCATGCACACACACACGCGCGCGCAGGCACACACACACACACACGCACACACACATGCGCGTTGTGTTTGCTTAATATTGTTTTAGGACTATGAAAATGACTATGGACAGTGTTGTTTAACTCACTGACCAGGACCCATGAGTTCTTCTTACCTTGGTTCAGTAGAAAAGTCTCCCTCTCTAAAGGTTATAGGAGGTTCCATAGACCAGTCACTCTTCATGGACACACAGCTGGGAACAGGGGAGGCTGGTCTCTCCTGCTTGATTGGGCTTCAACACAACAGAGACAAACATTACATCTCTCATCTACTCTGAGCTCAGATGGGGAAACATAAGAAGAGTTTCATCCCAAAACACAATATCTCACTTTTCTACAGGGCTGTTACTTTGGCAGATAATGTCCCCCATCTAAATAAATATATATATATATTTTAAATAATTAACTAAATGTCTGATGTTTTTGGTTTATGTCAGTTTCATTGTGTTATGCTATGTTATTTTATTGTTGTAAGTGGTAAAATTAAGTAGAAAATTTTATACTTTGCAATTCTGAATAATTACTACTTTAGTAAGGAATTACACATTATTCAGTACTACTGCAGTTGCTCCATAATTCCAATAGATGGCAGCATAAGACCACAAATGACATTTCAGAAGATCAGTTTAGTTTTCTCCCTGGATACACCACCACTCCCCTCACAGGAAAACTCCTGTGTGCTTCTTTCTGTCCCTTTCCACACTGCTAACACAAGAGGGCTTCTTCCTGTCCCTTTCCACACTGCTAACACAAGAGGGCTTCTTCCTGTCCCTTTCCACACTGCTAACACAAGAGGGCTTCTTCCTGTCCCTTTCCACACTGCTAACACAAGAGGGCTTCTTCCTGTCCCTTTCCACACTGCTAACACAAGAGGGCTTCTTCCTGTCCCTTTCCACACTGCTAACACAAGAGGGCTTCTTTCTGTCCCTTTCCACACTGCAAACACAAGAGGAAGGACTGAAAAAGCATTTAACAGATTACTGTGAAGTAACATAATGATGATTCATGTTTATTATTACCTGTTTTTTATGCTCATGTTTTGAAATTATACTTCATTAACATAACAATTACCAATAAGCCTGAACATTAATTCAGTTAGAATTAGGGTTAAAATAGGTTATACCTAGGGTTAGGGGTTAAGTTTAAAATAGGTTATACCTACGGTTAGGGGTTAAGGTTAAAATAGGTTATACCTAGGTTTAGGGGTTAAGGGTTAAGGTTAAAATGTTTTTATGCTCATGTTTTACGTTAGGTTAAACATAGAGGTTAAACGTAAAGTCTATACTGTTACATCAATCACACAGTTCAAACCACATTTGAAAAATAAAACTGATGTGTCTTGTTTATCAAGTGTTCTGCCTTGCAATAATAAATATAATGAAATAACTAAACAAAAACAGCAAAATGCTGAGACAGGTTTAGATTAACAAAATAATCTAAATGCTATTTAGTACTATTATAGCTCTCTTGCTCCTCCCTGTGACTTTCTGTGGGTACTACATAACTAATTCACGACACCTGCAAGGCTATTAATCTGAGGTAGTGTAACAGGGTTATATTGGTGATTCCCCTTGCCACTTTATTGCTAAACCAATGGGTTTTTGGTTTGAGTTTGTCTTGCCTTCACCTACTCAACATGGCATCTTATTGGCTGGTTTGCGTAGCATGCTTACGAGGGGGGATGTTACAGTTAGAATCGTCCCAGTGAACAAGCACCAAACCAGCGGTAAGTTGTTGGTTGCCAAGCACTGTACATCAAGTACAGTGCTTTATACTCTCAAGTGATGATTTAAATGAACAATTTATATCAAATTGTTTGTAAATGTTATTCGAACATCACACATAAGATGCAGCGGTTTTTGGAGAATATTTGTTGTGCATTTTGTTGTAAAGAATTCCCGCCAGACTAGCTAGCAATTCACTGTGTCTGGTGGGGTGGGGGGGGTTCATGTATTTTGTACAGTGCCTGAGTGCAGAGTTGGATGGTGAGCCGTGCATTGCATGACGTGCAATTTTGTGCTGTTCCTATCAGAATAAATCTACATGTGCTACATGTTGGAGTTCCGTGTCGATGACTGATTGTACACAACGCAAGAAGAGTACTGTTACATAGCAACTGCGTAAGATCTACAAATCAATGAGCTAGACCTGTCCATTTGTTTTCGAACTCAGTGACACTGCGCAGCTTTTCACTCAATCCGATGCCTACGAACGAACATTTCGATGCATTTCAAATTACCCAGCAGCCATTTAGAAACAACAAGTAGTCCAAAAAACGTATTTCGTAATTAAAAAATGTCTTCTGGCTGTTTAAATCGGCCACATATTGAAAAAGAGGACAGGGACATACGTTTTAGTTAGGTGGTATACATTTTTCTGAAAACAAATATGGTTAACCATGATCAGAAAATGTTCAACATTTTATTGGTATTCACCAGCCATCACAGAGGTATGCCTCAATGGGTAAGGTACAGTGGGTAATATCGAAATTTAATTTATAATGTAAAACAAATAATCATTGTTTTTTAAGAACAATATTTTGCATCTGGGCCCATTCACAAAGCATCATAGAATAGAAAATTGGTCCTATAAATTCTGAGAATGAAGACATTTTACACTTATGGGTATAAATTAAAGCTATGCATGAAGTCTCTAGTCCCACCTAGTCGGCAGATATTTAGGACACCTCGTGAGCTGTCCTAAGTAGTTAAGAGTTAACAGCAGGTGTCCTAAGTAGTTAAGAGTTAACAGCAGGTGTCCTAAGTAGTTAAGAGTTAACAGCAGGTGTCCTAAGTAGTTAAGAGTTAACAGCAGGTGTCCTAAGTAGTTAAGAGTTAGCAGCAGGTGTCCTAAGTAGTTAAGAGTTAACAGCAGGTGTCCTAAGTAGTTAAGAGTTAACAGCAGGTTTCCTAAGTAGTTAAGAGTTAACAGCAGGTGTCCTAAGTAGTTAAGAGTTAACAGCAGGTGTCCTGATAATACTATAGAATAATGCAGTGAGTCAGTGGTTCCTGAGCCACATGTAATTGCTTTGTAGTAGTTAAATTTTTTTGATATTTCTATATAATCAATCCATTAATAATATAGATTTATGTGCAACAGTATGTCTTGTGCTTTTGGCAATGATTTATGTATAATAATTATAATAAGTCATACCATGTATGTCTGCACAGCAATTTGTCTTCATTTTGGCAGATTAACTCAGGTTTTCGCCCAGCGGCTAAGGAGTTGGTGCTGTGGCCAAAAGGTGGCTGGTTCAAATCCCGGGCCGGGAAAAAACCACCAGAAGTGATCTGATGACTGGAAGGCTGCTTGATTCACACCCTCTAAACATTAACCTTCACCAGAAGTGATCTGATGACTGGAAGGCTGCTGGATTCACATCCTCTAAACATTAACCTTCACCAGAAGTGATCTGATGACTGGAAGGCTGCTTGATTCACATCCTCTAAACATTAACCTTCACCAGAAGTGATCTGATGACTGGAAGGCTGCTTGATTCACACCCTCTAAACATTAACCTTCACCAGAAGTGATCTGATGACTGGAAGGCTGCTTGATTCACATCCTCTAAACATTAACCTTCACCAGAAGTGATCTGATGACTGGAAGGCTGCTTGATTCACATCCTCTAAACATTAACCTTCTGTTGATCAGAACTCAAGAGGTTCTTCTTCACTGAACCAAAATATATATAATGTTTTAGTGGTTCCATATATTAATGAAGTGATAGAAGCCTTTTTGGTTCTAGAAGGAACCTTCTGTCCTAAGAGTGTATAATAATAAACACGTTGTTCTTCTTATTATTTAATTATCTCCATCATTTTATTTCAAGTTCTCCCTTTGGAGCACAACATCATGTTGTTAAAAAATAATCCTAAATTGGGCATGGATATAAATGAGGCATTTGAAGGCATCTAGGGTGTAATATGTGTTTGATGAAAATGAACATTGTCTGCAACGTTGTAGGCAACATTATTGGCAAGGGACTTGATGCCTTCTATTATAACGGTTATATTGTCAAAAAGATGCATTCCATTATATTAGGTAATAATTAAGAGTAGGCAGGAGGGCTGCTGGGTTCACATCCTCGAAACATTAACCTTTTGTTGATCAGAACTCGAGAGGTTCTTCTTCACTGAACCCCAAAAATATATATGTTTTAGTTATTCCATTTTCTTTAGATTATTTAATTATCTACATCATGTTATTTCAAGTTATCCATTTGGAGCACAACATCATGTTGTTAAATAATAATCCTAATAATTAAGTAACAACCATCACAACAACCATCACAATTGAGAACCCCTGCAGTACCTCCACTGACCCCGGATTGAGAACCCCTGCAGTACCTCCACAGACCCCGGATTGAGAACCCCTGCAGTACCTCCACAGACCCCGGATTGAGAACCCCTGCAGTACCTCCACAGACCCCGGATTGAGAACCCCTGCAGTACCTCCACAGACCCCGGATTGAGAACCCCTGATTTAGCAGATGCTCTTATCCAGAGTGATTTACAGTAAGTGCTTTCATCTTAATTAAGATAGCTACGTGAGTATATATATATATATACCCATCTAAAATCTATCAG